>NC_140492.1:8455759-8843259 GCF_964271855.1 Acomys minous | reverse complement strand
AGCAGATGAGACAAAGAAAAGATAAATGACTTAATGAGTTGAAAATTGCAATGGGTATAACTACCTCAGGCCCTGTGTGTGTGTGTGTGTGTGTGTGTGTGTGTGTGTGTGTGTGAGACAGTGAAAAATTGTAGAAGTCCATCCTTTCATGTGATCTAACACTATCTCACAGTATTGTCATCCAGTGGAATTCCCACACAACTTGCATTTCTACTCAATGCATTTCAGGAGACCCAGGAAGGCACTGGGTTAGCAAGTATGAGGCCTAATGAATGAAAGGAGATGCTGGTCGTATGAACTCTCAGCCATCCCAACTACTACAAGCCCCTCTTCTAAGTGCTGAGACCTGACTTCTCACAGAATTATCCGTAGCCATATGAGAAGGCCCTGGAATCCTATCTAGAAATAGGATCTAGCATTCAGCCCAACCTGGTTCAGAAACATCACCCTGGAGATGGCAAGCTCGAAGTCATGCATAATGATTTATACATGGCCGGCTGCTTAAAGAACTGCTGTGAGGCTCACAAGGAAGTGGAAGCTGTCTCCCTGGCTCCTAAGTACAACAGTCAGCACCATCACGGCCTACACCCATCAGGGGAGGTCTGTGTGTCACAGAATTCATGCTGTGAAGCCCTAGGGCGAATGACTGCCCACCCTCTTGTTAAAGCAGGTAGCAGCTGTGTGTGAGGAGGACTGGACTGCGCTGGGGTGCAGCCACGCAGATCATTGCATTTCCACAAATCCCTAAAGCTCAAACCTCCCTCCTTCCTAAACTCCCACTGCTTCCCTGATTCTATCGCTGGGCAAACACAAATCTCACTGGCTTTGTGGCTGCTGTTTGCAAGGGTTCTCCTCCTCTGAAAACCCCTTATTGTTTCTTTTAGAATCATTTTTTTCATGTGGGTAGATAACAAGATCTTCACCCAAGTGGCCTGAAAGGTTTTTGTTTTTTTTTTTAATTTACTTGAGCCAGACAAATAATGCCACGTAATAAAAACAGGTGTAATTGTCCCTACAAGGGGCTCACTCTAGAGCTGTTCTTTACGACCAACCACAGCACACTCTCGGGTACCAGCTTTCTTGCCTCACTGATGACCAGAGACTCTGACATGGGACTGAGAAAGCTAAGGTTGACTTAAGCAGCAGAAAATCAGACTCGAAAGAGAAGAGAAGAACTTGCAGGAGCTTAGGGACCGAGAACATAACTCACTTTACCTTCTAGTGTAATCCCAAGAAGCCTCGTGGTCTTCAGTGGCCCTGAAGGCAATCAGATCTTGTGTAAAGCCAAATAATTTATGTGCTTAATAATCATGTGTATGAAGGCACTTGTCATAGTGGCATCAATAAAAAAGAAAAAAATAGGCAGAGCTACCCTTGTCATCTGCCAGCGGAGGAGCCAGCAGGTAAATTATAAACACCTGTGCATCTGAATGTTCTACAGGACTTCAGCTAGTGTGGTAAGTGCAGCTCAAGACCATAACTGGAAAAGGTTCCTGAGCAAAGACAAAGCTGTGCCCCTCACGTTCCAGCTGCGGAGTCTAATTTTTGTTTCAGAAATACACTGCCCGAGATAGATATGTAAAAAATTAGGAAGTTTCAGAAATTCAGTTTCGGTTCTTTAGAAAATCAAGTTGTGAGCAGCAAGATAAACACAAGCAGCAAGATAAACACTGCTGTGACGTAGCTGGGGCCCACATAAAATGCACAGGGAAAACACTCAAAGCTCTGCCCCTACGTAGAAAGCGGGATGTTGTATCAGGAACTACAGCCAAGGGGACTTTCCACTGGAGACTTGGAAATACTTGAACACTAAAAATAAAAGATCGCATCTAATTAGAGGGTGTCCTCTTCACACGCTGTGGCCTCTGCTACTGGGAGTCTCTGCTAGAATCTTCCTCATAGTCTCCCTGGGACCTGCACTGACTTAGGTCTCCAGCTTGTCACAGAGATGTCCCCACCCACAGTTTCTCTTTTCTCTGCAGGCCTTTTATCTTTTCTATTTCCCCTTCCAAGTGAGATTTGAGCATCCTCCCTTGGATCCTCCTTGTTACTTATCTTCTTTGGGTCTGTGCATAGTTCTATGTTTATCCTGTACTATACGGCTAAGGTCCACTTATAAGTGAGTACAATACCATGTGTGTCTTTCTGGGTCTGGGTTACCTCACTCAGAATGATCTTTTCTAGCTCCATCCATTTGCCTGCAAATTGCATGTTTTGTTTGTTTTTAATAGCTGAGTTGTACTCCATTGTGTAAATGTACCACAGTTTCTTTATCCACTCTTCAGTTGAGGGACATCTAGGTTATTTCCAGATTCTGGCTATTATGAATAAAGCTGCTATTAACATAGTTAAGCGAGTGTTTTTGTTGCATGGTGGGGCATATTTTGGGTATATACCTGTCACAACCCCTCCAATGGAGTCTGTGTGACAAACATTACTACAGAACCCGAGGCTACGACCCCTACTCAAGGGAGAGCCTCCTGGAATGGGTCTGATGTCCCTGTCAGGAGTAACTAATTGCAGCTCCCCTCCTTTTCTCTTTCTTCTCATTGTTTTCGAACACTCTGCCTTTGTTTTTACTTTCTTATCAAGAACTTTTCAGATGTAACTATGTTGCTAGGAGACCCTTAACTTGAAGCTGTAACCAAGGTTCATTCAAGCAAGTTTATCACTAAGTTCCATTCCACTTGTTAATAAAACATGGCTAATAATTAATCATAGTTCATATTATGACTTACAAATAAAGTGTTTAAGTAAGCTCCAGATAGTGGTGGAAGAGCTAAAAACAAAAGCAAAGACAAAAACAAAAAACAAAACAAAAAAAAAAACTGTCTTGACCCAGAGATCTTTGGCATAATGAGAGAACATTGACCTTTGATAAAGAGGGCACATGCACTGATACCAATCTAATGACTTATGAATGATTGTTCAAAATTGATGACAACATTATTACACTGCATCCTGTATTGTGAATTGCATGAAAAATGTGTAACCATGAAAATACACCCCTGTTTCAAAATGTTTATAAAAATAGAGAGTGAGACTGGGAGAAGAGGAGAAATGGGGATAAGATGTAAATAATGTGAATAAAAAATAAATACATTTTTTAAAAGATCATAGATTCTTCAACCACAGCCAAAACCAGAAATGTCTTATTCACACAGTGTGGAAAATAAATCTGAATGTTAGAAGCTGATATGTATAACTACAAGCATGTATTATTCACCTAAAATGGAGGTGTTATATGATCCCAACCGCTCTGTCACCCCTTCTTACACCAACATGTCCCGGCCTGAGACAGTTTAATGCACAGTTAAATGTGGATGGATGCTGATGTCTACAACACCTACTCTAAATGTCTAAATAAATGTGGCATCCTACATTTATTCCTTCTTAGCTCTAAAGGAGTCCATTTCCTCAGCAACTTACCCACAGTCTTTTTCCTCTCTTACAGCTATCATTAAAAAGGCAGAAAAACAAATAAAGAAATGCTGATGAGTGTGCAGAGGGAAAGAAGTCTTTATGCACTGTAGCCAAGGATGTACATGTATCCCCTTTATGTAAAACAATATAAAAATTCCTCAAAAGATCTAAAATTTTTTTAAAAATCTAAAATCAGCAATTCTGCTATTGGGAACATATCCAAGGAAATGAGAAAAACTGACACTAAAGAGACAGCTGTACTCTGATGTTATTGTGATCACTGGGGGTAAAATATGGACTCAACTCAGGTGTCTGGTGGATGAATGAAAGTGTTGCATATGTACGTGATGGAGCCCTTCTGTTAGCCCCAACATGGATGGAACTGGAGAGCACTGTACAAGTGAAATAAGCCAGCACAGAACAAGACTGAAAGGAATGGGGGAATTTACACTAGAGCCTGAGAAGGAGAAATCAGAAGTTCAATAATGGTACCAAAAACACAGGGATGAGAAATTAGTGATATTTCCCGATAGCGGGGGGGGGGGGGGGTATGTACAGGAGGAAAAGAGCAATGTTGTATTTCAAAATCACTAGAAGGTGAAAGTTCCAACCCCCTGGCAATGATTACTGTCTGAAGAGACACTCCTACTGCTCCGTTTTGATTACTGTGTGCTGTAACTCGTACATGTATCAAGTGATTGTATTGTGGCCATAAAATGCTCAACTACACTTTGCAAGTATATGGTGGAACTTGGCTACATTTCCCTTTGCTTTAAAGTTTTGTTCTAATTTTTTCAGACTCTGTTTTTTCAGTAATTTTCCATACATTTACTCTACATCTTAACACCACTCCCAAGAACATATCAGTATTTTTGTGTTGACTAGAAAGTGGGCTGTGGCCATTGTGAGTGGTCTCAGCTGTGCCGTGTGCTGAGTAACCGCCTCCAGCACACGCTAGGATCATGTAGGTATGTAAGCTCACTGGCGAGGACGGAGACTTGTGACTGAATGCTCCCTCAGCAATCTCATACCTGCGCAGCGAAGGAATGTCTGTAAATGCATTCTCTCCCTGTGGAAACAATTCCACTCTAGAATCAGGGGTGGTTTTATACAAACAGTCTGTGAGGAGCGGATCTGGGAGCTTTACCTAGTCTAACTGGCTGTCCTGGGGAAAGTGAGTGTCAAAGGGAAAAGTATTTAGATTCACTAATGCCGTGGACACTAATGCTCTCAACTGCAACCTGATTGAGGCCTTGGATTCAGAATATAAAAAGTTTATCATGCATCTAAACACAGCCTGGTTTTAGGAGTACTAAAGATAACAATGAATTTTCAAAACCTGAGAGATCTGTACATTTTGCTTATATAAAATGCCCAGGAGTTTTAACGTTATTCTCATATTACAATAAAAATTTCACCACAGAATGATAAATAACTTGGATTACGGATACCAAGAAACAAGACTGCCAGGAATACTAACCTTTAATAATGTTTTCAAAGTGCATTTGTGAGATGCAGAGACCCACAGCCAAGACGTAGGCCCTCCTGCACATATGCAGCAGATGTGCAGCCTGGTCAACATGTAGGTCCCCTAACAATTGGGGCAGGGGCTGCCTCTGACTCTGTTGCCTGCCTCTGGATCCCTTTGCCCCAGCTGGGCTGCCTTCCTGGGCCTCAGAAGAAGAGGATGCACTTAGTCCTGCTGTAACTTGAGGTGCTAGGGTGGGTGATACCCCTGGGAAGCCTTCCCTTCTCTAAGAAGAAGAGGGGGAAGGGGGTGTGATGATGGGGCTTAGTCAAGAGGAGGGAAGGGGATAGGATCAGGCTGTAAATAACTGGAAAGGGAAAAGTGCATTTGTGAAATATTGGTTTTAATGTAAACCTCATAATTTAAATTTTGGCATTTAAATTAAGTAGTTTACCATCTTCAATACCACCTAAACTTATTGACCCACTATTTTTAGTAAGATGAGCATTAAACATGAAGATTCATAGCTTACTTTGCCAGACTTAGGTCATGGCTATGTGTTTAGTGCATTGACTGAGTTTGCAGTGTTTTGCTTAACATCTAGCAGACTTGAGTTTGTTCTTCCGGGAGCCAGACATCTGGTCTTATTGTCTGATTTGATGCATGATTTTTTGAGTTTTGTTTGGTTGGGTTTTTGTTTTGGTTTTGCTTTTCTGGGACAGGGTTTCTCTGTGTAGCCTTGGCTCCCCTGGACTGGCTTTGTAGACCAGGCTGGCCATGAATTCACAACGATCTGCCTGCCTCTGCCTCCCTGAGCTCTGGGATTACAGGCCTGCACCACCACACCCAGCTGATATGTGATTTAAAAATACTACTTCAGTGCTACTTTTAAAATCCAGGCTTGGAGGGTGCTGCTTTCTGAGCCAATTGTCCTAAGCTTGTTAGCATTTGTTTGGAGGTTGGGTACTATACTAAGTATACTAAGTGTTTCCTTCCCGCTGAGGCCAAAGATCTAAATGCAGACAATGTAAGAAAAAGGGGGGGTTATATTGCTCACAATTCAAGACTACAGTCCATCATGCCAGAGAAGGCACAGCGGTGAGACCGGGAGACAACCGGACACACTGTGTCCACAGTCAGGAAGGAGCAGAGGTGAACTGTCAGCCCCCTTCTGCTTTGTATTCAATCTAGGACCCTAGAGCGTGAGCTGGTACCACACAGGGTGGGCAAGTCCTCCCACCTCATGCTAGTTGTAGGTGTCATTGATGTGATTAAACACCCATGACCAAAGCAACTGGGGAGAAAGCAGTTTATTCAGCTTGCACTTCCATAGCACTGTCCCATCATCAAAGGAAGTCAGGACAGGAACTCATGCAGGGCAGGAACCTGGAGACAGGAGCTGATGCAGCAGACACAGAGGGGTGCTCCTTACTGGCTTGCTCAGTTTGCTTTCTTATGGACCCCAGGACCACCAGCCCCAGGAAGGCACCACCCATCATGGGCTCCACCAATCACTGATTACAAAAATACCCTACAGGCTGCCTACAGCCTGATCTTAGGGAGACATTTTCCTAAATGGGGTTCCCTCCTCCCCAGTGGCTTCAGCTTGTGTCAAGTGGATGTGAAACCATCCAGCACAGACCTCTATTGCTCTAACCTATATGATCCCTCAGAGGCAGGCAAAGAGGCTTGATCTCTAGGTCACTCTTGATCCCAACGAGCTGGCAACATTAATGATAATGACTAGATTTCTTTCTCAGGGCCAGTGAGATGCTCAGGAGGTGATGGTGCTCACTGCCATGCCTAGTGACCCATGTTCAATCTCCAGAAACTATCTTGCCCTCTGATAGTTTTTATTGTTATGCTTTGTTCACAGTAAATGCATTTAAATATAGCAAACTAGATAGGTGGAATAATTTTTCCCTTTGCTATTTGTGGTTGTTTGAATGACAATGACCCCCATAGGCTAATAGAGACTATTAGGAGGTGTGGCCTTGTTGGAGTAGGTGTGGCCTTGTTGCAGGAAAGATGTCCATTGTGGGTGGGTTTTGAAATTTCAGAAGCTCGAGCCAGGCCCAGTGGCTCACATTCTCTTCCTGCTGCCTGGTTCTCAGCTCCTAATCCAGCATTATATCTGCCTTCGTGCTGCCATGCTTTTTCCCAAGATGGCAACGAACTAAACCTCTAAACCTGTAAGCCAGACCAATTAAATGCTTCCCTTTATAAGAGTTAATGTGGTCATGGTGTCTCTTCACAGCAATTTAAAAAAAAATCCTAAGACACTATTCAATCCCATATTGTTTATTCTGAAGATATTTCAAATCTTTAAATTGTAGATAAAAGTTGCTGCACTGTAATTTTTCTTCTCTCTAAAGAAAAAAAAAACAAACAAACAACATTGGCAACTAAGAGACTTGTTGGAGGTGAGTTATTCTATAGACCTATGTTCCAACAGGCAGCAGTGTACACAAAAAGGATCCATCTCAACTTCTGAGCATTGGCTTATAGCATGTGCTTGATTAATATTCAGCTAAACGCTTGGATACAGGCTCTTGCCAGAAAGTCAACTATCAGCTATTTATCCCCGAACATTCCTGGAGACACTCTGTTCCATCATTCATTCTGCCCACATTAGTGCTTGGCTCTCCTAAGCAACGGCAGGCTATGCCAACACAAAACACTTTGCATTAGAACATATGGACGTGATCCTGCAGTGACATGCCACTCTCAAGCTGTTTCTGCCCTTTCTAGCATAAATGCACTTCAGCTTCCAAATTGCAAGTTCCTTGAATGAGCAAATAGCAGAGTCCGATGAGTGGATGGCAGAGCTGTAGATTCTGAACAGCAGTGGTGGCTTTGGCTTTCCAACTCACCTTCCTTAAAGCAGTTTCTCCCATTCTCTGCAGGTCTGAAACCAAAAATCCATACTGACTTATTCAGATCAAGTCAGTAGCCAATGGGGCATTCCCCATTTTACTAATTTTACAGCCAAACAGAAGTAGCTTAGGACGTGACTGCCTCAGCCAGTGAAGCCTTTGCCATGCAACCCTGATGACCAGGGAATGGAAGGAGAAAAGCCACTCCATGTCTTAGCTCTCTGATCTCTCTCCCTCCCCCCTCTCTCTCCTCTCTCTCTCTCTCTGTCTGTCTGTCTGTCTGTCTGTCTGTCTCTCTCTCTCTCTCTCTCTCTCTCTCTCCCCCCCCTCATAAAACAACAACATTGTAAAACAGCATAGTCCAACACACCAAGGATGCTTCAGCTGACTTTTGCTTTTAGAATCTGTCCAGTAAATTCACAGCCAGAGAAAATGTCTCCATGTCAAAGGCAAAGAACTGAGTTAAACTAAAAGTTCTTTTACTTCAAAGTCCCTTGTTGTGAGACCATTACCGCATGCACACTCAATTAGTTTTAAGCACCTGACCTCTGGGTGACCCTGGACTCCAGATCTGACAGTGTGTCCTGCTGGCACAGCATTTCTGAGAATCCCTTGTCAGTACCTCTGTCATTTTGACAGAAACCACTCACCGTCAGTAAGCACCCTCCCAGGCCTGTTTTCCTTAGCTCTCTGCTACTATCTCTGAGAGTCCTATAAGGTGAGGAATTCAGGGTCCAGGAAAGGGAAGCTGTGATAGATTGGGGGTAGGGGGCCTCCACAGCACTGCAGGCATGATGTCACCTGTCTCGGGATCTGCTCAGAGCCTCAGTGCCTGTGTTGTCATTCACCAAATCTGGAAGCCCTGCTCTAAGGCAGGGCGAGGATTCCATCTGTGCGGTTACATGCTGCGTGCAAGCCCTGACTAACCTTCAAGGACACAAAGGCCAGATTGAAGGGTAGTATCCTAGTACACTAACTGAAATCCTGTTGTTGCAGAGCCACCAAAGCCCAGAGAAGCATTCGGCTGGGTACCCTGAAAAAGGCCCATGAGAAGGGAAGTGTCCTCTCTAACCATATCCCATTAGGGCTCCTGGTGGTGGAGTCAGGGCTTGGGAGGGGGCAAATAGATAAGGCTAACCATGTAGAGGTCCCTTAACTCAGACTCTTGCCCAGGAGTGCCATTCCGAGGCTTCCCTTAGGAACGCTGAATATACAGCAGGAATCCGAAATCACTGTCAGTCCTAGGCAAGCTCCTCCTTTCTCTGTGATTGACAGCAGCAGAGTGGCCAAAGGCCAGAACCCCCATTCACAGCCTATTGCCTGGGGAAAGGTGATAAAGCCCTCGAGGACGGAAGCAGTTTGTGACATTCCCAAGTGACTCTGGGAGTCTGATCACTAAATGTATTCTAAGTGAGACGGAGGAGAGTGACTTTAGCTCAAACTCTGAAGAATCCAGAGAGATCCGTGCTGCTCTCAGTCATCTGCTGAGCCCAGCGTGGCTTCCCACTTTCACATCCCTCAGTTTTTTTATCTCTGACATCCAAATCCATATGCATCACAGTCCTGTTCGGAGCTTCTCTAAGGCTTTGAGCCTTAAGGGGTTTATGAGCGGACAGGATTCGATTTCAGAATATTCTTCCCAACAACATTTCTAAGACAACCTTTAAAAAGAGCCAGAAGAACAGAGGAACCCACAGTACAGCACGGTAGGGAATGGGGGGGTTTTCACTGGGTACCTTCAGATGAGGCGGGTACTTCTCAGCCCACCCGATCCACCTCTCTGCTCTATCCTAACCAAGCCAGAGTTTCCAGCTCCTGTCTGCCTCAAAGGGAAGTTTTCTCTTTGGCCAAATAGTCTGGTGGAGAAGCCTCCAACATGTCAGTCTCCTGGCTCTCGATGGGACTTAGATTTCCTGGCAGGGTCTGCGGAAAACGCTCAGTTGGTAAAGTCTTGGCTGCACAAGCACGAGGGCCTGAGTTCTATCCCCGGCACCCATGTAAAAGCGGACAGTGCTGGAGGCATGCCCTTGTAACCCCCACTGCTCAGGAAGCAAACTACAAGCAGATCCCTGGGGCTCACTGGCCAGGCAGCCCAGCCATATCAATGAACCCCAAGTCCTTTGTCCTGAGAAGTGACAGTCTGGCTTGCACATGAATGCACACAGTCCTGCCCACAGCACACATGCACATAATTATTTATTTATTTATTTATTTACTTAGGTATTTATTTACTTTACGTCCCGATTATAGCCCGTTCCCTCCTCCCTTCCAGGTCCCATCATCCCTCCCTCTTCCCGAATCCTGCCTTTTCTACTCCTCAGAAATGGGAGCCACCACCCCCCCCCCATTAGCCACCACCCTAGCTCATCAAGTTGCATGGGGACTGAGCACGTCATCTTCCCCGTTGCCTGGCAAGGCAGCCCTGCCAGGAATAAGTGATCAAAAAGCAGGCAACAGGGTCCACATCAGAAAGAGCATCCACTCTCCCCTTGCTAGAGGACCCACACGAAGCCTCAACTGCCCATTGGCTACATCTGTGTAGGGGACCTAGGTCCAGTCCATGCATGGTCCTTGGATGCCTCAGGCTCCACAAGCCCCTCTGGGCCCTGGCTAGTTGGCTCTTTTGGTCTTCTTGTGGAGCTCCTGTCACCTCTAGGTCCTTCCCCACCCCCACCTCTTACCCCCCCCACACACACACACACTTTTTCACAAGACTCTCTTTGCATAGCTCAATCTTTGACTGTGAGTCTCAGCATCTGTTTCAAACTGCTGCTGGGCGGAGCCTCTCAGAGGACAACTCTGCTAGGTTCCTATCTGTAGGCATAACAGAGTATCATTTATGGTGCCAGGGACTGGCTCTCCCCCATGGGGTGGGTCTTGGGTTAGGCAGAGCATAGCTTGGTCAGTCCCTCAACCTCTGCTCTATTTGTTTTTCTCTTTATCCCTGCACATCCTGTAGGCAGGGTAAATTTTTGTGGGTGGGTTGGTGTCCCTCTTCCTCCACTAGGAGTCTTATCTAGTTAGAGGGTGTCCTCTCCCATAGTGCGCGTCTAAGATTGGACATTCCCTCAATCTCTGCTCTATCTTTATTCCTTCACATCTTGTAGCAGGGTAAATCTTGGGTCAAGGTTTTTGTAGGTGGGACTCCACTAGGAGTCCTGCATACGTTTTTTAAAGATATTTTTAACAATAAGTAAACTTCTTTCTAGATGAGTAATTGTGAGACCGTAAAAAATAATGAGAACACAATAATGCAACTTTGCATAGATTTTATGTAAATTTCTCATTTCCTTGCAGTTTTTGTTGCCCCTGCATGGCTTCTTGAAAATCTTTTTGCCTTTGGTTACTATTTCTAGCTCTCAACAATTGACTTCCTCCGACTCTACCCTCACTCCAGCCTCCTGGCCAAGACTATGCATTTTCAGTCACTGTTTTCTTTCCTGTGAGCATCAGTTCAATCATGGCAGCTTTCAGCACTTTCTCCACTGCAACTCACAGCTGCCCCCATGATGCCTTTGCCTGGTGCTGGCTTGTACGTGAACACCTGGCACTATGCTTAGCACACAGTAGGTTCTCTACCCGAGTTAACAAATTACTCAGATGAAAAGTGAAAGGATGTAACTTAACTGAATCACAGTGTCCCTGAACTTACATCACAGCTCAGCATTCTAGTGAACAAATGGGTTTAACCTTAAAAACAGTCTTCACTGCCGGCCAGCTGGGTGTTTTCATAAGAAATCCATGCGGCACAACTCTGTCAGTTCTTCATCATTACTGGAAATGGGTACTGCTCCTGGGAATGACCGGTGGCATTATCTCTGAGTGTAAGTGACAATATATTTTCTCGGTGTTGAAATATCTATTATCCAAGGATTGCCATGGCTAGCTAAACATTTACACTCAATTGCTGGTGTGTACTCACCCATCTCCTATTGCATTCTACAATATAGAAGAAAAGGAACATCATGTGGCTGGGCTTGTTTGTTTTGGTTTTTTTTTTTTTTTTTTTTTGGTTTTTTTAATCTCACCTCTTTCTGGAGGTGAAGAGTTTGTCTCTGTCACAGAAGTAAGATGGCGTGAAACTAAAATGAGACTTTTCAAATGCCTATTCTCTGAGTTAAGCAGCATTTGCACATTATTTTACCTCAGAGAAATGTCTCAAACTTCCTTCAAAAAGTTGATGCATTTTTCAAAAATAGCAATTGGTTCTGAGTTCGGCATTCTGGTATATAGAGGTATAATAGCTGGTGGTCTAAACTATATATTAAATCATACTTCCTTGATCAAAACATTCCATTTCTTTAAAATAGACCCTGGCATCCTCAAATAATTGAAACAGCAGCTTCTCCACACTTAGAGAATTCTAATTCCAGTGTCCAGATGCTGAATTGTTTCCCTTGGCTCCTGCCTCAAAATAGACCCATCACCATCAGGAGCCAACACAGCTTCATGTCTGAGTCTGATGTAATTAGATTTTAATTACATGTAGTGCGTGCAGTTCACTCCCCAGCTCCTATGGGGATCTCTCATTTGTTTGGCTCTGCTGATCCGGGAGAAGTGAGAGGCTCTCTCTCCAACCAGATCTCCATCCCATGCTCTTGGTCTAGGCCATCCCACTGGTCAGTTGGCTTCTGAGGGCCTGAATTTCTGGGCAGAGATGGCCAGTGAGAGGTCAGAGCTCCATGCTTAGCATTAAGTGGCACACAGACTTCCACCTGAGTTGGGTGCTGGTGGCACTTCTTATGCTTCCCATCTTGGGGACTGTCTACTCTCTGTTCGGAAATTTTTTCAACTCCTTCACCCCACTATTCCAAGCTCTGGTCACAATCTAGAGATTAAAAACCAATATACCCCTAACTGGGGCTCATTCTGTTTTTTATTCTGTATCTTGTTTTTTTTTTTTAATTAATTTATTCATATTACATCTTGATTGTTAGCCCTTCCCCTGTTTCCTCCCATTCCTCCCTCCCTCCCACTTCCCCCCTTCTCCCCTCCCCTATGTCTGTGATTGAGGGAGACTTCTTCCCCCTATGTATGCTCTAAGATTATTGAGTCTCTTCTTGGTAACTTGCTATCCTTCTTCTGAGTGCCACCAGGCCTCCCCATCCAGGGGACATGGTCAGAAAAGGGGCACCAGAGTTCACGTGAGAATCAGATCTCACTCTCCACTCAACAGTGGAGAATATCGTGTTCGTCGGCTAGGTCTTGGTAGGGGTTCGAAGTTTACTGCCTATTTCTCCTTGGCTGGTGCCTTAGTTTGAGGAGGACCCCAGGACCCAGATCTGCCTGTCATAAAGTTCTTCTTGTAGGTTTCCAGGACCCTGTGGGTCCTGTTATTTCTCCATTCTTCCATGCTACTCTCGCCTAAAGTCTCAATAGGATGTCCTCTCCTTTGACCCACTTTCTTGGTAAGTAAGGTTTTTCATGGGACGTATCCCTTGGACTAGTGTTTTGATATAAGTGAGTATATACCGTTTGTCTCTTTTTGCTTCTGGGTGAACTCACTCATTATGATAATTTCTAGGTCAATCCATTTGTCCACAAATTTCGGGAATTCCTCGTTTTTGTTTTTTTTAAGCTAGAAAATAAGAAAAAAACGATAGAAAGAAAGAACTTTGTTATATAATAAAACCACGTTTTAGAAGAAAGATACTTGAACAGAGGAATATAAAGTAAATGTAAATTTTAATATTTTCAAGATTTATGTATGTGTGTGCATGTGTGTGTATGTATGTGTGTATGCATGTGTGTGTGCATGTATGTGTATGTATATGTGTATGCATGTGTGTGTGCATGTGTGTGTATGTATGTGTGTATGCATGTGTGTGTATGCGTGTGTGTGTGTGTGCATGTGTGTGTATGTGCATGTGTGTATGTGTGTATGCATGTGTGTGTGCATGTGTGTGTATGTATGTGTGTATGCATGTGTGTGTGCATGTGTGTATGTATGTGTGTATGCATGTGTGTGCATGTGTGTGTGCATGTGTGTGTGCATGTGTTTATGTGTGTGTGTGCATGTGTGTATGTGCGTGTGTGTGTGTGTGTGTGTGTGTGTGCATGTGTGTGTGTGTGTGTGTGTGTGTGCATGGATATGTATGTATGAGTACAAGTATCCTCTCCCGAGACCGGAAGAAGTCATCAGACACCCTGGATACGTAGGTATAGGCAGCTCTGAGTTACTAGACAAGGATTATAGCAACTGAACTCTTACACAAGGACAGTGTGTGCTCTTAAAGTCTTGGCCATCTTCTCTCCAGCTCAAGAAATACAGGCCTGTGACTCCCACCCTTCCTCACTTCTACTGCATTCTCCTCAGAGTTCACAACATTCCACTGCTTCCTTCAAATGCTTTCGATTGACTATATGACCATCTCCACGATCTACATAAGAGTCTCCTCTTTCCCTTCCAGCCCTTTACAGGTACGGCGTTTTTCTCTAAACGGTCACTTTAGCAAGCCCATGTTTATGCTGGCTTTCTTTCTGGCCATTTGTAGAACTGCGCACACACACACATACACACACACACACACACACACACACACACACACACACACACACACACAAACAAACATACCCCACAAAGGTGTGGGGAGTCAGCTTAGCCAGCAAATAAATTGTGACTGAAAGCAACTGAGTGGAGTTTTAAGTCGATATCAGCTCTGTCTCAACCCTTTCTATCTTCATCTGGCCAGTTCTGGTGATGGCTGGTGCATTGGTCACAGTCCTAAAGTGAAGGTGACACATGTGAGAGCAGGGACTGGAAAGTGCTACTTCAAACCCCTGAAGCGTTGAGGTTTTTCTCACAAGAGGGCCCTGTGCTTCTCAATGCAAATGCTGCTTTGCTCACAATGGGGGTGCTGTCCCTATAAGCCAAATCACTTTGAATACCCCTCACCTGACCTTCTGACCACAAGTGGCTTAGCTACACTGAACACTGGAACACTGACATCTTAGAGCTCCCTTCAGTGACTGAATATCACACAAACCACAGCTTTGGCTTGACTATCTGTTATCTTTAAACTTAAGCATCATGGTGCTCCCATGCCTTCCAGCATTGGATGTGATAAAATGTGCTGTGTGTAAGATGTTGTATGCGTCCCATTTGTTTCGATGGCTACACAGTCGTCTGTTCCATGAGGGGTACTCTAACGTGACTTTCTCTAAGAGTTCTCCATTTACATCCTGGTTTCACTGTAGGGTTTTACTTGACTTACCTGAGTACCACAGCCTCCCTCTCTTCTATCCACTCTGATCTATACGTCAAGGCAATGACTTGGGGCCATGGAACTGCGCAGCAACTGAGCTGCATGCTCTCTCACTGAAAACGTCCTGAGCTGGAAGCAGCTCCACACAGTCAGTGCAAGGCGAGTGTGCCTGGTTATGAGGTGGCGGCCCCCCACCCCCGACCCTTAAATCCCATCGCAGAGACGCTCTTACATTGTTTGTCTTAATTTTTCCAAGAGAAGTAAATCTTCAAAGATTGATGCATTTTTTTCACACTGTGTTAATGTGATCTAGGAAATGTTTATCTTTCTCCAAACAAATAAGTTACATTAAATCTCTCTCTTAGTACTGTTAACTGCTTAGCCACTACAGCAAACATGGAATGTCCAGAGCACCATGGAAAGACATTGAGGCACACAGACTGGAGTCCTGGATCTGAGGAAGCAACTAGAAAGCTAGACAAGTGTTCTGGTGAGGTTTCGTTCTTTGGTTTGTCTTGGTTTTTTTCACCTTGACACAAGCTATTTTCATTGGGGAAGAAGTAGCTCAATTGAGAAACTGGCTCCATCAGATTGTATGTAAGTGTCTCTTGACTAATAAATGATGTGAGAGGGCGCACCCAGACAACAGTGCATGGTTATAACATCTATAAGGCCACAGGAGCATCATGTGGGTGGTGCTGTCCCTGCGCAGGTGGTCCTAGGTTTGTAGGAGAAACAAAACTGATGAAGGCATGGAGAGCAATACAGGCAGCAGCACTCCTCCATGGCTCTGCTTCAGCTCCTGCCTCCAGGTTCCTGCTTGAGTTCCTGTCCTAACGTCCCCTCATGATGAGCTACTGTACTTTTTGGACTATAAGATGCACCCAGTTTTTAGAGCAGTAAAACAAGAGAAACAGTAAAAATAGCAATCCAACCATAAGGCACATCCTAATTCCACACACACATACACACACACACACACACACACACACACACACTTCAGGGAGGGGGAAAGTGCATCTTATGGTCCAAAAAAATATTGTATAAGCTTTACTTCGTTGCTTTTGGTTGTGGGCTTTATAACAGCAATACTGAGAAAGGACCAAAGCCCTTCCATACACGCAAAGTAGCAAACGCTGTTGCAGTTCCACCTCTTTACCCATAACCCAGACATTTGAAAACTTTCTCCACGTAGGACCCAGCCAAGAAGTAAGAACATTGGAAATAGACCTCACAGATGTAAACAATGTACATAATGGATTTTCTTGGTCATGACAGACACTAGTGTTCATGGTTGTGCTGAGCTACAGCCACGTGGTTTACAAATCTACCATAATTCAGGACTGGCAAGTATGAAGGCAGGGACAGTAGCCAGTACAAGAGAACACATGTACAACTCAGTGTGATGCAGAGAGGAGACAGCTGACACATGTGTGATGTGTGAGAACACATCACCTTCATCAATCAGTACATCCTGAATGGTAGCTACATCTCCTCAGACCCGGACAACAGCTGCCTGTGTCAGAGGTCTTGGTACATTTGGCGATAAATCAGACTCAGTGAAGAAGGAGTGTGACAATAGAGTAAAATTAAGGGCTAAATTTTGGGAAAGGTGTGGTGCTCAAATCAACAACAGCCTTTTTCAAGCCAAAAAACATGGGTACTTCATGGTCAGCATTTTCCAAACTCTGTTGTGTGCCATGAAATTTATCCATATTTTGTTACTTCCATGAGGAAGAGTATTATCCATATAAGGCTGAGATTCAGAGAGGTCAAGGCATCTTTCTCAAGTCACACAGCAATGTCTTATTGAGCCAGGATACAAATCCTTATCTTTCTGATGTACAATCCAGGCTGTCTCAGACCTCTTAGCTTTATTGACCCAAGAATCACCTTCCAAAAGGTTAAGAAGCAATGGCGTTCTTTTCCCTTCTCATTTCATAAAATGAATAGAGAGGGATTTAAGTTTATGAGGCAGAGTTATCAGTGTGCTTGCTTTACATACTGCCTTGGGGAATAATTAGGTATCTGGGTCGCTACTGTTTTTAATTTGTGCCTACCATATGGCCTGGTGCCCTGTGATGGGACGTGTGATAAAGTCTCTCAGCTTGCTGCTGAGTTCTCCAGATCCCTGAACTCAGACACTGTGGGGAGACCAAGTGGGTTTCACAGTAGAACTTCTGGATCATCCAGGTTGCAAGGGGGTGTCCCAGAACACCAAGGGAGGCTGAATCACAGAAGCCCATTTACTGGGCAAGAGAACACACCCCAGAGTTTGGTTCTAGAAAAGGAGTATATGGGAAGACTTGCAGGGGGTGGGGGTTCAAGGGAGTTCCTGGCTCCACCCAGCAGGAAGGAACAAGGCCAGATCTCTGGGGCCGTAAGTATAGCCATCCTCCCCTAGGGCTGAACACAGCCGGAACCAAGGAGAAGGTAAAAACTCCAGTGACTAAAGTAATCTTTTAATGCAATACTTGGAAAAATTAATATTCAATGAGAACCAAAATATAACTTCTTATTATTGGGTTTCCCCTTTTATTTCAGGATCTACTATGGGCTTGCAGATACATCCGTAGAGAGATGACGACCTGGTAAATCAGTTTTAAATTATGGCTCTCAGAAAATACAGGCAACGGCAATTAACTTCCTGAGGTTTTCCCAAGTCCAGAGAGAAGTGCAACATGAGAGCCATCCTCTATCGTAACTCTCCTCAAAATATTCCCAGTGAGAGCGTAGCCTAGGAAGACAGCTTAACCAAGCTGTGGCATCTCGGAGTCCATTCGTGTTGGGTTTCGCCTGAGGCTGACTTGACAGCAGCCGCAGCTGCAGCCGCAGCCTGTACCTTCAGACATCAAATACTTCCACCCGCTTTGTTTGCAGTTCTGCAAACATGTTCTACCTCACCATGAGGGACAGAAGGGCCCTGCGCTCCTGGCTGCATGAAACTCCTATGAACCCAAGATAAACTAAACCCTTGGCGGAGTCAGCCCGTAGTAGTGACACTGGTACCATCAGCATTTCCAGCCACTCTCAGATGTTCACAGCAGACAATAAGAGCTCATGCTTGCGGGACGTGGAGACTATTACACAGCAGTAACCGGCTGATGCATTACCATGAGCCAAGGCAATACGTGGCATCCCAAATAGTTGCACAGCTCAGTGATTCTCAAGCCGAAGCATACCATAGAATTTCCTGAAACATGAAGGCGTGTGAGGAGGCTGAGGCAAAAGCATAGCAGGTTCAAAGCCAGCCTGGACTTCTTAATGAAATCCAGTCTTTGGGGGGTGGGGGGGGAATGGGTTTCCAGTCAGTGTTTTGAAGTCCTAACGCTGTGACTAGAGAAATGGCTCGGCAGTTATGAGCACCTGCTGCTCTTGCAAAGGACCCAAGGTCAGCCACCAGCACATCATGGTGGTCACCACCCCCTGAAACTCCAGGGTCCTGACATCAGCCACCAGCACATCATGGTGGTCACCAACCCCTGAAACTCCAGGGACCTGAGATCAGCCGCCAGCACATACAGGGTGTTCACCATTCCCTAAAACTCTAGCTCCAAGGCACCCAAGACCTCTGATATCATTGGGCTCCTGCAGTGATGTGCGCATTCTCCACACAATACACATGTGTGCATGCACACATACACACATACACACATGTGTATACACACACACATGCATGCACATGCAAATGCAAATTTTTAATTTAATAGCCACACTCAGGTCTCCGCTTAGACCAATTTTTTGGTTTGGTTTGTTTTGTTTTGAATGGTGGGTGCTTTTTGTTCTGTTTTGTTTTCAGTATCTCTAGTGATACTTCCTGGGCAGTTGATGGTTCAATTTATATTTTACTTGGTTCTTTGGTTATTTTGAAACAAGTTCTCACTACTTAAAGGAGGTTGGTCTCAAACTCCATACATAGCCAGGAAAAACCTTGAACTTCCAATACTGTTTCACAATTAGGATTGTAAAAGTGCACACCAGCATGCCTGGCCCTTCTCTTCTAAGACATGAATTCTCACTGCCCCGCCCTGGCTGGATTTTAATGATTGAACTCCATTCTCCTGCCTCCGGCTTCCAAGCAGCATGGATTACAGCTATCTGGCAACTTGCTTGGCCACTAGCTGCTTTTTAAAAGGACCTTGGTAGATCTAATGTTGCAAGTAGGGTTAAGAACAGTGGTACACTGAGGATAGAAAAATATGACCTCTAGAGTAAAGAAGTTCTTCTATAACCACATTTGCTAAGGCTGGACCACGCTGTTCCTCTACTGGAGATTTCTGAAGGCAACTGGCCTGGTTGGGAGTGACACTGTCCAGGTAAAACCAGTAGCCTTGGTGAAGTGTGAAGAAGCGAAGGGTCACTCCCAAACTTCTGCATATAAGAACGTTTGGTGGGACAGCCAGTCAGGATATATTTGTCAATTAAGAAAGACACCAGGAGCCAATGTTCAGGACAAACAAGTGATGGAAAAGGGTGGGGCTGATGGAAGGGAGAAATGAAAACAGAAACAGAAAAGACTGACTGACTCGATACGTGCGGAGGATTCCAGCGGGAATCGGGGGGGATGTATGGAATCTGGACCCCATCACATGTACTTAATCATACTTGTGCTTTGGCAAGTCTTGCAGATGGTCCGTGGACACATGGGAGCTTGAGAAGTTATGAGGAAGTACGGAAACAGTATGTAAAGACAGCCTGTGGTATTTATACGGCCCTCTAGTGACTGTAGGACAAGCCTGATCACATCGAAGCTGAGATGGGACACAAGACAGCAAAGGAACATACACACAAATAGTAAAAATTTCACATTTAATACCTGAGGGCTAAAACACCATAAATTCTGATTTAGCCTTGGACAGAGCTCAGGCATGCATGCTTTCAAAAACCACTGAGATGGCTCCAAATGGACCAGCAGCCAAAAGGAAGACTCGCCTCCTCCCAGCTCTAAACGGGGAAGAGGCCTGCTAAGAGGCTGTGCTTAACAGTTATTACACTAGGATAATTAATGTGCGTTTTACAACATCTGTACTGAAACCTCGTCCATACACGATTTACATCTACAAAAGCTAATGAAAAAGATCGCCGTGGCACTGCTTCGTCCCTTTTCCAGGAGAAAAATAAAACATATATTCATATCACTTACTGTCCCAGCTACCCCTTGAGATCTTCCAAGTTGGAAGCAATTTAGTGCAGAGGAGACAATGGACACACAACCCTGAGCGTGGTGGGAGAACAAAGCCTGGCGAAGCCCTTCCACTCTCAAGCGTGCCTTTGGCTTGTAGAGGACCCAGAGATTACCACTGCTCGCTGGCACTGTGGCCACTGACACGTGGAGACAGGTGTGATGCGCAGCAGAAGCCGGAGCATCCTGAAGAGGTGGGGCAGCTCGAGCTGAAGAGCACCTCTCTCTGTACTGGAAGCCTGAATCTATTCTTCATGGTTCTGGGGATCATTCGAGTTCTTTACAAGTTCACTCTTCAGATATGTGCAACTACTGTCTTTTCTTGGTGCATGCATGTAGAAGGATAGCACATGCATGTAGAAGGACAGCACATGTATGTAGAAGGAAAGCACATGCATGTAGAAGGATAGCACATGTATGCAGAAGGATAGCACATGCATGCAGAAGGACAGCACATGTATGCAGAAGAACAGCACATGCATGCAGTACAGTACATGCATGCAGAAGGACAGCACATGCATGCAGAAGGATGGCACACACATGTTGAAGGACAGCACATGCATGCAGAAGGACAGAACAAACAAAGAAAAAGATCCAAAGAAAAAGCACAAGCACCACATATAGACACAGAGAGAAACATGCTTGCACACTCAGGAATCCTATAAAAACACAAAACCATAGGCCATAAAATATACACAAAGACCTATAAGGTAAATATAAACTAATTAATTATAAATTCTTTTTTTAAAACAATAATTCTTTTGGCTCAGCAGAAGAGAAGGATCAGGAATAGATAAAGCAAGATTTTTACATACACACCCACAACTCTCCCAAGGGAGGGCAGCTGCCTTTGAGGCATAAGGAGTATTCTAGACAGTAACTATGAAATCACCCTGAGAAGGTGTTGCCAAACTCCACACCTTTGAGAAATACATTTCTACCGGCTTATGTGTTCAGTTTCTGGTATCTTGTTGCAGCAGCCGGAACACACTAAGACAGTAGGAAATGACAAGGCTGCCCACAGATAAAATTCAGTAAGAGCGAAACAGAGTGATCCTGAAAGCATTCTGCATTGGTCAGTTGGCGTGGCAGGTTGAGAATCCTTCTCAGAAACCCCATAGCTGCAGTACGGAGCATTCCAGAAAGTCACTTAGAGACAACTGGAGACCTTGTCTACACCTCAGTCTCTCTCATGCTATAACTTCTGGCTACTGTTAGACACCTGAGGACATTTTAAAATAGCAAGTTTGAAGGAGAGGTAGTAATTTTAAAGATTATTGTCTAGCAAAACAGTAAGTAAACAAATAACTGGTATTAAATAACCAATAACTGTACCTTGCCTGGAGATGGAATGTATTTTTTTCTTATCAGCATTTACCTTGACCCTGTTTTGTCATGCGTCATTGTACTGTGCACACAGTGGCTAACATCACCAACTACTACCCTCTGGAACTCCACACAGCAGAGTTACCTAGCTCCAGGCCAGCGGTTCTTCTCCGTCCTAACACGGAAACCTTTTAACGCAGTTCCTCGTGTTGTGGTGACCCGCAACCTTAGAACTATTTTCATTGCTACTTCATAACTATAATGTTCCTGCTGTTATTAATCATAATGTAAATTTTTTTGGAGAGAGAGAGAGGTTTGTCAAAGGGGTCACAACCCACAGGTTGAGAATGACTGTTCTAGACAGAGCCTAGTTTGGTAAAATACTCATTTCTCTTAATCATGAATCAATCTCACAAGAAATGGCTCATGATAACTATATTCCCTTCCAGTTTCCCTTAAAAAGCTTCAGAGATGCTGGTAATCCCAACTTTGTGTCTCCAGTACTCGCTACCATGTCACAGATGCTTGGCGTGATGACTTCCTGATAGACAAACAACTGTGGACCACACCAAGCCCACGTGCTCTGACTGGAGGCTCTGTTCTCTCCTTCATGGAACTCTTCATAACGAACGTGTCAGGAATGTGATGGTAGTAGCCCATTTTCACTGGACCATGAAAGCAGTGCAGATATTCACAATGCTTGTGGAAAATAAAAACCCACGCTCATTAAACTGGACCTAGATATTAGATTTCTTGTGTGCAAATTACCAGTTGTGAGCCTAAGGAATGGCCTTTAAGTCTTTAACATGAAAGAAATGGCTTTTGAAAGCCAGAGGCCTTTTAGTCAGATGGTACGGAAACCTAAGATTAAAAGGTAGGAACTTTTCAGCTGTCCTCCTCTTCCTCCTCCTCATCCTCCTCCTCCCACCAAAGTATTTCAAGTGACTGGGGAGGGTTCCCCAAAACAGCCCTGAAGGATCACAACTTCAGGGGTGTCTTGTTCTTATTATCAACAGGAAACAAGCTGGAGTCCCCTGAGGAAGGGGGGGGGGGTCTTTAACTGAAGAACTTCCTCTATCCATCAGACTGTCTTGACTGATGGTTGACATGGGAAGGTCCAGCCTACTGTGGGCGGCATCATCCCTATAAAGGTGGGCCCGGGCTCCAGGTTTGCTGAGCGTGAGCCAGACAGTGAGCCTGTAAGCAGCTTCCTCCGTGGTTTCTGTTTTAATTTCTTTCCTGACTTCCTTCAATGAAAAACTGTGACCTGGAAGTGTAGGCAAAAAAACAAACAAACAAACAACAAACAACAACAACAACAAAAACCTTTCCTTCCATTTGCTTTTGGTCTGCATGTTTTATCACAGTACTAGAAAGCAGACCAGAAAAAAAGAGAAACTCTGTAAATTTAAAAAAAAAAAAAGTGCATGCACTAAGGAAGCTCCTGTTGGGCATCTCCAGCAGTAACAGAGCATAAGGTCAGATCATGAGTGTGATGAAATTAACCTCGCCTGAGGATCCTTGCACACCTGTCAGTCACATTCTGGGCAGTGCCCTCCTCTTCCCAGGCAGTCACTGGCTCCTCCAAGGAACATAAAAAGAACCCTTCCCTCTGTTGCTCCCAGGGCCAGGGACTCCTTCTTAGTGGGGACATGGTTTCATATTTTCAAAGCATCCAATTTTATTTTCAAATCTACTTTTATGCGTTATTATTGTCTATTTCTGGTTTTGGACAGACTTCTATCTGTTACCTAGGTATATAGACTAGCAAAATCCATCTGGAGCACTGTCATTCCCTGCATGGAAAATACTATATACTAAGAAATTTTAACATTCTTTCTGGATACAAAGCAGAAGCACTCCTGCTTGCTTCTCTAGGACAGTAGGAGCCGTGAGAATTACACAGAGGCGTCGGCACCTACTGCGCGTTGATTCTGGTTCAGAAGTGAGCTCCAAGTAACCTGGGTCATGGGGCCGGGAAGCTGGAGGAAGTCACACTCTGCAGACACTGCACCTTTTCCCAGGTCAACACTCAAACACTGACAGGAAGTCTGAGATGTTTCTGTAAGTATCTTCCAGAGATGTGGAACCAGAGACATTTCAATTTTATATCCCCCCTCCCTACCCACCACCCACACCTGCGCAAGGGCAGCTGGGCTCTAAGCCGAAATGACTCAGACCCACAGAGTTAACATAGGCAAGCACGGCCAGAGTCCCCGGCCTGGTGACTCCCCTTCACTTCAACCTTAACGTGGATTAAAAAGAGATCAGCCCAAGGTCAGACGGATACTCGGTGGCTGTCCAAGCTCTCACCTCATGGACTTCCCTCCAGGACCTAAAGCCCCTTCATGTGGGAAGCTCCTGAAGAGTCATGCTGCTATTTTAAGAGAATGTTCTTCTCCTTCAGTGGTTGCCAAGAGCAATGGGCTTTGGGGGCGTGGCTGTCAAGTTACACAGAGGGGTCTTCAAAGATCAGAAACGGCTTCTCTTAGTTGAGAGGCCATGCTAGAGCCATGGTCAGGAGAGAACACTCCTTCCACATTCCCTTTTGGAGTCTAGATTTATAGCATACATTTTTGTGTTGCTCACTGAACCAATTGAAACTCTGAATGAATAAGATACTAATAAAAAGGAAGAGTTGGCAAAGACTAATTGCAAATTGTGATAGAGTTTTCAGAGGCCAGGAAGGGACTGCAGAGGGGAGTGGAGAAGACAGAGTCTTCAGAAAGTCGCTGGATGTACAGTGCACCTGGGAATAACCCAGCATTAAAACAGGAGATCACCAGTGGTCTTTATTAAGAAAAATTACATCCATGTCTATACTCTAATTATCCACAAAAGTTCAAGGCTGAGGACAGTGGTGCTATGGAAGAGAAAATATAGTCCAAGTTTCTGGCCATCTTAATGAGCTGAGAGAATCCATGATGACAGCTGCGCAAACTCCAGCTGGTGACTTTCCAACTTTCCAAAGCCCAGAAGATGCTTATAAAGCCACATATGTGGTAAGATCCTAGGGCTAGCGAGAGAATGACCACATAGAGGGGTGATCAGGGGAGTAAGACACAAAAGTATATCCCCACCTCCTATATTTCTCTTACCTAGAGTCTCAGTAGGATGTGCTCACATCTATCCCAATCTCCTGTGAAGTGAAGACTTTCGTGGGACATGCCTTTTGGGCTAGTGTCCAATTATAAGTGAGTATATACCATGCGAGTCTTTCTGCTTCCGGGTTAACTCACTCAGTATGATCATTTCTAGTCCCATCCATTTGTCCACACATTTTGGGATTTCCTTGTTTTAATAACTGAGTAATATTCCATAGTGTAAATGTACCACAGTTTCTTTATCCATTCTTCAACTGAGGGACATTTAGGCTGTCTCCAGGTTCTGGCTATCATGAATAAGGCCACTATGAACATAGTTGAGCATATGTCCTTGTTGTGTGGTGGAGCATTTTCTGGGTATATTCCAAGGAGTGGAATAGCTGGGTCTGCAGGAAGCCCTATTCCCAGTTTTCTGAGAAAGCGACAGATAGATTTCCAAAGTGGTTGTACAAATTTGCATTCCCACCAGCAATGAAGAAACTATTGCACTAACCAAGGACAGTACAAGTAGTAAATCGAACCCCTACTCTGATCTACCCAATGGACAGCACATTCTCCACAGTTATGTGGAGAGCAGGGACTGACTCTGACATGAACTATGATGCCCCATATTTGACCACCTCCCCTTGGTGGGGAGGCCTGATGGCACTCAAAGAAAGAATAAGCAGGCCACCAAGAGGAAACTTGACAGCCTATGACCATATAGTGGGGGAGGAGGTCCTCCTCAGTCATAGACCTAGGGGAGGGGTCGGTGAAAATGGGAAGGAGGGAGGAATGGGGGGATACAAGTGATGGGATAACAATTGAGTTGTAATCTGTATAAATAAAATTAAAATTTTTTAAAAGACAGAAATACAGAGGGGACACCTGCAGCTTAATTTATAGAAGAGAAACTAAGCTACTGTTTAAAATGATGTCCAACAGATAGAACAGAGAAGTGACAGAGAAAGAAGTGACCACAGTCGTACAGCTGTCGAAAATAAATGCCCCCTAATGTTTTTGAGTCACATGACTGAGTCGTGATTCAAAGGGGATTTCTCTAAGAATTAAAACCAGAGTTTTAACGGATCAGAGGGGACTAGTGACCTTTATAAAGTCTTTGATGCTGTATCATTGTCTCCAAGGCCTTACCTCTCATGCAGCTTTAAGCATTTTTTTCTAACCTTACAAGTGTCAGTTTCCTCATTTATAAGATAGGACTGGGAACTATGCTAAGCTCTGGTTGCTGAAAGAATTAAACAGGAGGCTCTCACTGCAGCTTTACACAAGGCCTGACCTGAGTAAATTCTCAGTAATTACAATTCTCATCGTTACTTGATACTTCACTTTATTCACTTAATATGTCATGAACAACTCTTGAAATAAAAGACACACACATCTCTAACTCAACCGTCAGCAGCTACATTAAAGCCAGTGCTTTGGATCAGAGTTACTTGGCCTTTTATCTGTCAAGATTCAAACAAGCCTTTCATCCAAGCCCCGTGGCTTCTCAAGCCCAGCACCACCAAGAGTTTTGTATGGGTCACTCATTGCTACAAAGGGATGTCTGTGCATTCCAGGACGCTTACTTAGCAGCATTGCAGCCTGGACTGACTGGACCCTCGATGTCTACCACCAAAATGTCTCTAGGTATCTCCATTGGAAGGGAGGTTGAAACTAACAAAGCCAGAACCCATTCTAAAGACTTAACTGGCACCCACAATAGCCAAGTTTCCTCTTGTGGGAATCACTCAGGAGCTACTTCCAGTCAGACAGAAAACTTTTTAGCTCTAAAGTATGTTATCCATTTATTCATCTGAAAGTCTGAAAGCTAGGATCAGAGACACCTGAATTTGTCCTTGGTTTTAAATTATGTGTGTGTGTGTGTATATGTATATATGTGTGTATTATATATATACACATAATATATATTTACAAAATATATATATGCTATATATATTTTTACAAGACTTTTGGAAAGAAACAATAGATATTATCCAAAGAATCATGCTGTGACGGCTTAAGTGAAAATGGTCCCCAGAGGCTCATGGGAAGTGGCATTATAGGAGGCATGGCTCTGTTGGAGTAGCCGTGGCCTTGTTGTTTGAGGAAAAGTGTCACAGGGCGTGGGCTTTGAGGTTTCAGAAGCTCAAGCCAGACTCAGCGGCTCGGTTGCTCTTCCTGCACCTGCAGATCCAGTGTAGAACTCTCAGCTCCTTCTCCAGCACCGTGTCTGCCTGCACGATGCCATGCTTCCTGCTATGACAACAGTGGACTAAACTTGTGAAGTGTAAGCCACCCCATAATTAAATGTTGCCCTTATAAGAGTTGACGGACGTGGTCATAGTGTCTCTTAACAGCAACAGAAACCCTAACTAAGACACATGCTGACCTATCCAATAAACACAGCAATGGAAAAAGGATCGAGCCAATATTATCCGTGTTCTTGAAATTAGTGATTCCAGTTGGTCGTAATTCTATGAAATGAAATCAGTGTATACAAGTTCCATACAGCCAAGTGACAGCAGAGTGAATAATGATGCCCCCCATAGGATTTCTTCTTAACCGACACCAATAGCCTTGCCGCTCAACAGAGAAGAGCAAGTGCCCCCCCCCACCCGGAAAGGCCCACCCCACAACCTGGAAAGGGCAGAGCACAAGACCACACCTAAGCTACACTCACTCAGGGTTCATCTTCACCTCTGGAAGGCAGCAAATTAATGCAAGCAGACTCTGGTCATCATAGACAGCACTGCAGCCTAGAGTTCTGTTGAGCAAAACAATCTCCGCGTCTTTGGGGATGCTTTATAAGAACGATACTTTGCCAGTACGGTTTCAGAAAATTATATGAAATGAAAAACGCTGTCGAACAGATGTGTTCTCAAGTCCCTGTCCTCATAGCAGTCGATCTACTTAATGAAAACACTGCTACGGTTCAGAATTAGTGCTGTCTATGGTTACAGTGTTGTGCTGTTAGTGTCTCCAAGGAGAGCAGAGGCTTGGGAAGGAATGAGAGCATGGAAATTGCTAGAACCTGGGATCAGGGGTAGAATATCTCAAAGGCAGCCACCTCAAGGTGGAAAAGAACAAAGGGAAGATTAAAATTAAATGTTGTTTATGGAAAAAAATTAACTAAAGCAGGACATGGAAATGGAATGCCTGCTTTGTTTAAATAAATTAAATCGAGTAAACACCACCTCCTCCGTGCTCTGTTGAATTGGGTTCCATTTAAAGATAATTGGAATGTAACAGTGCCTCTATCTCCCTTGGATTCACTAAAGTAGAGTCTTTTTTTTTTTTAAGATTTATTATTATGTATACAGTGTTCTGCCTGCAAATACACCTGCAGGTCAAAAAAGGGCATCAGATCATATTATAGGTGGTTGTGAGCCACCATGTGGTTGCTGGGGATTGAACTCAGGACCTCTGGAAGAGCAGGTAGCACTCTTAACCACTGAGCCATCTCTCCAGCCTCTAAAGTGGAATCTTACCAGCACTCAAAAGCTGTCTTTCCCCCACATTGTCCTTAGACTGGGGGAGCCTGGGGGTGACTGAGCTTGTCCTTCGCTGTCGAAGACGTAGTTCTGTGCGGTCTTTCTCTTCAGCTTTCATTTGCCAGGTCAGATTATTGGCAGTACAAATGATCACTGCCATGTCCATCCAGTCTTCAGAAACAGGAACGGTGCAACTGAGAGTCTGAAGCCAGGACACTCCTTGAGAATGTTCTTGAATTCCACATGTTTTCATGTCTAACTGAAAGCACCCACAGTGACTTAGTCCCAAACAGTTTCACTTCCAATTTTACACAGCTCCAATCCTACCCACGCTGCATTCACTTGGAAACCACAAAGAAGGTCAGTTTCATTCTGTTAATAATGTCAGTTTTATTTTGTTTTTAAAATATTCATTTATGTGTGTGTATGGTGGTACATATATGCTAATGCCCTCAGAGGCCCCAAAGTGTCCAATTCCCTGGGAAATGGTTGTGAGCCATTTAATACGACACTTGCAATCAAACCACTAAACCTTCTTCTCTCTCCAGCCTCATAACATCAATTTTGGATTTATTTTTATTTTATGTTATGTTTTGTCTGGCTGTATATTATACATGTAGCTCAATGAGGCTGGCAGAGGGGGTCATACTCCCTGGAGCCAGAGTTACAGAGGGCCGTGAGCCACTCTAGGGATGGTCAGAACCGAATCTGAGTCTTCTGCAAGAGCAGCAAGTGGGCTTAACCACTGAACTGGCTCTCCAGTCCGCAGGACTAAGTCAATTTTAAACAAAGACAACAATTTAGTTTTGGACGGTAAAAGAGATGTCTAGTGAAAACATAAAGTTAATCTTGAAAAGATATATTGGCAGCTGTAAAGACCATAAAGCAGCAGGGTATAAATTCAACTTCTTCTTGAAGGCTAACTCTGACTGCGTGCCTCCAGCGTGCTGTGACTGTTGACAAATGCCAGGCCTCTGCACAAAGATGAGCCTCAGTACAGCTCTCAGTTGAGTGCTTGGGTCTTCTTTGCTTTGCTTTTTTTTTTTTAAGTATAAAAAGTTTATATTATAATAGGAAAAAATGCTTCACATTAGAAGGGATATAAAAGCAAATATTTTAATAAAATCTAGCCCCTGAGACATTCCTGTGGTGGTGCTGACTGTGTACTTTAGTTCAAATTAAAATGAATTTGCATTATTCCACAGATCTCCAACCCTATCTTTGATGGCAGCTAAACTATTAGTCGCTTCCCAGCTCTTGTAAAAATAAACAAATAGCAACTGTCTTATCTGAACATGCTGACGCAGGCAGCAATTCAGTTCTTTATATTTAAACAGAAAAGTGCTGCTTGATTCATCTCTTCACTGGCTTTAATACAGAGATTAATATATGCATTGTTCTTTTACCATTTTAAGGCACATACATTATTTAATGTCTCCGCCGTGCCTGTGGGATGTTTGGTAATATTGCCAGCCCTACAGTTTAGAGAAGCAATTGGCTAAATGGGAGGAAAAAAGAATTTCCAAATACCACACAGCCAAAATGTGATACAGTTGACTTTGGCAGAACTAATGACTTTTCATAGGGTACATTTTCTTCATATGCAAATGAAGAAAAATGGCCTCCCCAGAGGGAACTCCAAATACACAGAGAAGTGCCTTCTTTCAAAGGCTCATCACGGTTGATGACACCTTTAAGAAATTTTTCAAAGGTTTCCTGGGCTTCCTTGATGACTGTTCTTATCTTGTCTTGATTGGTTGTTTGATAGGTTGGTAACTTAAGTTGAAACTCAAAGATTCAGCCACTAGGGGAGCCATTCTCCATCCCAAGGACAGCCACACCTTCACAACTCTCCTAGCCCCCAATTTCAGCCTCACTATCTTTAATTCAAGTAATGCATAGGGATATCTTAAAATCTCTCAGCATCAAGCAATCAGGCAAAGCCTTCTTCACCTCGGATTTGAAATTTTTGGAAGGCAAATTGTAGTTATATTCATTTGCCTGCTATGTCATTCAAGAAAAACGTATATCTAGAAATAAAAGGTTATTTGGTATTTTTCTATCTCCTCTCCCCGACTTCCAATACTACCTGATAGACAGATTCAAAAAGGGGACATGGGGCTCCACAGAGTGTGTGACTCAAGCTAATGCCGTGGCTGCTTGCACACATGCTGGCACTCATATGAGAAATGCCTGAGTGCATGCCTTGGCCTTACTACTACTACTTTCATGGAGATGAAGAACTTGGGGACATGATTGAACCTTCCTGTACCCCAGGTTTTTTCGTTGGTGGGTTGGTTTTGCGGTTTTTTGGTTTGCTTTGTTTTGTTTGTAAAATGGCAGTGGGTAATAAGAGTTATCTCATTGGCTTATTGTGAGAACCAAGCTGAGAAAGAAAAGTATGTTAAGAATATTAGGCACAGACAGTATTCAAGAGTCCTAAGCATTGTTTCTACTATCCCTAAGTGCTAATAGATACATAGACAGACAGATGGACGATCTCTCTGGTTGTCTGCATGTATATGTATACACCATGTGTATACAATGTCCACAGAGGCCAGAAGGGGAAATAAGATTTTCTAATACTGGAGTTACAGATAGCTGCGAGCAGCCATGAAGTGCTGGGTATTGAATCTAAGTCCTTGGTAGAGCAGCCAGTGTTCCTAACCTCTGAGCCATCTCTCCAGCCCAGTCTCTCTCCCCTCTCTACCTCTCCCCCTCTCTCCCTCTCTCCCCTCTCCTCCCTCCCTCTCCCCTCCTCTTCTCTCCCCTCCTCTCCTCTCCCTCCCTCCTCTTCCTCTCCTCTCCCTCCCTCCTCTTCCTCTCCTCTCCCTCCCTCCTCTCCCTCTCCCTCTCCCTCTCCCTCTCCCTCTCCTCTTCTTCTTCTTCTTCTTCTTCTTCTTCTTCTTCTTCTTCTTCTTCTTCTTCTTCTTCTCTCTCTCTCTCTCTCTCTCTCTCTCTCTCTCTCTCTCTCTCTCTCTCTCTCTCTCTCTCTTTAGGTTTTAAATGAGGGCTCAGGAAACTACAGCCCATGGGTCAAGTGTGGCCCACAGCTTGTCTTAGGTTTTAAATGACTAAAAGAAAACAATCAAAAGAAAAATAGTGTCTCACAATGCTGGAAATATTGGGACTATGTCAGTGTCTGTGAATAAACTGTACCCAGAATCCAGTGGTACCCATTCCTTCATGTGGTGTGGGGGCTCTGTTTATATTATAAGGCTGATTTGGGAAGCTGATTGGTAGAGTCTAAAACACATACTATTTAACTCTTACAGAAAAAAAAGTCCACCCTGTAATGCTGCTAGTTGATATATGTGCTTTTAAACAAAATAATCTGTCTGACAGAAAGAATGCACCTGGACTGGCTAATCTTTGTCAATTTAATGGGACTTTGACTTGTCATAAGAACACATTTTTGCATGTGTCTATGATTGTTTCCAGAAAGGTCTAACAGAACAGAGAATATCCAAGCTCAATTAGGTGTCACCACACATGGCTTCTGGACTGAAAAAGGATAAAGTAAAATGAGCCTTGGTGTCCACTGATGTCTGCCTCCTGGCTGCAGGAACAGCAGGACGGACTGGCTGCCTCATGTTAATGTCATGTGGCTTTCTCACCACAGTGGACCACACCCTCTGTCAACTACACAAACCTCTGATTTTCCTAAGTTGCTCTTGTTAGAAGTTTTTTCATAGCAAATGAGAAAAGTAACTAAAAGGAAGAATTCATATTGACAAAAATCACAAGATAAAACTCCTTCTAATTGGTCCTAGAAGGATTTGGTGCAGTCCACTGAACTCACAGATGAGGGCCAGCAAGCCAGCTCAGTGGATGAAAACTGATGACCTCAGTTCAACTCTGGAAACAATAAATAGAAAAGAAGCAGCCCCTTCAGGGTGTCCTTTGACCTGCATATGTATGCCACGGAGTGTTCATGTGCATATATACACGCATAATAAATAAAAATAATTCTAAAGAAATTGCAGACAAGGGATGGAGAGACAGCTCAGCAATTAAGAGGACCAGGGTTCAAGTCCCGCCTCTCACACTGTGTCTCACAACCATCTAACTCAAGTCCTAAGGGACCCAACACCTTCTACTGCCCTCCATGGGCACCAGACACACACATGCTGCACATACATACATGCAAGCAAAACACTTCTACACATAAAACTAAAAACAATATGTAAAAATTTAAAACGAGATTTGATTATTCATAATAATTGATAATTCCCTCCATTCATGTTATTAATGCTCAGTTTTCTGGTGAAAATGTCATACAGCATCTAAGTGTGTATAGAAAGCTCCTGTCCAATCTCTGCTCCCTATTAGCTTAAGCACATCTTCCCCTCATTTTAATACACTGTACTTCGTTTCCCCTTCTAAGTCATATCTTGGATCTTAGAAATTAAAGACGAGACATGAAGAAAGTTTACATAGCCTATCCACTTGTCTGTCTCTGCAGTTGCTTTCTCCCATTAGTAGGATTTACTCTTTCCTTTCCTAAGAGCCATAACCCTACACACAGTCTACTCCCGCTTATTTTACAACACATTTTTACTGAAATAACAAGAGTTCTAAAAATGGCTCCTCTTGCAAGTTTATGCCATTGTAACAGCTTCGGTTACATGGTGACCAGTGAGCAGTAGGATCCAGGGTCCTAGTATTGATATTCCCACAGTTGGGTAGAGACAAGGCACTAGCAGTCCACTGCTTCTCCCCCCCACCCCACCCCCCCGGGGTAGAGAATATCAAGGAGATACCTTCATTCTTATGTAACTATTTCTAAGGCTGTTATTTACACACAGTCACTATAGCCATCAGGTTTTTCCATAGGAAACACTTTTCTAATGTGGATCTTTCTACTTCGCTAGTCTACAGGAACTCTGCTTTCTATATAGTAATTTGGAATTCTAACTCCCAAGTTCCATGAGATTGTATCTCAAATCCACCCATCTATGTGTGGTTGCTATAGTTACCAGGACCATAGGGGAAGGGATGAGGCCTTACATATGACTCTAAGTGTATGCAAACCCACTTGGGATTGTTGAAAATACTTTCTACAGGTTCAGTGTATTCATCAGTAAAAGCCAGGGTATTTGATAAAATAAGGAAAACTATCCATTTTATCTCATCACTTCCCCTATCCAATTATGTGAAGAGATGCAGATACTAAATTGCAGACGTATCTGCTAATCTTTATTCTTGTTGACACAGAAGCATACTGTATATACTTTCTTGAATATTCTATTTTTACCTCTCATCTTATGTCTTGGATGTCATTTAATTTCAATACGTATAAAACTATATATTAAATTGGTTTTCTATAATCCTTCTATTACCAGTTACTAATGATGTATATAAAGATCATCTCATTTTACTTAATCTTCCATATAAATGTCATATATTTATCTTTATGAATAAATGTAAGTGGTCTGTGTAGGGTTTCCTTCGCTGAGGCAGCAGCAGTAATGATCAAAGTGGACACTGCAGTGGAAATAACAGCCTGCTGCAATGGCCACAGCAGCCCACCACACCAAGCCAAGTTAGCCCATTGCCCCAAGCCATCCTATCACAGCAGCCAAGACATGGCAGCCCACTGCCACCCTACCCCCTCCCAAAAGCTGTGTCTCATCCCTGGGCCACTAAAGCTTTAAGTGGCAAGCTGCTAGCCCCTCCTTCCTGCCCTGGAGCTGTGGAGACAAGAGGGGAAAAAATCACAGCTGTCAGTTCCATGATGACAACAGTCTTTCCTGCCTCAATCTACTGCTATGACGGGAGCAGACACGTCTCCTGCCTCAGAATACCTACTGCAGCCATGGGAGAGGGCCATGAAGATGACCTTTCCTACTTCAGACTACTGCCTTCACAGGAGCTGCCCACAATGGCAGCACCTCCTCTCCAGTCTCTGCTGGCTAGTCATGCTGCAGGAAAAGGCTTCCCTGTCATGGACTCTTTGTAAACTTTATACTCCTCAAGAAAAAAAAAAGTAGCCAAACCCCCGTCTGAGAAAGCTCTAGCAGCCCAACTCTTCCCCCAGATCTCTGTAACTGTCATCTCCAGTCCCTCAGTAGGACTCATCCTAGATTATGCTAATTTGAAGCGAAAAGTCTAGACAAACACCCACCAACCCCCTGAGCAGAAGAACCTACCAATCAATGACTAGAAATGCCCACCAATCCCTGAGCTCCCCAGGCTCAGGAATTGAAGCCCTACTAATCCTCTAGTGGGTTGGTAGAAACCCCTGCCCTAGAAAGCTCGGACCACTAAGAAAGCCTATATAAAGGCTGAGCCTGCCCAATTCCCTGCTGCCTTCTCCTGGGAGCAGAGACAGCCACTGGTGGGTTAATCCCTCCAATAAATCTCTTTTAAGAGGTTTGCTGCCTAGTAGGACTCTCTCATCAGAAGCAATGAAAACGAAGAGAAGGAGGAGCAGAGCTTAGGCTCTTAACTTCCTCAACTCATCAGAGGCTGGGGTAACCCTTCCCTGGGAACTGCAACGGGCTGGAGTGGGGTTCAGGCTCTTAAGCCCTTCAGCTATTAGAGGTTGGGGTAAGCCTCCCCTGGAAGCTAAACATCTCTGCAAAAGAGACCTCCTCTCAGGGTTGTGTGGTTCCTGGGCTCCTGTGCCCAGTATACTCTTCCATCCAGTTACCAAGAAGGCCAATAAACAGTCTACATGATAGAAATTTTTAAATAGGAATTTTTTTCTTGAGAACTCTCTATTACCAAAAAGTTCAAGACGCATGTGCCTCAAGAATGACACCATCAAAATATACATATACATTTTTCCATTCATTGATTTATTTATTTACATTACCTCAGAGTAAAGGGCTGGAAAAGGGTTTCTAAGCAAATGGAAGTTCCATAAGTTTGGGTATGTTGTGCCTTCATTTTGAATTCTAGAAAGTCTTTAATTTCCTTCTTTATTTCTTCATTGACCCAGTGAGTAGAAAATTGTTTCCATAGGGTTGTAGGATTTTTCTTGTTTCTGTTATTGTTGAAGTCTAGCTTTAACCATGTTGAGCTGATAAAATACAAGGGGTTATTTCAATTTTCTTGTTATCTGTTGAGTCTTGCTTTGTGGCCAACTATAGTCAATTTTGGAGAAGGTTCTGTGAGGTCCTGAGAAAAAGGTATATTATTTTATGTTTGGGTGAAATGTTCTGTAGATTCATGAGATCTGTTACTGTCATTATTTCTCAGCTTAGTTTGTTTCATTGACCTATCCTTTGGTGAGAAGGGGGTGTTGAAGTTTTCCACTATTAATATGTGGGGTTCAATGTGTGATTTAAGCTTTTGTAATGTTTCTCTTATGAATGTGGGTATCCTTGCATTTGGAGCATAAATTTTCAGAACTAGAACATGAATCTTGGTAGATTTTTTCCTTTGATGAGTATGAAGTGTCCTTCCCTATCTTTGTTGCTGATGTTTTTCTTTTTAAATTCATTATTTCATACTACATCCTGATTGTTATCCCTTTACTTGTATCTTCCTGTTCCCACCCTCCCCCCCCTCTCATTCTCTCTTCCCCCGCCCCCCCCCCCCAGGCCTCCGACAAGAGGGCCCTTCTCCCCAACCATCTGGCCGCAGCCTATCAGGTCTCCTCTGGATAGCCTGCTTCCCTTTCTTCTGTGTCCCCACAGGGCCTCTCTGCTGAGGAGACATGATCAAATCAGGAGCGCCAGAGGTCATGTCAGCAGCAGTCCCTGCTCCCCCTACAACCATGGAGAATGAGCTGTCCATTAGCTAAATCTGAACAGAGGGTCTGGATTCTTTGCATGCATTGTCTTTGGTTAGTGTGATAGTTTGTGCAAGACCCCCCCCTTGCTGGGTCCAGTCTCCTTGTGGGGCTCCTGAACCCTCTGGGTCCTTCCATCCCCCACTCTTCCATACCATTCTCAGCGCGCCACCCAGAGTCCAGCAGCGAGTCCTAGCATCTGTCCCAATCCCCTGCTGAGTGGAGTCTCTTAGAAGACATCTATGTTGGTCTAATATCCACTTATAAGTGAGTATATACCATGTTTGTTTTTCTGGATCTGGGTTACCTCACTCAGGATGATCATTTCTAGTTCCATCCATTTGCCTGCAAATTTCAAATTTTCCTTGTTTTTAATGGCTGAGTAGTATTCCTTTGTATAAATGTAACATAGTTTCTTTGTCAATTCTTGGTTGAGGGACAACTAGGTTGCTTCCAGATTTAAAGCTGCTATGAGCATAGTTCAGCAAATGTCCTTGTTGCATGGAGAAGCATCTTTCAGGTATATGCCCAGGAGTGGTATAGCTGGGTCTTGAGGTAGCACTATTCCCAATTTTCTGAGAAACCTCCAGATTGATTTCCAACATGGTTGTACAAGTTTGCATTCCCACCAGCAGTGGAGGAGTGTTTCCCTTTCTCCACATCCTCGATAACATGTGCTGTCACTTGAATTTTTTATCTTAACCATTCTGGTAGGTGTAAGATAAAATCTGAGCCATTTTGATTTGCATTTCCCTGATAACCAAGGGCACTAAGCATTTCTTTAAGTGTTTCTCGACCACTCAGTGTTCCTCTGCTGAGAAGTCTGTTTAGCTCTGTACCCCATTTTTAATCAGATAATTCGGAAAATTAATGAAAATACACCCTTCACAATAGCCACAAGTAGTATAAAGTGTATATTGATGTATCTCTAACCAAGCAAGTGAAAGACTCATATGAAAAAAAAAAAAAAACCTTAAGTCTCCAAAGAAAGAAATGGAAGATGTGTGTTTCTTGTATACAGCAGAATGATAGGTCCTGCTTTTGCATTAACTCTTTTAGCCTCTTTTTATTGGGGAATTGAGTCCATTGATGTTGAGAGATATTAATGACCAGTGATTGTCAATTCCTGTTATTTTGATATTGGTGATAATTGTGTGTGTGTATGTGTGTGTGTGTGTGTGTGTGTGTCCCTTCTTTTGGTTTTGCTGGTATGAAATTTATTTTGTTTTCTTGGGTATAATTGGCTTCTGTGGGTTGCAGTTTTCCTTCTAGTATCTTCCATAGGGCTGAGTTTGTGCATAGACATTGTTTACACATTTGGTTTTGTCACGGAATATCTTGTTTTTTCCATCTATGGTGATTAAATTTTGCTGGGTATAGTAGTCTGCACTGACACTTGTCTGCAAGATATCTTCCCAGGCCTTTCTGGATTTTAGACTCTCTGCTGAGAAGTCAGGTGTAATTCTGATAGTGAAAGACCCCCGAAGGGAGACCCTCACTCAAGCCTTGGGATGGCACGCACCCAAAGACACACAAACGACCGTCTTGCTGTAAACACATGAGGCAGTTTATTGGCGGAGCTCCGGGTCGACACGTATCTCACGCAGGAGACAGAGGGGTCGACCCAGAAGCCCAGGGGTTAGGGGTTTATATGGGCAAGGATCGGGGGGAGTGGGAAGTTTTGGCACGGCCACACACGATTGGTTGTTTTAAACATTTGAACATCAGCAAATTGCATAGGCAGATCTGGGGTAAGCTCAGACTTAGTCACATGGGTACAGTCCTTGGTTCCTGTCTTTCTTGGAACCCGAGGGTAGATGTTTATCTGAGCTAACGACACATCTGGTTAAACTCAAACCTGGAACATTGTGTGCAGGCCTCAAGGGGGGGGGGGGGATTAAACAGACACCATAAGATTGGATGAGGGGTCTTGGCTCATTACTCACTCGACCATGTCCGGTACCCTGTTTCTCTCAGGAATTTGTCCTTGTGTATTCTCTCTATCTTTTATGGCCAGCCGGTCCCTGGAACACTCAGTAGGCCTTTGTCTCCTATCTCCGCATTCTTTGTGACTTATCATCTGGGACCTTGGGCTAGCATACCTGTCGACCTGCACTTATGAGTTAGAGAGCTCTGCTGTTCTGGTTGCTTTAATGCTAATTAAAAATTTTCCCTTTCAATAGGTCTGCCTTTACATTACTCGTCCTTTTTCCTTTTCAGCTTTAATATCTTTTCTTTGTTCTATAGATTTGGTGTTTTGATTATTATGTGGCAGGAAGCATTTCTTTTCTGGTCTAGTCTTATTTGGTGTTCAATACGCTTCTTGTATGTGTATAGGCATCTCTTTAGATTGGGGAATTTTTCTTCTATGATTCTCTTGAAAATATTTTCTGGGAATCTTCTTCTATTCTTAGGTTTGGCTCCTATTCTCCTCTCTAGATTTTTTTATCCCAAGATTCCTTCAACTTGTGTTTTCTTTATTGCTTCAATTTCCATTTTCAGGTCTTGAACCGTTTTATTTCCTTTACCTGTTTGATTGTATTTTTATGCATTTCTTTGAGAGATTTATTCCTTTCTTCTTTAACTATCTCTATCACCTTTATAACATTGGATTTAAGGTCATCTTCTTGTGCTTCAGCTGTGTTAGGATATGCATGGTTTGCTGCATTAGGATAGCTGGGATCTGGTGGTGCCATATTACCCTGGCTCTTGTTGATTGTGTTCTTATGCTGGCCTTTAGCTATCTGGCTGTCCCGGTGTTGGCTGGATGTCCGTGGTTCTGGCGGGACTCCTTGGGAAGGCAGGCAGAGCCTTGGCCCTTACCATGGAGCTCAGGGAACAGAGTAACAGAATACAGATCATTGCTGCTCACTGTGCCTCAGGTCGACCCAGCAGGCAGAGTATTGGTGGGGAAAGGGTCTAACCTGGATGTTCCTGGGGCCCAGGTGGCCTTCTTGGGAAGGCAGGCAGAGCTGTGGGCCTGATAATGGATCTCAGTGGACAGCACACAGCTCACCTCTGCTGGCTGTGCCCTGAGTTAACCCAGAAAGTAGGGTATTGGTGGGGAGGGGTAAAGTATTTTAAATTAAGGCATAAACTCCCAAAATGCTCCTCAGATATCATGTTTTCATTTATACTTCTATAGATAATGTAACACAATGTTCATTTCCCCATATTCAGTAATGGATATTACTTTGTCATCTATTGTATGAAAAAAGTTTTTTTTTTTTTTCATTTTAATTTTCATTTGGTGGGCAGTTAGCCTTCTAATTTGTTACTTTCCCTTGAATTTGCCTTGTCACTATCTATTCTTCTATTGGGCAATTTTCCTTATTGGTTAGAGGGTGTTTATATATTATAGAAATCAATATTTTGTTATATTTATGTCTTTTCCAGTTAAATGTTTGACTTTTTAGCTCAGTTCACAATGAAGTTTAAAGTTGTGAAAAGCTATATATCCTACTGCAATCTTTTCTAGGAAAATACTCATCACTTTAGGATTGTTAAATGCCATGTATGATGTTCTCATATTTTTATAGTCTTTTTTAATCTCTTCATCTCATATGGGATTTCTTATACACAAGATGTTATACACTCAATTTTTCCAAATAGAACTATCTGCGTGTGGCTCCTGTAGTAGTCTGTTTCCAAGTTTTTTTTTACTTCAATACACAGGACTCTGTGGTCTTTCACATTATTACATTTATGTATTTTTCTATTTCTGTGTAAGAAAAGACTTGTATTTGCTGTTCTTTTACAGCAATGTCTACTCTGACAACTGCTGTAGAAACATATACACTCTCTCCCTCCTTTGTATTTTTTAGCTTTTTTGTTTGTTTGTTTCTTGTTTTCTTTTTCATATGTTTTTACTTTGAGAAAATCAGAAGAATTTCTATTGAAATTACAGTGAATTTATAAATTTACTCTGGAAGAAATTACCAGTTTATATTCTGTCTTCTCACTCAGAACCAGCATACATCTGTCATAATTCATTGCTTTCCATATATTGAAGTAGAAATGTCTTAATATACATTTTGTACACTCCTGGTTAAATTTCTCCCTAGGTATCCCATGTTCCATCATTGTTGTTATGAATAGCATCTATATGTTATGCTGTCCTGCTGGGTAACAGCAGATCTGTGATGTTGGGTTTCAGCCTGATGTTTGGACAATTCACTGAATTTTTCTTAGTTCTGAGAGATTTTGAGTTTGCCTTTGGTTTTCTAGGCAGAAGTCAAGACTTCTGGATTTCTGCAATTTGTTGTAAATTACAGTTGTCAAACAGCTGTGAAATAGGTGCGGTTAGCAGGGATCAACCAATGAACATCTTTATCGTTTTTTTTCTCCCTTGCTATCCAAAGACACTTTAGAGTACTAACTTTATTTGCCTCTAGCTGCCATCCTGCCTTGCCCCAGGTCATCTTTCCTGGGTCCCCTAGGAGATCTGCTCACTCCACTTATTAACTGGTCTCTAGCTAACTGCTCTCACTCCCAGTGTAGTTTCCATGTAGGAATTAATATATCAATGCATGTGTATAAACACGAAACTCCAGGTCTCATTTCTAGGAGATTGGATGAAGGCTGCCTTGAGGCTCCCACCGGCCCAGCTGAGGCTTCTGATTCCCCCAGCAATGGAGCTGAGGAAAGCACTGAAAGGGCAGCTTTGGTTCTGGCTGGTGTTTGATGCCAACTCCACTTAGGGTTGGTTTGTGGCATCTTTGTTCCTCTTGCCATCAGTTCCCTTCATGAAGGTAAATTTATCTTTTTGCTAAGAGCTTAGCATCCCTCCTTCAGTATCAGGGCTAAGGGACAAACCTGGTGTCTCTTCCTCTTGGTGTTGCTTGCTCCTTTAAGGAGACCTCTTGGTTGCTGTCTAGAATGACCATCATCTAGCATGTGGCCTTCATCTGGGCCCCCAAGTGACAGGCACTCTTCTCACTGTGAGAGGGAGTGCATCACCTCCTGACTCAGCCATGTCCTCAGCACCACAGCCTTCCTCTCACCCATGATGTCCTTAAAAACGTCCCTTATAAACGGCAGAGCTCACAGCTCAAGCTGAGCTCATGAGCCCCTGACAACCCTGAGAGAGGCTGGTCCCTCCATGTGGAGGTGAGGAGCAGGAACGGGAGGTGACACTAGACTGAAAGGTGAAATTGAACATCCAGATTTTCTCAGACAAATCGTCTCTCTAATCTTCAGGTTCCTTTCAGGACCCAGACCTTTGCCCATCCTGAGAGCAGTGCCAGGGAGGGGAGAAAAGCGAAGCCTTTCTTGTTTGTCGACAACAGAAGGCTTGCTTCTCACTCTGGAATATAGAAGTGACTGAGACTCATCCAGGGCTTTCAAGCAAAATTTAGATAATAAAAATAATGCTAAAAGGTAACTATATATCCAGAACACTTATATTTGCTTTTAAGGGGTGTGTGTGTGTGTGTGTGTGTGTGTGTGTGTGTGTGTGTGTGTGTGTGTGTATGTGTGTGTCCACACTCAAGCACTTTACCCGCTGAGAAGTCCTTTAGCCCCACCTTTGATTTTTTAATCTCAAAGTGAATACCAGAAGCCACATGTGGTGCCACATTCCTGTTGGTCCAGCACACAGAAAGGACACAGCACATAGATTAGTAGTCAAGGACTGGCCTGGGCTACATAGTGAGACCTTTCTTAAAGTTTAAAAAAATTAAAAGAGGAATAACAAAAATGTAAGACTAATTTTCTCATTCATAGTATCTCTAGTTTATCAGCATTAAAAATCCTCAGTCTGGGAAATAAATTATACAATAACCTGCATAAGCACGTCCTTAAAGCAAGCTAACTAAACCAAATGCCTTTGATGTGCACCTAAAAGCTGTGTCCATGATGACATCTTAATCTCATTTTTCTTTCAGACTCTGGGCTTTTGTCTTTTACTTTGATCCGCCCTGAATAAAGCTATTGGCAAATGTATCCCAATTTTGATCTTATAAACTGTACATAAATTCACACACCCTCGTGGTAGCCTTGTAATAGAGACAGCGAGCTGTAAACGATGACACAGCAGTGACTCAGGGGTTTGAAGCCCTCCCAGCAGCTGCCTCACCTCTTTATACGGGGCTTCATGCAAAATGCTCCCCTGGGAAGCCTCCTTGATGTTGGGGGGTTACTACACAAGTGGACAGTCTGTTCCCATCCCAGGTGTTAGAAGACTATCATTCAGGGAGCATCAATTAGGTGGAAGAAGAAAATTAACTTTTATAAATGAAGAATCAACAGTAGCAGGTGAACACTGGCCGAAGAGACAGGTAGCTGATGTGAGGAGCCAGGGCACAGCAGGCAGCTGTTCCTGGGCTACCCCCACCCCACACCGTCTTTAACTGTAGAGACATGAGGAAAAGAATGATTAAAATACTGGGGTCCCAGTTAGTTTGAGACAGTGATGTGCCATTTACGTTGATTTTCTTTGAGTACCAATGCTGGCCACATCTGTCACCATGGAGACTCTCACCTTGGCCTCTGTCCATATGGCTTGTATGCAAAGAATAATTTGTCCTTTTACATGGGTTTTGATTTGTCTTGTTGTGCAGTACTGGGGACTGAGCTCAGAGCCTCGGTGTGTGCTAAGCATGTGCTCTATCCTTGAGCTGTAAACCCTTGGTCTTAATTTATGGTATGCAGACGATGGGAACCAAAAGAAAATTAATACCGCATGACATGAGGAAAGTATATGGCGGTCACATGGCAATGTTTGGCTTCATGCTCATGGTCAATACTCCACGTGGGTGCTTGCACCTTACAATAACAGAGTAGAGCAGGGTCATTGTGAGCTCGGAGCACAGAGTGGGCCAGGGGCTACAAGGTGCAGGTGGAGGGGGGACCATAGAGGAGGTCACAAAGGACACACAGACCCTTTAAGTGTTGATTCACTGGCCCTTGACAAGAGAAAGGCACCAGTAAGAAAAGGGAGGTTATTTCCATAGGAACATAGTCTTTGTCCTGGTCATGCCCTAAAACAGTGGGAGATATCCCCCAATTGACATTGGTACATCTGCCTTTCACTGTTTTTTATTGTTTGTTTAATCAAAACCAATGAGGCACAGAATAAGTACCATCAGATAATCCAGAGATAAGAGGTTGTCTGGGGATGCTTCACACACCAAGTGTCTAAACCTTAGCCTCTATGGACTCCTGTGAACCAAAGTAGTTGGTCCAAACAGTCTGAGCATCATTCTGGATCTCTGTTGTTACTTTTTTTTTTTTTTTTTTTTTTTTTTTTTTTTTAGGACTTAGCACACCAAAGTCCTACTGGTACCCATGCAGGAACACTATGGAAATAGATTACAAGTCAGGCTTGGGAGCCTAAAACTGTCTAGAGTATGCAGAATGTGTGAGGCCCTGAGTTCAACCCTTAGCACCAAAAAAATAAATAAAAATCCATTCCTTTGTTTCATTTTATCTAAATTGGGCTGCAAACATCAGCATAGAGCCAGGTGTAGTGGTTCGCCTGTGTTGTCCCAGCACTGGGGAAGCTGACTACAAGTTTATGGTTGGCCTAGTCTGCATAGAGAGCCCCAGGCCAGGCAGAGATCCAGAGCCTGTCCCCCGACCCAGAAAAAATCAGAATGGAAACACCGTCTACTTTGATGTGGTTCCGTTCAGTATTGAACTGAAAGGTCTCAAAGACATTGGTTTTCTACCTCCAAACGCTTTCTTCCAAAGGTTTTTCAGGAACACATCAGTCAGCAAGGAGCTCATACGGTGGGACGGCTAGAAACCCATAATTATCATTAGAACCCAGGCTTCCAATGAAAATGTAAGTTGCCCCAATTAAATAGAAAACCCCTGGAGGGTAGAACGCACGCCAGCCAGCGTCTGTTCTCCTCAAAGCACCTAACACTAGTAACCTGCCACTGTAAACATTTACTGAATAAATGTTCTATTTACTCAAAGAGTTTATTTGTCATTACATATTGCAATTGTGTGTTAATTATCAACATAATTCTGGGTTGTTGATACATTTTAATGTGATTATATTACCTTAAATAAGCATTTGCATACATACATCCATAGGCAGCCATAAGGAGTCCTATGGAACAAGTGAAATACGGTAGCTACGCTTGCCTGCCCCTAAAGCCCAGTACAGGGATTTGTGCCACATGGATGAAAATAATATCTATTCACAAAATGGGAATCTGTTATGTGAAGTGAGCATTATGAAAACAGTTCCCCAAAATGACAAATAAATATAACCCACTTCATAAATATGCATGAAGCCAGAAAACAAATTCCTTGGGAAGCAGCGTGGTTTTTAACTGCAAGTCCGGGTGAACATTTGGGAATAAAACAAACCACAGAATGCATTTCCTGAAGTACTGGTGAACATATTATTTGGCTAACCCTCCATGAGAACTTATTATTTTTTCCCTCCTAAAGCTAAGAAAATGTATAGGACTTCTCTCCTCACAGCTTGAATTCACGGGCAACCACAGCTGCAATGTCTACAGAAGTCCTTAGCGGAGCCACCGCGTGAGAAATGTGTACTTCTTGAGGGAGGTTGGTACTGTGGGGACTCATACAGAATGTGTGATTCAGCACAGCACAGAAATGTGACTATCAAAGCCATGGTAGCCTAAGGTCTCTGTCTTCAGACACTTGCCTGGACTTAGTTGGCCCAGATCTTACTCCCAAGGGCACTGACAACGTCCTCTTATTAAAAAGAGGCACCAGAGTCCCTTGACAGATGACTGAGTAAAAATGATTGCAGAGAGCAGAATCTTTAGTTTTCTAACCAAGATGCATGCGTACCATGCTAAATTGCTATATGTAACTGAAAGCCCTCTGGACTGCCACGTTACCTCCTGCACTTCCTGCTCTACGTCTATGGCCCCCCCTCCTATCTTGTCCTGCCCTGCCCTGTTCTGGCCGGGCCCAGCCTACCCTAGCCCTTTCACAAGTGACAGCAACAAGACATTATCTCATCACCAGAAATTATCCACTTCCTGGTATTTGGAAAGTGTAGCTCTGGACAATGCTTTCCTTTCAGGCTTCAATTTACACATTAGCACAGTGCTTATTTAAAGAAAGGAAGTATGCTGTGGGAACAACTGGATTTTATTCAACCAGAAAGAGAAATGAAATAGTGACATTTGCAGAGAAATGGATGAAGTGCAGAGCCTTATGGTATAGGAAATAACCCAGACTCAGAAAGACAAATACCATACATTTTCTTCCACAGATCCTAGATTTTTATTGGTGTGTGCATGTGTTTGGGGTGTGTGTGTATGTGTAAGTATGTGTCTGTGTGTATGTGTGTGTGTGTATGTGCATGCATGTATGTGTGTATGCCTGTATGTGTATATGGTATGTGTGTGCATGTCCGTGTGTCTGTGTGTCTATGTATGTGCATGTGTGTATGTATATGTATAGTGTTTGCACGTATGTGTGTGTGTACTGGATGTGTGTCATGAAACTAGACAAGGGGCACATGAGAAATGAAAAAGTCATCATAACGGGGTATAAAACAAGGAAACGGATAGGGATAGAATTCACACAACCTCAAAGTCGAAGGAAAGATAACAGATGGGAGTGAGGGGACCAGCAGAAAAGGGTGGGTATGGGGGAGGGGAAGAGGAGAGAAGCAACAACAACAACAAAACAACACATATGAAAATGTCACAGTGAACCCCACTAATTTGAAGATCACTGTTTAAACTAAGAAAAGATCGTGTTAAATAAAAGAGGCTCTGAGTTAAATGGAATCTCCTAACCTTTGGAACTGGTGTCCTAGGACCCAGGACAGACACGCTGAGTAAGAGACCGTATCACACAAACCAGCTCTGGTCATCTGACGACCAAGATGGTCTATTAGAAAGATGTGGAGTAGATGACTGGATTCTGACAAGGTTGTCAACAAAGCACAGAAAATGAAAAAAATGAAAGGAGACCAGAACTTGAACCAAGACCTATCCATAAAAACCAACCCTACACAGGCCCCTGGCACACTGTTCTAGAATCACCAGCTGACCCGGGAGAGAATTCTCAAGTGCTCCCCGTGTCTTTGTATACTGCCCCAAAGCTGAAGTCCAGGCTTAGCTTTGGCCAAATGCCCACTGACTAGCTATATGAGGACAGGTTTTTAAAAGAAAAACAAAACACAACTGGAAACCAAGGCTCCTCATTGAGACTCAGGCCCTACTTCCGTTAATCATGGATGTCTCCAAAATAAAGGGGGTTTCAGATGCTCAATTATTGTCCTTTTTATGTGTACCTCCCCATTCTCAGAGAGCTGTAAAACAACACAGGTGGCATGACCACATCTGTAGGGGAGAAATAATGGTGCACATGAAGTATCCCTCCGGGTGCACACACCATCACTGTGGAACGGCCAGTGCCACCTCATTCGAACATGGCACCTTCCCTCGCTCCCCTGACTTTTCTAGTCTACTCAGGGAGGCCAACCAGGTTCCTTACATTCCTCTTGCAGTGAAATGATGGAGGCACACTGTTCCCTGACTGAAGTAAAAGCCTGCAGGATGGCTGGTCCTGGTGAAAGCGGAAACACTGATGCTCACCCCAACTGCAGAGCCCAGCTAAAAGCATGGGGATCTTTGCTTTGACTGCCCAGGGAGAAGTGAGAGAAACTTTAACAATGAGGCAAGCTTTGACTTCCTTCACCTGATTGTTAGCATCTTCCTGAATTTCTTCCAGTGATTTCTTCATTTCCTCTCTATAAAAGTCCTCAATCTGTTTGGCTGTATCGTCCTGTATTTGTTTATGGATTTTATCCATTTCCTCCATTGAGGTTGTTTTTCTTGCATTTCAGTTGTGTCTGAGCTTTAAGATAACTGGGTTCTGGAGCTGCCATATTGTTCTGGCTCTCGTTGTTTGTGCTGTCACGCTGGCTTTTAGTCATCTTGCTGTCTCTGCCATTGGGTGGTAGTTTCTGGTGTCCTTCACTGGCCCTTGAGAGCAGCTCATAGGCGGGTGGCTATAAGTTGAGACTCCTCATTTGTGGGGATCAGGCAGGTAACCTGGGTTCAGATCTGGGAACTTTCCCTGGATTGGCTGGGTGACCTAAGGTCAAGTCCACTTGTGCTCTACACCGTGGGGTCTCCTCTGGGCTAAAAGATCCCTTGGTGGGGAGGCTCTGTGGTACACAGAGGAAGGGGAAGCAGGCTATCCAGATGAGACCTGATTGATATGCTTTGGTCCTATGGTGGGGGAGGAGGTCCCTTCTGTCAGAGGTCTAGGGGAGGGGAACAGGGTAGAAGAGGGAGGGAAGGTGGGAATGGGAAGATACAAGTGGAGAGATAACATTGTGAATGTAATCTGAATAAATTATAACAAATTAAAATAAGAAAAGAAAGAAAGAAAGAAAGAAAGAAAGAAAGAAAGAAAGAAAGAAACTCCCACACTTCACTCTTCACTTCCTGGCCAACTCCTAACCCTCCAGAGGCTGAAAGCCAACAGTGAAGTCAGTCAACCCTGTGATTTTTACATTGAGTTACAAAAATCCCAGTGTCATGCTCGCTTCCATGAAGAACACCCAGACACAAGTTCATCCACAGGTGGCAACACCGTCTTTGTCAAACTTGAAGAGAATCTCAAACCACCTTTCTGGGAGCCAGGAACTTTGGTGTCCTCCATTGCTCAGCTGGGTTATAAAATACTAATAATTCCAATAGGTAAGTTACAACAGGAATGTTTTTACCTATCTGCAATTATTTTAAATGTAGACACTCACCACAGGCGCATCTCGCATTATGGTAAGTGCTGCCACTGTATTACTGAAGGACACTCATTACATTTGCCTGTATTAGATGCGGTTCATAATACTTATAACGACGGCCACCCGTGAGACTGGAAGGAAACAGATGATCCTTGCTCTACCTGATCCTCTCCAGGAGTTGGTAACCTGACACTGAAGAGCCAAGTGCAGCCCAGTCTGCAGACTTCTGCTTTGCTCCAGTCTCCTACTATCAAGGCCCAGAGGACAAAAGGCTGGTGTTTGCTGGAACTGGCTGAGACAACACTCCTTCAGCCAAGTTGGGGAAGAAGTTCAGCACCCCACTGCAGAAGGCAAACATACCAAGACAGCCTTCCCAGGCTTGGCAAAGGCGCCCTGTAATTATGCATTACCACCTAACAGGTGCTAAGTGCACATCGTTGTAGAGAACTTTGCAAACTGAGAAGACGGTGTGAATACCTATCATTAATAACAATCACGTTCCAGCAATCCTGGTATTCAGGAGGCAGTTGAGATACAGGCAGCCTCTGCAGGGAAACCACTAACGTACAAAGGGCTGACATAAATGTTTCAAATACTTGCCCCAGCTGGAAGGCTGCCCAGAGAAGATGACAGGCCCATAGAGCTGTGAGAACGATTCCTTCGATCTGCCCCTGAAGAGGAGAACACTGCAAGGGAAGCCATCACGTTTCCTTACAGAATAACTGTTTGGAGGAGACTTGCCAGTGCAAGACTTGCTTCCCTCTGCCACTCCTACTAGCCACCTTTCCAGTGACAATGAACACAAGTGAGGTTTCGAGAAAAAAATGTCCAATGGTAGGTGTCACCTATAGAAAAATTTCCAGGAGAAGCCAGCTCATTTATAGTGCATGGGGGTGTTTATTTGGTTATTTTGCAGTCCTGAGGTTCTTATGTGAGCAAGTACCTGCCCTGCAACTGACCTACATCTCCTGGCCTCCTTTGACTGCATACTTTTGAGACAGGCTGGTCTGGAACTGACTCTATAGCCCAAGATGTCCTTGATCTTTCAACCTTGTCTTGGCCTCACAAATGTCTGTTACAGACACTAAGCCACATAATTCTTTGTGTGTACGGTGAGGTTGTGGGGCGAGCATATCTGTGTGTGTATGTGTGTGTGTATGTGTGTGTGTGTGTGTGTAGTGTGGTGGGTGTAGGGTGTGTATTATGTGTGCAGTACGTATGATGTGAGGGTGTGGAGTGTGGGTATGTTGGGTGTGATGTTGGTGGGCAGGTGTGCGTGGGTATGGGTGTAGTGTGTATGTATGTGTGAGTATGTTGTGTGGGTATATGTATGTTGGATGTGTGTGTGTGGTATGTGTATGTGTATGCATGAGTATGTATGGTATGTGTGTGTATTTGGTGTGTGGTAGGAGTAAGGTGTGTATGTGTGTATTCTGTATGTAGTATGTATGATGTGAGGGGGTAGAGTGTGAGGTATGTGTATGTTGGGTGTGGTGTTGGTGGGCAGGTATAGGTGGGTGTGGGTGGGTGTGGCGTAAGTGTATGTTTATGTGTGAGTATGTGGTGTGAGTGTGGGTGTTCCTGTAGGTATGCATCTGGGAGGCCAGAGGTCAACCTAGACTTCCTTCCTCAGGAGCTGGCCACCTTATTTAAGAAGGGCTTATCCTTTGGCTAGGCCGGGTAGAGCCAGGGATGATGGAGCACAGTCTGGTACTTTGTTAATTGCCTGCCCCCCTCCCCGAGATTCTTACTGTTTAAGAGCAGACTGTCATGTACCCCAAGTACTGCTTTTAAACCTTGACTCACCTATTTAAAGTTGGTTGGTTAATAAAAAAAAAAATCAGCAGAGCAGCTTTTTTTCTACAGAACGTGGGAACAAAAGGACACTCACTGTCAGTCATTAGACTTAGAGTGAAAGGTCTTAAAACATTCAGCTGGGACAGGACGCAAGGGTGGGGGGCAAAGCTGGAAAACATCACAAAAACAAAGTCTTATAAATGAATATGAGCAAAGCTCATATGAACTCAGAGAGGCTGAGGTAGCATGCACGGGGCCCATTAAGTCTGCATCCTCAACCTACAGATTATAGCTTCCAGTTTAGTATCTTTATGGAGCGCCTCAGTATGCCAACAAGTGAGTCTCTGATTCGCGTGCCTTCTCTTGGGCTATTTTCCTTTCGGTGGTTTGTCTTCTCCAACTTAAATGTGATATTTTTTTAACCTTATAAGAAATGAATAAATGGATGTAAACCTTGCCAAAAAAAAATAAAATGCCTACACACTTTGGCGGGAGGGGGAGAGGCGTGAGGAGGTGTGGCCACAGTCCGCAGGCTTTGAGGACAGAAGGATTGTGGGTAGGAGAGAGGTACAGGAGGGGAAAAAAAGAAGCAGGATTGCCATGGGATAGAAAAGAACATGCAGGCCAGGAGGAAGAACTCTGAAGTGGCCCATTTGTACCACATAACCAAGTGTTTTGGGATCATGGGTGGGAAGTAGTCCAGACAGAAACGATTACAGCAGATGACATGGGATGGGGCTGGAGATAATGGGGGGGAGTTGACGGGTTGACATCTGCCCAGCCCCAGGTAAAATAAGGCTTATTCTGAAATACAACAACTGTCTGTGTCTTCTATTGATTGATAATGGGTTAGACAATGCTACCATAATAATTATTCTTATAATAAACCTTATTCAGATTTTTTTTTTATATTTACAACAACACAGGGATCTACCTGTCTCTGCTTTTCCAGCACTGAGATTACCCCTGGCTGAGATTTTCACATCGGTGCTGGTTACTAAATTCAAAGCTTCAAGTTTGTGAGGCAAGCCCTCTGTCCCCTGAACTTCTTCCTCTGTAGCTTATAAATTCTTTTCCTTGAAGTAATTACGGAATTTAAAGAGACTTAGGTGTTGGCTTTCTATTTACTCTTACTGGGTTCCCATTTTTCAAACTTTTCATTGTAGAATTGATCCAAATTGTCAACCTTTATGTGTCTCTACACCTTCGAGTGCCTACAGTTCTGAACAGAGGTGCCACCCAGTTAGGTTCTGCTTTGCTCATCACAGGACATAACTTCATGTAAAGTTAGACATTTCCTCTCCTTAGGGACCAACCCCTTGATGATAAGCCCACAGGGACCAGAGAAGTTGTTCGGGCCTCTGCATTGGAGTCCCTCGGGGAGGACCATGATGGTGCTCCTTATTAGACTCACTGCATAGCTGAGTCACTCTAACACAAGGTCCTCTAGTTGAACATTTAAATACTCAGTAAACTGTCAGGTGATAGCACAGAAATCACCTAGCAGCATGTTAAGTAAGCTTACCTTTTCCTGAAGGTCCTTCCTTCATAATTCAAGACTCTGGCAGAGTCTGTCTCAGGGAAGAGCCTCAATGCGTAAAGGACAAGACAAGCATGGCCAGAGGTGCATTCACTCGCGTTTGCCCTAGTTGAAAAACTCCCTGGACTCATTTTTAAAGGGAAACTAAGCAAATAGCATAACAAGATGTTTGACACTATTAGTTTTTCTGCTACTGAGCATGTTTTCAAAGAAATAACTGTATTTTATATTTGTTTACAACCCTCTCCAGCCCCTTAAGCAAAGGACATGTAGGCACTGATCTGAAAAGCCAAAGGGCTCATTCCCAGATGTCCAAAATTAACATCTCATTGTATGTTTTCATGGCTTTTTTTAAAAGACTGAAACATACTAAAAACAAGTATGTTCATTTATAGTTCTTATTTGGATTGTGAGATTTCATTTTTTATATTTGGGGGTTTTTTGGTTTGTTTTTTTGTTTTTGTTTTTGTTTTGAAAAAGTCAAGAATGTTATTCGTGTTACTTTGCTTTTTGTTTCTTTGTTTTGTTTTGTTTTTAACTGAACAATGTATAAGAAACTCTCCTTTAGGTAACCTCACCAATCATTTTTCTTCATAACATAACAGGGTAAGACAGTGCAGAGGTTCCTCCATCTTATGCTCTTGGTGAGGCCATTTTGGTTTGAATAAAGTTTTATCTCTTTCATGGGAAGCCCTAGGAGAAATTGCCCAACTCTTTTTCAAGGAACTGGAGGTTAAGATGCTCCAGTCATCTTAGCTTCTGTTAAACTACTTGCTCGCCCAAAACCTCCCCCTGCAGCTTCCTAGGACATGATTTTTACCTTTAAAAGCCTCTTACTCCAAATGCCTGGCAATACACTAGAGTCCCTAGTACTTACGTGTGGTCCCAGACAGCTAGAATAAATACTTTGAATTGGCTATAGACCGTCAGCATGGTCTTCTCTGGTGGGCTCCCTGAAACAGTAATACCTGCATTTGGCTTTTTCTTATGTAGTTTTCATTGTTGTTTTTTAACTTATTATATCATCAGACATTCAGGGTTTTATTTCCCACTAATCACCTTACTTTGTAACAGGGAGGAACCTCTGCCCTGCCTTGGCCTGTCACAGTTTCGTCTGCTGGGCCCACAGTCTGAACTTTAAACTTTATTCTGTAGCTTAGAATTCAACTAAAATGAAATCTAATTCTCAGAAACGATTACTTTACCAGCTAGCCAAGTTAGTAAATATTTATTAAAATGAATTTTTAAAACCGATTTAGAATTGGACTTCAGAATTGTTTTGATGTTCCCCGGGAATGTAACTCTGCAGGCTCCTGACTAGCAGGCACAGGGTCCTCTGCAAATGCCAGAGCCTTCTACAATCCTACCACGCCTTCCACATGCTCTTCTGCCCACACAAGGTCCCTCACTGCAGCGTTAGGCAATCAGCCAAGACAGAAGTAAAAAAAAAAAAATCATCTTCACTTATTCTGTGCCTGCAATCTCTTTTATTCTCCAGGCTCAAATGAAAGTGACATCTAGATTCACTTTTTAAAGTTTGTCGTTTTCAAGAAACTACCTGAGAAGAAAGTGGAAAGTGGTTTAGTTTTGACTTGGCAATCAGAATGCCCCTTAAACAGTCCAAAAGACGTTCAATTTTCACCTCAAGCAACAGAGAAGAGTGAGGCTTCGCCTTAACGTGCCCACAGGAGGGATGGAACCTCATCCTGGGAATTTCCAACAGCCTGGGGTCCTTTTACAGAACTCGACCACTGCCTCTGCTTCCCCTCACGGTTTAATTCTGACTTGCGCAGTACATCAGAATAGATGGGAATCGTTTTTCCTAACTGATTGAAACACAAAATATGTGTCTTGGGAATCTACCTCCTGGGAAAAGAGGATGCTACAGACAAGGGATGAAGTGAATCCGGCCCGCAGCCCAGCACTGAGAGTTCTAATTGGAGCAGTACTGAAGAAGGAAGGCAATGTGACCCTGGGATGCGGAGTTTGGTGTTAGAAGCTAATCTAAAATATAGATAGATGAGGCCAAAGAGAGTAAAATACGGGCCATTCTTTGTGATTGGGTGGGCTGGAGGGAGGCTGAAGAGAGAACAGAAAAACAGATCGCAAAGGGGAAATGGCAAGATGCTAAGCCTTGAGACTGACGGATGAGACGCGCACAGGGAGCTCTGAGGGCTCAGTGTGGCGGCTTGAAGGAGAAAGGCCCCTTCAGCTCAAGGGTTTGACAGTTGGTGCCCAGTGAGTGGGCTGCTTAGGAAGGGCTAGGAGGTGCAGCCTTGGTGGAGGTGTGCCACTGGAGGTGGGCTTCCGGTTTCAAATGGCTCCTCCTGCGCGTGCGCCCTCTCCGCCCCACCTCCTCTCTTCCCTCCCCTCCCCTCCCCTCCCCTCCCCTCTCCCTCCCTCCCTCTCTCTCCCTCTCCCCTCACCTCTCCTCTCCTCTCCCATCCCCTCCCCTCCTTTCTCCTACCCTCTCTCTGCCTGCAGATAAAGATTTATACTCTTACCTCCTACTCCAAGACCATGCCTGCCTGCCTACCTGCTGCCTGCCTGCCGCCTGCCTGCCACCACATGCCACCTCACAGTGCATCACAATGGTCTGAAACTGTAAGCAATCCCGACTTAAATACTTTCTTCTAGAACTTGCCTGGTATGGTGTCTCCACACAACAATAGAGCAGTGACTATGACTGAGGGTGTGGGAGCATGTCCTGAGCCTGGCCTGTCACAAGCATCTCTGTAGTTTATATCACCTCCAGCCTAGAACAAGCCATGCTGTTGAGAAGGAAATGAAAATCTCAGTTCTACAAGAGGCACAACTTTACCAAAGAACCCTCGGTTTAAATATATACATATATTATTTATTCACTTTACGCACAGATCAAAGCCCCTCCTTCCTTCCTCCCTCTTCCTCCTATTCCTCCTCCCCCACTCCTCAGGAGGAGGAGCTGCCCATATAAACCCACTCCAGCACAATCTTTACCCTGTACATCTTGTAGGCAGGGTAAATTTGAGGTTGAACTTTTTTGAGGTGGGTTAATGTTCCCTCCACTAGAAGTCCTGCCTGGCCAGAAGGTGGCCATGACCCCTGTTACTAGGAGTCTTAACTAGAGTCACCCCCTATCTTCCCAGGAGCCTCGTCTCCAGCTCGTCTTAGAGACGCCCCAGCCCTTGGTTTCTCTTCTCTCTCCAAGCCTTCTGACCTCTAACTCACACTCTGCCCACATCTGACCCCACCTTCATCTTCCTCCCCACTTCCTCTCCCACCCTGTTCCTTCTCTTCATCCACTTCCACTGTCTATGCTGTTTCCCCTTCTGAGTAAGATTCAAGCATCCTCACTTGAGCCCTCTTTGTTACTTAGCTTTGGGTTGGTGCATTGTAGTATGTTTATCCTGGGCTAGATGACTAAAATCCACTTATTAGTGAGTATATACTACTATATACTGGTCTGGGTTACCTCACCAAGATATTTTCAGTTTCATCCATTTGCCTGAAATTTGCATGATTTCCTTGTTTTTAATAGCTGAGTAGTATTCCATTGTATAAATGTACCACATTTTCTTTATGCATTCTTCTGTTGAGGAATGTCTGGGTTGTTTCCAGGTACTGGCTATTATGAATGAAGCTGCTATGAACATAGTTTATCAAGTGTCCTTTGGTATGGTAGAACATTTTTTGTGTATATGCCTAGGAGTGGTATAGCTGAATCTTGAGGTAGAGCTATTTTCTGAGAAACCTCCAGATTGATTTGCACTCCCACCAGCAATGGATGAGTGTTTCCCTTTCTCTACATTCTCACCAGCATGTGCTGTCACTTGAGTTTTTGATATATCACTCATGAGCATTGATGTCACTTGAGGTTTGTTTTTGTTTGTTTGTTTGTTTTGTTTTTGTTTTTTATCTTAGCCATTCTGAGGGGTTTAAGAAGGAATCTCAGAATCATTTTTATTTGCATTTCACTGATGACTAAGTACGCTGAAAATGTCCTTAAATGCTTCAGGGATGTTAGAGATTGCTCTGTTGAGAATTTTCTGTTTAATTCTGTATCCCATTTCTTAGCTGGGTTATTTGGTTTGTTGGTGTCTAATTTCTTGAGTTCTTTATATATTTTGGATATTAGCCCTTTGTCAGATGTAGGATTGATGATGATATCCTACAGATTGGGAGGGAAGAAGGAAGGAAGGAAAGAGGAAGGAAGAGAGAGAATGTTTGTATTATGATAGGAATGTCTTTTGGGAAAACTGTTATTCAATCCACTACATTAATATAAATGAATGGACGAATTAATAGATAAATAAATAAATAAATAAATGTAGGCAAATCTTGATGAAAAAGCCTTCTAGGGTGGGTGAGATGGCTCAGTGGGTAAAGATGCCCATCGCCAAACCTGACATCTCAAGTTAGATTACCACAAACCACATGATGAAAGGAAATAACCAATATGAACTATAATTTGACCTCTGAACAAAAATGGGCAGGGACGGACACACACACACACACACACACACACACACACACACACACACACACATATGGACTTTTAAAAAAGAATTCCAGAAACTAGAGAGATGGTTCATGATCAAGAGTACACGCTGTAGCCGGGCGTGGTGGCGCACGCCTTTAATCCCAGCACTCGGGAGGCAGAGGTGGGCGGATCGCTGTGAGTTCGAGGCCAGCCTGGTCTACAAAGTGAGTCCAGGACAGCCAAGGCTAACACAGAGAGACCCTGTCTCGAAAAACCAAAAAAAAAAACAAAACAAAAAACAAAAAAAAACAAGAGTACACACTGTTCTTGCAGAAGACACAAGTTCAGTTCCCAGCACCTACATCAGGTAGCTCACAGTCACATATAACCCCAGCTCCAGGGGATCTGACAGCCTCTTCAGGACTCTGTGTCTACCTCTAAGAAACACAGACACAGACATATACATATGATTTTTTAGATAATAAAAATCTTTTAAATTGTTTTAAGTAATTTTATCTAGTGTCCTCCAGGTAATGAGCAGTGCCGACTTCCTGAGTACGACACTTCCTTCCACATCACTCCTCCAGCCAGGTCAGACTGACATTTCCCTCTGAATTATCTCCTTTCTAAAAACCCCTATAAAGCCTGAATTGGAAAACACACTGCAAAACTCTTTCCAGGCCTATCTAGGCCATCACAGGCAAACTCAGAACAAATGTCACTGTCTACAGGAGCCAGGATAATCCAACCACACGTAGCATGCGCTCCTGGGCCATAAAGAGACATTCCGGGAAAACTCAGGGAATCCAAAGCAGCACAGACTTGGGCTATGTGCAAATCATCAACTGCAGTAAGATAAGGACAGCTGGGTATGAGGCCCATGAGTGCTCCCAAAGCCTCCTTATAAGTGTTCCACAAATCTAAAACTAGTATAGACTTTTTAAGTGTTTTCAAAACCCATGTTTGTATATTCCTGGAATAAAAAGTGAGCCTTACTCCAGGGCTTCTCAGACTCATACACTTGGCTTTTATGTCTAGGTAGGGGTGGCCATGGACAGTGACCAATACTTGCTGAGCATCAGCTATAGCCTGGACAGTGACAGATACTTAGACAGTGACATCAGCTGTAGACTTTTGTTCCTAGAGCTTTTCCTACTGTGTACAATGATATTTATCTCCTGAGAATGGGGCAGAATCATTTCGAAGGACCACTGGCATCATGCAAGGCACAGAGGTCATGATACAAGAACAAACAGATTCAACTTCAAGTGCTGGCTACACCAATTACCCTTGGCTGACTCACTTTCACATCTCTGGGGCCTAGATTTCTCTTCTTTAAAACAAAGATAGCAAGAGTCCATAAGTGGGTCAGCTGGATGGCTCAGTGGACAAGCCACCAAGATGAAGTTGTTAAGTTCCATCCTTGGGGCCTGCATGGTAGAAGGAGACAGAAGACTCCTTCAGATTGCCCTGACCTCAACATACATATACATACAAATAAAAAAAAAATCTCAGGATGAATTAGTGAATGAGTAAATGTAATAAAAAAATTGAAAACTGTGAAGATTAAGACAAGATTTTTTTTTAACACACTGACTAAATATAGTTAATCAAACACAAAATATCATCATCTTTATTATGGTCATAGCTCACTCATTCTTTACTCTGGAGAAGAATAATATCATCCTCCAAGTGCTAGTGTATAAGGAACAATTGAATTTGAACTCAGGTCCTCAGACCTGCGATAGTAGAGGCAGCTCCAGGAGAGCAGTGCACTGTGTGTGTGACTATCTTGGCCCAGATGTCTTTGTCTATGGCTTGTCACAGCACAAGCTTGGTGAGCTGCAGAACTTCATGAGGTTCAACTAGAAACAAGTTTGTTTGGTCTCCACCATCTTCATGATGGTATCTCAGACAGGTAATGGAGCTGTCTGCCTCACTGTGATAAAGCAAGCCTCTAACCAATGACTCTTACTCTTATGACTCACTAAAACAACTTAAGTTTAAATCTCAAGTCCACGTCAAAATAGGAGTTGGCCCCTAAGCAAGCTATACAGTGGAAAAGGGAGTAACCCTGAGACACACTCCTTCCATCCCTGTCCTGTCATCAGGAGCAGGGTCAGGGACCTCCTCCAGGGACAGGGATTTCTCATGGGACTTGGGGTACACAGACCCTACAGGGAAGGTGGTACCGGCAGTTCCCTTTGAGGCTCTCTGTGGTGGTTTGAGTAAAAATGGCTCTCATAGGGTCATATATTTGAATGCTTAGTCACCAAGGAATAGAACCCTTTGATCTGATTAGAAGGACAAGGAGGTGTGGCCTTGTTAGAGTAGGCGTGGCCTTGTTAGAGTAGGTGTGGCCTTGTCAGAGGAAGGGTGTCACGGAGGGTGGGTGTTGAGGTTTCATAAGCCTGACCCCTCTCTGCTTGTACATGAGATACTGTTCTAGCACCTTGTCTGCCTGTGTGCTGATACGCTCCCTGCCATGATGGTAATAGACTAACCTTCTGAAGCCGTAAGTCCCTAATTAAATGCTTTTTTACATATAAGAGTTGCCTTGGCCATCATGTCCCTTCACAGGAACAGAACAGTGACCAACACAGTATGTTAGGGTGCTCTGCCCTCTAACCCATAGGGATGCATATAATTGTACGTTATCAAAAAACTGTCTCATCTGTGCTCCCTGCTTCCCTGTATCACTCACGATTCTACCAGCCTTTTCCCTATACAGTGACAGGCTAGTAAACCATGTGTGCAAAGTCCAGGAAATGCAAACCTCATTCTCCCACGAAGGCCCTCACGCCTATGTGGAGAGGAATCTTCTTTGAATTTCTTCAGCTGAATAAGCGTGCAACTAGTTCATGTGCATATTTGAGCTCTGAGTGGTCGCCTGAGGACTCTGGCTCTATCATGACTTAAACAGGGCTCACAGCTTTCTTCCCTCAGGCTCCCCACCCCAAGAGGAGCCCAATCTCCCCTGAATCCACTTACATAAATTCTCTCCTAAAATTTCAAGTCTTTTGGTCACTTCCTTGACAGTTGCAGAAATAACTCATCATATGTTAGTAAGACTTTTGGAAGTGGAATTTCCCACTTCCTTGAATTCTCTTCAAAATGTAAAAGTATCTTCCACCTTTCATCCTCAGCCTGGAGCCTTTAGCTAAAAGGAGTTACAAGGGAAAGAGTCATTTTCAGAAGCTTGCTAGTCTGTTCCTGTATTATAAACAGTAGCGCTTGAATTCAAAACAGCCTTGCGGTAAGCAGGCTGGTAAAGACCTTTCTGTACACCCCGTGACTCTCATAGCTCGTGACTATGGAAGGTTAAGTGAATGCAGAAGGAAGCTCACCTTACACAAGCCTCATACAGACACTCTCAGGACCCCACCACTCTTTTTCTATCCCAGAATAACAGGGGAAAACAAAGATTATCCTAATTTTCAAAGATGGAGAGTGTTAGGGGAATGAATGGTCACCCGCACCAAGTCTCTAAAGTGGCAACAAATCGCAGCTCACACGAAAACGGATGTTCTAACACTGTGCCCTGAGCGAGCCCCCTCCCACCAGCCTGACAGCCAGGAGAGCCAGCTGGCGCTGATTCAGACACAGCTGTATTCTGAGTCCTGCCAAGGTCCCCGAGAATTCCTGAGGTCCATGGCTATCCACCCGTGTCTTGCCATAGGGAGCAGTCTCAACGTTCAGCATCAAGCAATCAGAAAATGTTGCAGGTCAAATGGATCTACTGCTGGGTGACAGGAGGGTATGAAAATGTGTTAGGAAGGACTATCGCTAAAACAGTGCTCGGCAGATAAGGAAATGAAAACGAAAGTATCTGCGGGAAGCCATCGAGCAGAGCCGCCTAAAAGCCACTCCATGATTCCTTGAGAGGAAAACGGAAAGGGGAGTCAGAACAGCTCCCGAACTTGCTGATAAAGATGCCAGATCTCCTCAACTCAAGTCTAGAATGATCGAGTGGCTGCTAGGAGGAGGGGAAAACCGTGAGGGGTCTTTCAGCTGACCCCTTGCCTCCCGGCAGGCCCCCACGCTCCCACTCAAACCAAAGCAAGCTGGCAAAGTGTAACATTCCGCTTAGCGGCTTCCTGAATGGTAATTTCCCACTAGTATAAGCAAGAGGGCAAAGTGCATACAACCTGCATACTAAACGTCGGAATACTCATAAAGACGGACGAGTCTCCTCGCTGAAACGGCCTGCCACCAAGCCTAGACCCTTCCTTCTGCTCAGCTTGGAGCAGAGTATCATGAAAACTGAAATAGCGCTGTTTTTTAATGAGAGAAAAGAAAGTGTTCCACTTGGGAGTGCCCCAACTTTGTATATTTTGCTATGAACTTCAGGAGATATTCAGGCATCCTTTCGTAATCTCAAGGGATTGGTTCCAGGACACACTTGACCGCCTCCGATCCCCAGATATGCAGTCACTCACGTCCCTTAGGTAAAGTGGCAAACACCTAACAGAACCTATGCATTGTCTGCCATAGACTGCTGATCATCTCTACGGTACTTATGCTCAGTACAAAGCAACGGCCACGAAAGTACCTGTTATCTTGTGCTTTACTGCAAGAATAATAACAAAAAAATGTATATAGATGTTCAGTGCCAATTTTCTTGGATAATTTTGATACATGATTAACTGTCTCCGTAGATACAGAATTCATTGAAACAGCCAGCCAGCTGTATTGCACACACTGTAAGTTTCTTATGCTTAAAATTGCCTTATTCTAGGAATTGGTCATTAGACTCCTCCTAACTGCTGAGAATGAAGTTCTCTCTTTGTGCTTGACAGTGTGAGCAGCCCCTAGCTCTGAGTCAGCTGGAACCACATTTGAAACTCAGCTCCAGAGCTCACTGGGTCACGCCACCTCGATTCTTGGCTTATATAATGTTGCAAATAATTCTCCTATTAAAATCAAGATTAAATTAAATCATGCATGTGCCAGGTGTTTAATAGGCCTTTGGTCTGGGCCATTGTTTTGGGTCACATGTTGAGGGCTTGGTCCCCATCTGGCATTGCAGGATGAGGGATCGGGAGGTTGCTAAGTTCATCAGAGGATTAACCCATAGCATCCCTTACTGAAAAGAAGGGACATTATACAATTTTCAAGCAAATGGATGGAACTAGAAATGACCATCCTGAGGTAATTCAGACCTAGAAACATACACATGGTATACACTCACTTATAAGTGGATTTTAGGCCAACATAGATGTCTTCTGAGTCTCTAACTCAGTGGAGGCTCGGGATGGAGGCTGGGATTCACTGCTGGACTTCAGATGAGAGTGGTATGGAAGAATGGGGGGATGGAAGGACCCAGAGGGTTCAGGAGCCCCACAAGGAGACCATCAAGGCCAGCGGATCTGGACTCAGGGTGGCCTGCACAAACTTTTGTACCAACCAAGGACAATGCATGCAGTAAACCTAGACCCCCTGTTCAGATCTAGCCAATGGACAGCCCATTCTCCACAGTAGTGGGGAGAGTGGGAACTGCCTCTGACATGAACTCTGGTGGCCCCGATTTGATCACTTCCCTTAGTGGAGAGGCCTGGCAGCACTCAGAGGAAGGGGAAGCAGGCTCTTCAGATGAGACCTGATAGGCTGCGGTCAGATGATGGGGGAGGAGGTCTCCATATGTCAGAGATCTAGGGGAGGGGAATAGGGTGAAAGAGGGAGGGAAACAGGAATTAGAAAATACAAGTGAGGAGACAACAATTAGGATGTAATCTGAATAAATTACAATGAAAAAAGAAAAGAAATAGGTCACTGGGGTGTGACTTTAAGGAGACTATCTTGTTTCCTGTCTCTCCTGTCTTGTTCCTCTGTTTCCCTGACTGCCATGAAGTAAACAGCTATGCTCCACTGTCCTTCTGACACTGTGATATTGTGCCTCCCCCTAGGCCACAGCAACAGGGCCAGCCAGCCAGCACTGAAACCAGGAGCCCAAATAAATCTTTCCTTATTTAGGCATTTCTCTCAGATTTTTGTCACAGCAACATAAAGTCTGGCTAAAACACCCAACCATCCTTGTTCAGAACAAACAACAATAAAAATACTTTGAATGAAGTTTTCAAAATGAAATTCTAACTTTAAAGTACTCTGTGTTATTTTTAATTAAACTGGATTTTGAGTGTAGCTTTCATGGGAAATAAGAAAGGTGCATTTTTGTTTGATTTAGCTGTAGGCCAGGCCCCATGTGAAGAAACAGAATGAATAAAGCGAAGAAAGCACAGTTCTGCTTTCTGGGAGTGGTACCATGTAGGGCAACCGTCTCGCAGGAGTGATGCTTGGGTACCCAGGCTCCAACAGAGGTGTGTGTACAGTATCAGGGACTACTGGCCACGGCAGATACACTGCCTGAGACTGCGGGAGTTCAATAGGGAAGGAGAGACCTGGGACAGCAGCTGGTGAGGCAGAGACAGAGTCAATAATGACAAATGACCACATCTTATTGAGACAGAAAGGAGCCTGGGGCTTGCCATGCAAGTAAAGTGCTTGCTAGGCAAGAATGAGGACTGAACTCCATCCCTAGTACCCTCAGGCAAAGCTGGCTAGTGACCCATGCCTGTAACCTCAGTGCTTAGAAACAAAAAGAAGAAGGTTGTCCAGGTCTTGCTGCCCAGCTAGTCCTGACAAATCAGTGAGAGACTATCTCAAAACAGTAAGGTAGAGAGGCAACTGAAGTAGGCACATGATATTGATCTCTTTTCTCTTCCCTCCCTCTCTCTCTCTCTCTCTCTCTCTCTCTCTCTCACACACACACACACACACACACACACACACACACACAGTATGCATACCCACACACATAAAAAAGAACACATGTGCATATCTACACACAAAAAAAAAAAAGAAGAAGAAGAAGAAAAAGGAAGGAAAGAGGAAAAACACATTAATGCTGCTGTTGTGGTGCCTACCAGCCAAGGGACCAGCAAGGACACTTTCACTTTGTGTGTCTGATAAAGAATTTGAAGGTCCTGACTCAACACATTCAAGCTTGCTCACCTGGGGCTACAAGGCTTCAAATCAACTCCCCACTAAGCCCTTTGGCATCTTTTTTTTTTTTCTCTCTTTCCCAGAATTATTCTTCCTGAACACCTCCATGTTTTTCTTGTGCTTTCTTATTCCTTTTTATATTAGGGTTTACTTGCTGGTGTTTCCCTCCCAAGATGGCCTTCCCTAGAAAATCCACAGGAACTCTCTCATCATGTCTGCTGAAGCGTGGATAGACCTCTTGCACACAACTGCCCTTGCAAAGTCAACATAAACCAGGGGCTTGCTGCTGGGAACCTGGGGCATTTTCACAGATTCCCTAATTGCCAAAGCTTGAAGAGCTAGGCTGAAGTGAGGGATCTATATAAAACAAAATATGGGACTAGAGAGGAAGGGCTCTGAAGTACACAGCCCCCCGAACTGCCAGAAAGAAGACTAAACTCCTGCACGTGCTGTGCTGTGGGGGCGAAGGCACCAGTCCACAAAGGGTGGCCAGGAGCCCTGGAGGCAACCCCGTAGGAGAACGTTAGGATGAACTCTGCCCTCGGAGGCTCTGGGAAGCCCGCCTTGTTCTGAGATCCCTTGCTTTAACTCTGTCTCTCCTCTGCCCTCTCTAAATCTCCTCTGCAAGGCACAGGACTGAACTTGACTCAGGCACAGGCAGACTCCGTGGCTGGAAGCTTCTCCTCCTACCTGACATTTGCACTTAGCGGAGCCTGAGTGATGCTAAAGTGGTCTCGGCATAACGGGTGACAGCGTGTGACTTGGCTGCCCTTCACGCCAACAGGGGCCCACGCAAGAGCTGGAACATGCAGCCTGCCTAGTGCCTCTGCACCTGTGATCCTCGATGGCTTCTCATCCACACCCCCAGACTTGTTGGCAGCAGCTGGGGCTGCTGATGACTGGGATTGCCCTCTTCACAGTGTCACCTCCCTGGGCTTATTTCTGAGCCACAGGGGAAGGGAGGGAGGACACTGGCACCTCCACCATCACTTCCAACAAGAACAACCACCAGGGGTTGGACCAGGCAGGGCCCTGGCTGGGAAACGTCTGTTCCAGAAGCAACCCCATGCTGCTCTCACCTTGGATCTCGCTGGCATGTGTTCCAAGACCAGATGACGTTCAGATAGGCGTGTAAGAAAGGCAGAAGTGGAAGCTCCAAGCAGATGCTTCTCCGGGAGATCATTAAAATGGAGTGGAAGAATTTTCAAGTCCAAGTCCCCCAGGAAAATAATTTGGATCTAATTAAAAATAACTTAAACACAGGTAAGCTTTCCAGGAATACACATTTCCTCTGATGGCAAGGATTGGAAGGATTACACTTAAACAAAAAAAATGGTGCACCAGTTTAAAGAGTCAAGCTTTCCTCTAGATTTTTACAGAAAACAAACTTTCTGAAAGTCTCAGCCAACAGCAGCAGGCGAAGAACAGGCACAGCTCCATCAGGGTGTGCTTAGCCCATCCTTGGTAGCACAGCATTCTCATGGGCACAGGCACGGCCCCATCAGGATGCCCTTAGCTCATCCTCAGTTACACATCACTCTCGCTGTATACTTTATTATTATACAGTGTGAGTATAGTTAGAAGCTTCTCTTAAAAGTCTGAAACTAATAGTGCAAGCACAACATAAGTTGTCCTTAAGGTCAAACAGAAGAGGTGCATGTAAGTGAAATTATGCATATATTGGTAAGTCATGGAATACTATTTCCATTAAAAGCAGGCTCTGAATGAAAGGGCTCTCCTACCCCAGACTCCAGCAGCTCGATATGATGGGTCCTCTAAGCATTCTGTCCTGACTAAGGCTCTGTGACAAGGAGAAAGGAAAATGCTACAAGCAGCTAACAATGTTAAGAAGAAAAATAAAAGGTGTCCTTGGAAACAGCTGGAAGATGAACCTTTTCCAACAGACACAACTGCCAGTTATCCCATGGCATAAAAATGCCTGGACGAGAAAGGAAGCCAGAAGTTCCCAGTCAGCATCCAGCCACTTTCTTCAATGCCTTCCCAGGTCTGTTCTGATGGATATGGGACGCTCCCAGTTTGATGATGTCACCTTTGTTTGTTCATCTATCTGCTGTTGTAAACAATTGATTTGATAATATCGCTACCTCTCTCCAGCTTCTCTTTGCCAACTACTTGCTATTTTTCCTTTACTTTTGCTTTCAGTATTCCTAGTAAAATCATGCTGGTGACGTAGCTTAGTTGGTAGAGTGCTTGCCTAGCGTGCATGAATCTCTGGGTTCGATCCCCGACACTGCATAAACAGTGTATTCACCACACAGTGAGTTCCAAGGCAGCCTGTGCTACAGGAGACCCAGACCCCAAAACAAAACAAGAGCCTCACTCATTATAAGCCAAGAATGTGGTTACCACAGATCACTGTCTGCCCCTCACAGAACAATGCAGCCCTGCACTCTTACACTAACCCAAGTATTTGCTTTCATGATCTATTGACTACTAATTACAGGTATCACAAGTAATAAGACTTAGCGATTACCTGGTACTTACCACACATCTGTTATTGTTTTACATGCGTACATGAAACTTGATCCTCTAACCTATCTTATGAATTATGATTTGCATCCCTTTTTAGATGATAAAACAGGAGTACAGAAAGATTAGGCAGCATGCCCTGGTTCACACAGCTTCTTCAATATAATATCACATATAGTATATTATATGTTATGTATTATGTATAATATGTTATATGTCAATGTCACACATCATTATATATATATATATATGTATATATACATTCACAAACATTCTTGGCTTAGAGTCTATGCTGTGATCACCCACACAGAAAAGTGTCGGCATAAGATTATTGCGTAATTCAAAGGCTGACTTCTGAACCCCCTATATCTGGCTGTAATCCTTGTTCTGAGAATCTCCTGTCTCAATGTTGTGTAAATACTACTCAATTGTCCCCTGATATGCCAATAAAGCAGCTTGCAGCCAATCACTGAGCAGGGGAGAAAATAGGGCTGGACTTCCTGCCAGTGAGGGGAGATGAGTGAGAGGAGGAAGTAGGATATTCAGCCCTGGGAGAAGTCCAGGAGAGACAGCAGGAAGGAGCTGGAGGAGGGGAAGCTACAAAGTGCAAGAGGGTAAGAACAGAGTAATAACTGTTCCATTACTGTGTGCTGTGGAACAAATATAAGAGAGTCTCAACTATTTGTGCGATAGTGGGGTTAAGAGAAAAATAGAAAAACACAGTTGTATAAAAATAACTTTAACAGAAAGGCTCTCTAAATACCTAAAGGCACTGGTTAGGAGAAAGGGTTAACCATTTTCTATATGGGAAAAAGCACCTCAGCTTTTTGTGCTGATCTGAGGGATGCTCAGAGTCTCCAAACTGCATTTGATAATTATCTGTGTGTTCATGATGAAAAGGTCCAGAGACCATGTGATCCACTCTAATCTTTCATTTTTCCCTGGAAAGCTGAGACTCTGGATGAGGGTTTGGGTCTTCACCTAGTTATCAGGAATAGAAAAAAAAAAAAAAAAAAAAAAAAAAAAAAAAAAAGACCAGGAAACAGCCCCCTGGTCAGGTTCCAAACATCACTGATTAACCCTGGGTAAATCCTATGCAGTTTCTCTTATTTCTAAAATGAGGGGCTTAAAATAGATCCTCCCCCGCCCCTGCCAGGGGTTATTTTCCTCCTGTACCCTCTGAGATGGTGAGTTGAATGACTTGTTCTGGGTCAAATAGCTTCATAAACAAAGGAAACAGGCAGAGGGGGCGGGGCCTCGCATCTAGGAGGCCTAGGGAAGGTGGTTTGTAGCACTGAGACGATCATAGAAGGCCTACTCTCTCTATTCTAGGGACTCATGGGAGCACACAGAAGAAAGGAATAACACCGGAAAACCTCATCCTGGTGTGGTCAAATTTAAGTGAGACCTAGAGGGCATGGCCCTGGGCAGAGCAGGCCTCAGGAAACAGCCACAACCCATGGAGCATGGAGTGAGAAGAGTAAAGTAAGCTGGTCCTGGAATCCCCTGAGGCACTTAAGGGCAGAGGGCTGTTAAAGTACGCAATAGAGCCTTAAAAAAAAAAAAAGGCAAGAAACAGATGAGATGCAAGATCAGGGCGGTACAGCCATTCAAGTGACAGCACATGCTGGCAAGAATGTAGAGAAAGAGGAACACTCCTCCATTGCAGGTGGGAGTGAAAACTTAAACAACCACTTTGGAAATCAATCTGGCGCTTTCTCAGAAAATTTGGAATAGTTCTACCTGAAGACCCAGCTGTACCACCCCTGAGTATTTACCCAAAAGATGCGCCATCACACAAGGACAATTGCTCAACTATGTTCATAGCAGCTTTATTTGTAATATCCAGAAATTGGAAACAACCTAGATGTCTCTCAACTGAATAATGGATAGAGAAAACATGGTACGTCTACACAGTGGAATATTATTCAGCTAGCTATTAAAAACAAAGACATCTTGAAATTTGCAGGCAAACGGGTAGAGCTAAAAAGGATCATCCTGAGTGAGGTCACCCAGACCCAGAAAGACACACATGGTATGCATTTACTGATAAATGGATATTAGCCGTGTGTTACAGGATAAACATACTACAAAGCACAGGCCCAAAGAAGCCAAGTAACAATGAGGGCCCAAGGGAGGCCCCATTTGAATCTCAGATGGGGGAATAGAATAGACAGTAGGATGGGAAGGAGGGAAGGAAGTGGACAGGAAAGGGTGTGGGGAGGGAAAAGGAGGGGAGTGGACCGGATGTGGGGAGCATGGGGAGGGGAGGTCTGAGGGCATGGAGAGAAAAGGGAAACCAAAGGCTGAGGGGGAAGGCAGCACTGAAACAACATGGAGACCTGCCACAGGTAGGCTACAGGGAGGGTATAGTCTCCAGCTGAACCTGCTCTCAGTGGGGCACACAAGACTGGGAGGCCACCTCCTAGCCAGGCAGGACCTATAATGGTGGAAGGAGACCACCAATCCACCTACAAAACTTTGGAACCAAAATTCACCCTGCCTACAAGATGTGCAGAGATCAAAATAGAGCAGAGACTGAGGGAGTGTCCAACCAATGCCTGGCACCGTTAACGATACTCTTCTTTATTTACAGACAGGGGCCTAACTTAACCTTCTCTGAGAGGCCCCACCCAGCAGCTGATCGAATCAGTTACTGAGACTTACAGCCACGTGTTAGGTGGAGCTCAGGGAATCTTGTGGAAGAGTGGGAGGGACGGATAGAAGGATCTGGAGAGGACAAGAGCACTGCAAGAAGACCAACAGAGTCAACTAACCTTGACCCATGAGGCCTCACAGAGACAGAAGCGCCAACCGAAGAGCATGTGTGGACTGGTCCTAGGCTCCCTACACATATGTAACCAATGGGCAGTTTGATCTTCATGTGGGTCCCCTAGTAAGCTGAGTGGGTGCTGTTTATGACATGGACTCTCTTGCCTGCTTTCAATCACTTCGCTCTAACTGGGCTGCCTTGCCTGGCCTCAATGAACAAGTAGGAGCTCAGTCTTGATATGACCGGATGTGCTGGAGTGGGTTGGTGGGGTTTTGGTGGGGGGGGGGTTCCCTTTTCTAAGGACAAGGGGAGGGAGAGGAGGGAATAGCGTGGTAGGGAGGGACAGGAAGGAGAGGAAGGAATGGGCTAGGATCAGGATGTAAATATATAAATTAAAAATTAAAACAGAACCAAAAGAAGAAGAAGAAGAAGAAGGAGAAGAGAGAGAGAGGCATTGTGAGGTAGGTTGGTTTGGAAGTAATCAAGAAAGGAAGAGAAGATGAAATTGAAATCTGTGGTCTGGGGGATTAAGGTTACAGTGGATAGGAGCGAGTGCCCCAAACACAGAGTGACTCTGGGGTGATGTTAGTGTTGCAGTGAGCAGCACAGGATGTCCCCAGCCTAGAATCCCTGGGAGAGGGTGGTGTCATCACTACTGACATTTAGAACTGGATGAGTCTCTGGGAGGGTTTGGGGTGCGGGGGGATGTTGAGACTGCATATTTCAGAAGGCAGAACAGCCTGAATGCCGATGGCTCCACCACCTCAAGTTATGATCGCCAAAAGTGTCTCAAGTTATGGTCGCCACAAATCTGCAGCAGGCAACATTTGCCCAGCTGAGAGCCACAGGGCAGGATGAAGAAATTAGATAGTGATCTTCTGTACTAGAACTTTAAAAGGAGGAGAAGCATCAGACTCACACCTCAGGTGTCACTTGGAGGCACTTCGGTTGTGTGTGTCAGGCTGAAGAATCGAGAATGATTTGGGATTCAAAGCACTATCTCTAATTATTTCAACAAGTATTTTAACAAGGGCCCTCCAGATGCCCATTGTTTCTTCAAGCTTTCTTATTATATTTTTTTTAATCACATCCTTTCTCCCTCCTGAGGCTGCCAGCTTCCTCCTCTAGTTGAAATCTGGCAGAAGAATTATTATTTCCTTTTCTTAATGCTTGTCAAAGTTTAATCAGTCTGATTACCAGACTGAAAATGAATGGCTTCAAAATTCTAGTTTCTAAAAACAGGAGATCAATCAACACAATTGTGCACACCTGATAAAGGGCCCTCCTTCCATAAAGCTGACGCCTCCAAGAGGGTCTCAGTGAATACAGATCAACCCGTCTGTGGCAGAAGGAGCCTGACAACCCATCCCTCAGACTGACTGAGCTATGACAGCCAAATGAAGTAGCAGACTCCTTCAGAGCCTTAACTCCCTGCTGTGGTGCTGGAAGCTCCAAGGCAGAGTGGGCATCTCAGGTTGTCAGAAGTGACATGAATTCAATCATGTTCCCCTAGCGTTCACATACTGATGTCTGAGGGCTGGGCGACAGCTCACTTGCTAAAGTGCATGCTGAACAGGCATGAGGACCAGGGTTCAATCCCCCAGCACCCACAGAAAAGCTGGGCACGATGCCATTCCTCTATGATCCCAGCTCTTGGGGAAGATGGGGCAGAGACTGCTATGTTCCAGGAACTTGCTGACCCCAAGTCTAGACGAAATAGTAAGTCCAAGCTCAGTAAGAGGCTCTGTCTCAAAACATAAGGTATCTGGAAATTGAGAAAGACCTTGACCTTAACCTCCGACCTACACAGGCACACTCATGGCCGAGTATGTCACACACACTAAAGGAAGGAGGGAGGGGTAGGAAAAAAGAAGGGAAGGGGGAGGGAGGGAGAGAAAAAGCTGTAAATATGTTCTAGGCAGGGCATTTATAAGTTAAAGAATGTGAGAGATCACCATGAGACCACCAGAAGCTAGGAGAGACCATCTAGAAAGGATTCTGCTTCAGAGCCCCTCAAAAGGAGCCAACCTTCATATACCTTCACCTCAGAGTTCTAAGCTCTGCTGGCTCAGTCCAACCTGCAGCCTATGGGCCCCATGTGTGCCAGGATAGCTCTGAATAGAGGCCAACACATCTGCAAATGACATCATATCGTAATAGCTAAAGGATGGACACTCTTGCATGAGATAAGAAATTGAATAGTTCAAACCACCCAGCCTATAGTGCTTTGCTACTAAGGCCAACCACGTTAACACAGGGAGTCCACGACTACGTCCGCTCTAGTGTGCCTCTTTCCTGCCAGAGCTACAGCATGAGGCCAGATCATACTCCCTCTTGCCTGCTATGAAATCTTCCTCACTACGTTCAACAAGCGCCATCTCCGGAAATCACCCTCTCATCATGAGAAGAGTTCAAGCCTGGCCTAATAACCTTGGCAACTATGTCTAACACATTCACAGATGTCTGAACTTCAAGTGGCCATTTGTGTAGCCAAGTTCAAGGCATTGAACCCACAATTCTGAACCTACTTCCAACACTTGTTTCCGTGTGTGTATGTGTGTTGTGTGTGTGTGTGTGTGTGTGTGTGTGTGTGTGTGTGTGTGTGTCAGAGGAGTTTTCAAATGCACTTCCCTTGTTGTATCATTACATAATTTTTCAGTATGAAAAACAGCAAATTTGAGTAATTAAGAATAATGCACAATTTCCCCCAAAGGGTTTCTATGATACTTGGATTTAACTGAAACTTGATAGAACCTACAATCACCTGGGAAGAGAGTCTCAATGACAGGCTGTCTTAGAAGCTTGGCTTATGGGGAATATTAATTAAGTTAATTAAGAGAGGAAGAGCTAGCCCACTATGGGCAGCACCATTCCCTAAGTAGGAGGTTTTTTTTTTAACAGTATAAGACTAGGGAAATCTGAGCACGGTCAACAAGCAAACGCAAGCACATGCATTTCTCTCTGCTCTTGACTGTGGATGGGATGTGACCACCTGCCTCAAGCTCCTGCTGCTGTGGCTAACCCATGGTGATAGACTATAACCTATAACAATATTGGGAACTAAAATAAACCCTTTCTCCCCTAAGTTGCTTTTTGTCAGTTTTTGTTTTGTTTAATCACAGGAACAGAAATGAAAACAAAACAGGCTCCAACTCCCTCTTGAAAAACTCTAGATTCCTGAATTAATAGGTCTGACGACAGCTGCCTATACCATCCATATGAGCAATGTTACAAGGTGGGCAAATTATAAAGCATGTTCTCATAGTAATAATGTTATTGATGAAAGTCAGAAACCTAGGTGAGTCCAAAGAAAATTAATCAATATTGTCACTTAACTTCTGGTCTTTAAAAAAGTATAATGAGTTTAATGTCCTGGAACCATCATTCACAGTCTTCAAAAGGGAAAATAATTTTTGACAAGTGTCTGACTCCTCATTTGCATTTTCTAGCAGAGCTGGTGCTTTCGAGGTCTGCTTGGTTTGGCCATGCAGCAAGATGGAAAGTGGATCTTCATGACACACTGTGGACTTAGGCTCCATGAAATGGTCCACATGTGACTACCTCTCCAGATCCACAGGGCTGCTCTGAGTATGAGAGGACTAGTCCAGGGTCCTGGTATTCCCTGCCCTATTTCAAGAACATAAAAGGTTTGCCAGGGCGACAAGCTAAAGATGATTTCTGTGGCAAGAGCTGGCGCCAGGCCCTAGTTGTGCCCACCTTGCCCACATCTCAAAGGGAACACTGCCTTCTTCATGTGTTCGCCTTCAGCCCTCAGATGGCGACAGCGTCTACTCCCAGGCTGCCTTCAGAACATGTCCTCTGCTGGACCTGGTGCTGCAGGAGGCCCCTAACGGCAGCTACTAGGGAGGCTGTGGGAAGATCAAAATTCCAACGACTACCTGGAATATAGTGTGAGCGGAAAGCCAGTCTGGACTTGGTTAAGTGGTCACCTCAGAAGCACAAAGACCTGTGTCTTATCTCCAGATACCACATGAAAGAAGAAAGAAAGAAAGAAAGAAAGAAAGAAAGAAAGAAAGAAAGAAAGAAGGAAAGGAAGGAACCTGATGCAGTGACCCAGGCTTGTGATCGCAGTGATGGGAGCTGGAGACAGGGTTGGTCTTTGTGCAGCCTAGACTGTAAATTTCTGTGCAGTGTCTCAGAGGTGGGCAGTGCTGAGGAACAGCACTCATTTGTCTTGGAATCTCCACACACATGTGCTAGACACCTGTACACACACACACACACACACACACACACACACACACACACACACACACAAAGAATTTTTTCCACCTTGCTGCTACTTTGAGGCCAAGATATTGTGAGACTCCAAAATATCTGGCCGACAAGGAATTGGCTTCATTTTCTCACACAGTGTCTCGTCAACATAAGAAAGAGACCCTCTGACACAGCATCTGGGGTCATCTGACTCTAAGCTGCTGCGGAAGAAGATGTCTGTCAGTCCATCTATCTGTGCTCTCTAGGACCTTTACCAACTAGGTTAGAGTTGAAACAGTCAGGGTTGAAAACAGAGAAACTGGGGGAGTTAGTTTCCTTCTAAAACAGAGTCTATGGTGGAGTGCCAGATTTTTTTTTTCTTTTTAGCCAGTCCGTCCAGGCTTAGTACCTTTGACAAAATAAAAAGTTTTAAGAATTATTAGGAAAGTGAAAAAAAAAAAAAACCTTCTCAATATCGTACCAGTTGATTCAGTGGCATAAACGACTTCTGCTAAACAGCTTTTCAATGTTTTCTTAAGCCCTCAATTTGGGCACTCATTTTACACAACCGGCTAATGAGTAACTCACCCTCAGGCCCTGCGCCCCTCCCCCAGCCTGCTCTTCCAGTAGGGGGCTCTAGGGTTTTGTCTAAGCCACCTGGGGCTGTTACCACAAAGTGGAGCAGACCCAGTAACTTCATAGAAATGTATTTTCTCACCATCTGAGGGCCAGAAGTCAGAGACCACGCCTTGTGTGAGCTCCATTTTCAGCTTACAGGGGGGAATCTGAGAATCTGGCTATATGCAAGTATCTTTCTGTTGTACCATCCCCACCTCTTCTTGTAAAGACTTGAGTCCCTTTGAGTTCCTGAGACCTCACCCCTGTGGCTTCCTTTAACCTTAATTAGCTCCTTAAAGACAGGGTCTACCAAGACAGCCACACAGGGGCTAGAGCTTCAACATAGGACTTTTGGAAGACAAGATTCCACCCATAACAAGAATAAAGCCCCTGTGGGTTTCCGCAGTCTCTCTCTGACTCTGCCTTGTCACAGTTGGAAGAGAAATCCCTCTGTACATTTCGTACCAAAGGCAGATTGAACAGTTCAAAGGGAGAGAGGGAGATAAACCACTTAACAAGGCTCATTCCTCCGTAAGAAATCCCTATTCAAGAGTCCCAGCACTCAAGGGGCGCCAGTATCACAAGTCCAAGGCTAGCCTGGGCTCCATAGTGAGGCCCCACTGTCTTCAAAAGGAAATGTAAAAACCATTTCACAACCCAACCTGTGGCTGTCTCCAGTGTGATCCTTGCCCCTTCATTAGTCTGGTTATATTGAGGCACATTTCTTCCAAGTAATTTATCAAAGGTCACATGAATTAACAAACCCTTCCAAAACAAAAAACAAACAAAAACGCACACAACAACAACTAGAGAAAGTCACAGATCAAACAAAATCATCCCACCACCACCTCCTTGCCTTGACTGGCAAACTCGCTGTCTTTTTCAGAGCTTTTCTTTTGCTTTCTATATTTTTGTTTGGTCTCCTTGGGGTTTCATTTTGATGTGTGATTTCTGGTGTGCGTTCCCTCAGCTCAAGGACAAGGACAGAGCTGACGTGGGCAGAACTGTAAATCACATGGCTTCTCTAAGGCACTTGTAAGAGTGTTCTATGCTCCTTCTGTCCTGTGCTGACCCCATCACGTCACTCTCTGCCTTCTGTGTGCTCAGAAACATCAAACATTTTGTCAGGACCTCGTAAACTCTAATGGCGTTTAGCCCTGCCGTGGAGTGGAGACTTGGCTTTCCCCTTTCCTAGAAAGAGCATAAATTCCTTCTGTCAAATTACATATTTTGTTCCTAAAAATATGTTGTTTCTGTGTCCTTAGAAATGTGCTGAATTAACATGCACACCCCTAGGTAGCTGTGTACCTGTACTCTAGGTGACGGATATGTAGCTCAGTAATTCCATTCTTGCTGACAATATTTCAGAAAAAAAAAATGGATGATTGTCAGACTAGGTAAAATTGTGTTTGCAACCAACAAGTGTCTCAAAGCCATGCTTAACGCTGTGTGCATTTAAAACCTCTCAAAGGAAATAATGCAGCCTCTGTACCCCCAAAAGCTTTCTAATACTCCATTTATAATTTACAACTAAGTGTATATATACATATATATATGTATATATATTTCTTAAGTAAAGCAAAATTGTACAAGATACAAAATATCCAGTTTCACAGTATTATACCCTAGTGTTCACACATGGTCAGGCAAACTTGGACTTTACTAATTTTACAGATGAGTACCAGGAATCTTCCTGGTGGTACCCACTCCCACCTGCCTCTGCTAATTGGCTGCTATTAATTTTCAAATCACAGCTCACATCTGGTCACATTTTAAACTGAGTTCTAACTTTTTGTTTCCTTGGAAACATTATGTGCTGTTAAGGCTTGCTTAAAATAGACTGTCTGAGCCTTTGTTCCTTGGTATAAAAGAGACTTGCACTAAATATTTGGTGGCACTTTATTTATTCTTTTACTGGCCTATATGTTTATCAGCCTCCCGTTTAATTGTCACTGTTCCCACTGAAATTTCATATTGTCTCACGTCCATTAGAATGTATGATCCCAGGACAGAAAAATTACAGCCCTGAGGTGATTTGTCTGAACAACTATAGCAAAACACCTTAGACTAAATAGTTTGCAAATAATAGGAGCTTATTCCTTGAAGTTCCCAGGACTGAAAAATCCAAAATCCAAGTACCAGTACATTTGGTCTGCTATGTGCTACCAAGGTGGTGTGGTCATTGCCAGTGAAGAACGGGTGAGTGCTGTGTCCCTGACTCCTGGGGAAAGAGAAAGCAAAGGGGCCCTAGATCACTCCCTCTACCCCTGCTATCCAGACACCGATCATGTCCATAAGACAAGGGATCCCAGGGCCTTCATAATGGCGGACTTTCAACATCATCATCTTGGGACTTCCATGGGAATTCTGGGGGAGCCCATACATCCCATAGACACACTACTAAGATGCCAGTCCTCAAAGTACACATCACCTGTCCCTGTAGCTTACACAAAAACAAATCCAGCTTCCTAGCCAAGCGACTGCAATGCTCAGCACAGTTGGGCTTGGTCAGCATCCCTTCTTTGCAAGGCTTCCTTGATGAGGGGATGTGCCTGTTGATGCGCATCTGTAAGATGCTTCCCACTGCCCTGTAACAAATGGCTCTGGGAGGACCAGCCGTGGATAAGGTTACTTCATAAAGTCCACAAAATCTTATTAAGAATAAACTCTCCACAGTTACATATTTTGCAAAGGGGTCTTGATTACTTAACATGGATTGAATATTCATGTCAGAAGAAAACAACAAGAGCTACAGTAATATAGCAGGAAGGCAATACACAACAGTCTTTCCACATATTAAGATAACAAACTCTTAAATAATAAAGTAGAAAGCAGAATAATAAATTTTTAAATATATTTTCACTTTATATTTTTGGTTTTTCTTATTTTAATTTATTCAGATTATAACTCAATTGTTATCCCATCACTTGTATCCTCCCATTCCTCCCTCCCTCCTGCTTTCACCCTACAGAATAATAAATTTATAAGAAAGTAAAACACCATGGGAATTCAAAGGCAGGAGCAAATTCATCTAACAGGTCACTGGAGAGAGGCCATGTGGAAACTTCCACCTTAAAAGAGAGGGAGAATACTGAATGGTAAAGTTGGGTATGAAACCATTGCCAGGAGCAAAACTAAGAACTAAAGGAGACTGGCCACTCAGGTAGTGTTACAGCCTTTTTTTTTTTTTTTTTTTTTGGTTTTTTTTTTGAGACAAGGTTTCTCTGTGTAGCCTTGGCTGTCCTAGACTCACTTTGTAGACCAGGCTGGCCTCGAACTCACAGCGATCCGCCTGCCTCTGCCTCCCGAGTGCTGGGATTAAAGGCGTGCGCCACTACGCCCGGCCTGTTACAGCCTTTTTATTGTTCAACATTAGACTAACACTTAACCTCTCTATGGCCTTTTCCTTATCTGTTAAAGTAAGAATAAAACAAAATAGTATTCATGAGGCCAGAGAAATGGCTCGGTAGTTAAGAGCTTACACTTCGTTTGCAGCTCCCACCACCAGCAGTTTCAGCTCCAATGGGATCCGACGCCTCTGCCTCCCTACAACTGTGTTCACTTTCACACACACACACACACACACACACACACACACACACGACTTAAAAATGAACATTTTAAAATCATATTTACTTCAAACCAAGAAGAATAAATCACTTAATTTCAAGTGTTTAGAGAAACTTTTAATAGTATCATCATCATTATGGCACTATTTTTGTAGCATGCTAACTTTGCTTTCGGTCCTTGAGGCTTTTGAAATGCTATTGAATATCTCATACTGCATGAGTGAAAGAGTAGAGGGGAAAAAAATGGGTTAGGGTTGGAAACAGCACGGTTGCTTACAATTACAAACAAAAGCAGAAAGAACAAATATCAACAAAGACAGACACAGATAATCTCTGAGGGGGGAAGAGAGCTAGGCCAAAACAGGCCCCAGAGAAAAAAACGCTTTGTCAGAGTAGCACAAAATGGAGCTAAGGGCTGGGGAAGAGAAAGAGGTGGTCAGCTTTGAGAACCAAGAGGTCGTTTGTGGGAATCGTAGAGGATCTGTTAAGGCTATGACAGCAAAAGCCACGCTGTAAGAAAGCAAACAGAAAGGAGGTGTTGGCTCCCACTCCTCTGGGTTTGCTTCCTGGAACTGAGTGCTCGTGTGCTTGCAGACCATTTAAATGGCAGCCAGGGCCCTACTATTCCCTCTTCACAGTGCATGACAGACATCTTCTATTTTCTGTCTCACTCTAGCTGGGAGGGGGGGGGTGAGATGGGGGCGGGGAAACGGACCTTTTAACTAGTTAGCCTTACCTGTAGGCACAAGGTTATTGCGTAACTCAGACGCTGATTTCTGTACCCCCACATCTGGTTGGGGTGAGAATCTCCTGTCTCAGTGTTGTATAAACACTGCTCCCCAGTTGTCCCCTGCTATGCTAATAAAGCAGTTTACAGGTAATTGCCAAGCAGGGGAGAGGCTAGGGCTGGACTTCCTGCCAGCCAGGGGAGGAGGACTTAGATGAGGAAGTAGGGGATTCAGCCACAGGAGGGGTCCAAAGAGACATGAGGAGAGGAGCTGGAGAGAGAAAGCTACAAAGTATAAATATCCTACGAGGGTGGCAGAAGCCTCCACCCTTCCTTCCCCGGAGTTCTATCAGGGTTCTGGAGTATAATGTTTAATGTTAATTGTCACCATGGCAGGATCTCTCCTATGTACTCTCCTATAGCTGTCGGAAACGTCTAGATGGAGTTAACTGAGGTAGGAAGACCCAACCAAAATGTGGGTAACTCCATCCATGGACTGAGGTCTCGAGTTAGTAAAAAGTGAGAGGCAAAGCGCCCATCGCTCTCTGCTTCCTGACTGCAGATACACTATGACTACCTGCGTCATGGTCCCCATGCTTCTGCTCCATGCTGAGCCAAAATAAACCCACCTGTCCACCCTTCCTTCCTTCCTCCCTCCCTCCCTCCCTCCTTTCCTTCCTCTCTTCTTTTGTCAGGTGTTTTGTCAGAGCAGTGAGAAAAATAACTAATACGTGAGGTGCTTGCAGAGCCCTGACACATGGTGCCGCAAATGAACCTGGAGCTCTGGACCACAAAAGTCTCTTCCTGTTTCCAGTCAGAGTGCTTCCGGGTCTAACGACTTCGGATCTAACAGCCTTTTCCATGCCATGCCAGCAACACAAGGCCTCTCAGCAGTGCCGCACCAGGGCTGAAAAAATCTGTGCCAGAGCGAAGCTTCCCAATTTCTCTCTGAGGGAAGCTGACGGTGGGTCCCCTTCTCTGCCCCTCACCGGCATTCCAGGAGAGCTTCGCAGGCTGGGCAAAGGATCGGGTGCAGCCTTCCTGACACATGTCTAATATTCTTTGGGTCCAGTCTTTGTTGTCCTCTTTCAGTGTTAATCATTTTTCTCACAGCTGTGACAGACGACCAGACAGAATTAAGCTGAAGAAGGGGGATTTGGTGTGGCTCACGGTTTCAAAGGCCATGGTGGCAAGGAAGACGCGGGGGCAAGACAGGATGAGCAGAAGTGTGTGGCAGGGACTCCGCACACATCGGAGAACCAGAAAGCACAGGGCTCTGGGCGGAGGCCGTGGGAAATGCCATCTCTAAGGCCTGCCTACAGCAAGCCATTTCTAATGCATGAGCAGTACACCCCAAGGGTTCGGCAACCTCCAAAAGCAGCTGCAGCAGCTGGAGAACAAGTACGTACGTGAGGAGCATCTCAGTACAGATGTTATAGGAAATAGATGTTGCCTTTGTCGGATGCAGTTAGGTGTGTCCTAAAGAGATGCAGTTCGGGTCCACCTCCAAAAACCTCCATAGACAAGAACCGAAAGTTCCTACCTATTTTAAGGCTAGTTGCTTGGGAGAGGTCTTGTCTCTACTCTGTGACCTGAGGCAAAGGGTGCTGGGTGGTCTCGAACTACCACACTGTAAAGGTGACTTGGCTTGGAGACCCCGCTCCCTCTTGGTGACACAGTTCAGCCTGCCAAGGGTGCAGAGGAGGAGCTAGAGTCATCTTTTATGAGCACTGACCTTTGAGAGATCTCTTTTTGACTTGGAAGAGCCCTCAGGGAAGGGGTTCTGGGTAAGAGACAGAGCTCCTCTGGGCTTGCAGGAACAACAGAAAAACAGCCGGCTTCATGGGTTTGGAGAAGCTCAAGAGAAAGGTAGACTAGCTGGGTAGAAGGACACAAAAAGAAGTTTTAAAGAGCTAGTATGTTTAGTTGTAGAATCAGGCTTGTAAATAGGCATTTGTTATCTTGCTGAGCTGGCTAGTTTCTACCTCAGTTTCTACCTTCCATCTTTTTTGGTATATTTGGAATACTTTTTAAAGATAAATATTACAATCAAACTGTATTACCGCCCTCATTTAAGACTTCAGGGTCTTTAAAACTAAACCCCAAAAGACCTTCCTTGTCCTAGCCCACCAATGGAGCGACGGGAGAGGTTCCATCTGAGAGTGGGATTGGGACAAAGTGCGGGAGGGGCCGCTGCCAATCACGGTCCGTGACTGCCGCCGCAAAGCGAGCAAAATGTAAAGAAAAGAAGAGTGAGAAGAAAGAAAAGGTCCAGGAGGCTTCCTCCCCGGGACAGCACCATTCTCTTCTGTCTTCTAGACATCATTCGTCATCCTCACAGTCTCCTCATCATCGGAAAAGAACTCCTTCCCCATCCTTCCAGCGAACTTTAACTCCATCCTTACGACGTTCTGCCTCTCCTTATCCCTCCCCTTGTCTGGCTTCTCAAAGAAAGCAAAGTCCTCCAAGACATCGCTCTCCAATGTGAGAAAAAGGGAGGCGTGATCATGAACTGACGTCACAGTCACATCGGCATCACAAAAGGAGGGAAGAAACTTGAGGCAAGGGGCCTAGGAAAAAAAAGACCCCAGAGAAGAGCGAGAGTCTCCCCAAATAAAGTAGGTTTGGAAAAGGTGAAGCCTAAACTGACCCGCCATTTAGACGACAAGCATTGATCCCACTGGAGTCCAGGCAGGGTCGTAAAGCAAAGAAGGCGGCAAGGGCAGAGAAGTCAGTGAGAAGAACTCTGACGCAATGCCTCAGAGGCTTCCTGCCTACTCACCAGGAAGAGGAAGCTGAGCTCTGTAGAAGAGACTGACAAAAGTCCTGCCAAATGATGAACAACAGGACTAGAGGGTCTGCATCCCCTACGCGGTACCCAGAGCCAGGCACTCCGACATCCACCTGACGTAAAACCCATCGTGAGCCAACACCCACCGAAATAGGCTCTGTGTGAGCCTCCACTAGCTTTAGGAAGAATTGAGAGGCAACATCCCTGCCGAGGCCCAAGACTGCCCTAGCTAGATACTTCTCAAATTCAGGGTTCCCAAAATCCTGTTCCTACAGATGAGGAACTCCAAAGGAACAGTCTGGAACCATAGCTCCTCAGAAGAGTTCTGCAGAAAGCGTCACTTGGAGTCTTTAAACTCCGGTTGGCACACTCAGTTTTTTCCCCCTCTTCGTTAGGCAAATTTCACCACTGGTTTTAAGTTTGCTATTTACTGAGAATAATACCTTCCACCAAGGGACATTTATCCCAGAGATTAAAGTTCACAGTGTTTTTAAAGCTGGCGAACTTGAATTCGTTATTATTTTACTATCTCCACTAAAAGAGCATTAGTTTTGCATTTCTGGAGAAATTCAAAGCGTGGGGCTTGGGGGTGGTCAGTGCTGGCTGGCACTTCGACCTTCTCATAGGAGATAATACATTCTACTTTTCTATTAGTAAAATGGAACCAAGAGACATATCCCCAACAGAGCGGACATTGAGCCGAGTTCCCCACTTCTGCCGTTTCTTCAGGAAGCCTAGTCCTGATCCTGCTTGCTGTATGTGTTCTCCTCTCACTAATTACTGTTAACAGTTTATTATCAATGGCATCTGCTTGCTCTGGCCCTCATGTCTATGCTGTGTTTACATTTGCTTTGCGGGAACTATAGTGATTGGGCAGACAGCCTCATGACCTCCTGTTAGAAAATCACTGGAGCAGTGGCTAACTAGTGTGGATCAGGCTTGTTAGGATGAACAAGCTTAGAAGGAGAAAAAAAAATATTTTAAAGTAGATTGGAAACCAGTCTAATCTAGATCCCTCTGGAACTCTGTATCAAATATGTATTTCTGAACTGCTCCAGGGCATAATGGGAAACTCCTCAACTCTCACTTCAAAAGACATAAAGAGCACACAGACGCTGGACCATCATGATCCTGTTAAAGGCTGTAACAGAAGAGCCCAGCATCGCAACAGTGCGCTATAAGAGCACTAAGTTCTCTGAATTACCTCAACCCAGAGCATAAACTGCATCTGGAAATGCCAAACAGGATCCCTATTGTGAAAGCTTTAAGCCTGAACCTAAGACAGACAGATCTATTTGGTTTCCTTTGGGGACACTTGTTCCCATGTGGCTGACACTTCTGTGGAGGTGTCTGGGTTTACTTTCTATCACTATAATTGAATACCTGAGGCCAGGTAATTTAGAAAGAAGAGGGGTTATTTGACGCATGGTATTAGAGGCTGGAAGTTGATGGGCATGGTGGCAGCATCTGCTTGGGCATCTGGTTAGGGATGCTCGCCTCATCGTAACATGCCAAAGAGCCTCATATAATCATGGTCTCAAAGGGCAAAGCCCCACTTCCAAATACCATTTTCATAGGAATCTGAGGATTGCATTTCTAACACCGCCTTCAAGAAGCTCGCTTGCTTCTGCCAACCCAACATGCAATTGCTCCCAGCAATCCAAAGCACTCCCTTCTCTGCTCTCAGTCCCACCTCTACTCCCTGATACCCGCCCCTGCCCATTCCCTCCTCGAAGAAGGAGAGGTCCCCAAGGGGTACGAACCCACCCTGTCACCTCAAGTCACAGCAAGACTAAATGCATCCTCTCCCGCTAGGGCCAGAAAAGGCAGCACAGCTAGAGGAAAAGGGATCCAAAGGCAAGAAACGGAGTGAGAGACAGCCCCTACTCCCATTGTTATGGGACCATATGTTGACAGACCTGCATATCTTCTACATATGTAGGGGTCTAGGTCCGGCCCATGCTTGCTCTTTGGTTGGTGATTCAGTCTCTGTGACCCCCATGGGCCCAGGTTAGTTTACTGTGTAGGTCTTCTTGTGGTGTCCTTGACCTCTGCAGCTCCCTCTATCCTTGCTCCTCCACAAAACTCCCCAAGCTTGGCCTATTGTGTATCTGTGCGTCTCCGTATCTGTTTCCATCAGGTGCTGGTGAAGCCTCTCAAAAGACAGTTATGTGAGGTTCCCCTGTGCAAGCATAGAAAGTATCATTAGCAATGTCAGGTTGGCTTTCTCCCATGGGGTGGGTCCCAAGTTGGGGCAGGTCGTTGGTTGTCCATTCTCTCAATCTCTGCTCCATCTTTATCCCTACACTTCTTGTAGGCAGGACAAATTTTGGGTGGAAGGTTTTATAGGTGGGTTGGTGTCTCCTTTCCCCACTGGAAGTCACATCTGGCTACAGGAGGTAGTGACTTCAGACTCCATATCCCCCATGGCTAGGAGTCTCAGTTAGGGTCACCCCCACAGACTCCCGGAAGCCTCTCCTGTCTTAGAGATGCCCCACTCACTGATGTCCACTCTCTCTTCTGGTCCTCCCCTCGCCCCTGCCCTCCCCATACCTGATCCCTACCCCCTCTCCTATTCCCTCTCTCACTCAGTTCCCTCTTTCCATCTATTTCATCAGGTGTCTATTTTATTTTCCCTTTCTGAGTGAGATTCAAGCATCCTCCCTTGGGCCCTGGAAAGGAGACTTATTTAACACAATGCCACATTAGGATGTATTTCTGATGCTTTAACATCTTTGGGACTGGCAGACCTTGGAGGAAGTGACTTCTTTCCTACCAACTCCAAGCCAGCCAGGCCGTGGAAATATTAAAGGCCCCACATGAAGCATGCCTTCTCAGCACTCCAACCACTTCCTTCAGTGAACCATTATACCCTAGACCTTTACCCTCATGTCCTAAACACTCCAAGCCAAGGAGCTGAACAGCTAAAGGTATCCCTGCACATCGGAACCAGCTAGAAGTACTCAGACCAGCCAGTCCCCACTCCACTGAGCCTGCCTCATCTGCTCTTTCCCAGAGAAACTACAATAAACGTTCTTACCTCTGTTCCCTCCCTTCCTTCCATTTTCCAACCCCTCCTAGCGCATCTCTGTGTGGTTCCAAGTGACATGGCATTGGAACCTATTGGAACCTGAGAGGGTAACAAATAACCTTTTCAGTGGCAATTATCTACTGATGTATCCACTTTTCATTACCTGAATAATAATCTGTGCTTGAAAACTTACTCCACTTATATTCATTAAGCCCTAGAAAATTGCAAATTAAAGCAAGCCAGGACCCAGCAGGAGACAATTGCGGGGGTCAAATGGCAGAGCACTGTCCTATAGAGAGATTCTATGTTGGTAGAAGTGGACTGATTGCCCTTCCCTGAACCTGTGGCCTGGCAAATCCCCAGTGATCCTAACATCCAAGCAGCCCCACAGAGTCCTTGCTTTTGCAATGAAAAAGACTCGTCTGCTCTGCTGGAGCCATTCCTCTAAGTCTGAAGAACAAGAAAAGGCCTAGAGGAAATGGCCCAGCTACTGACGCAAGTCTAACTTCAAATACTGTAATAGCGTCCCTGCAACCCCCCCACCCCCTTCGCGTTCCATCATGAGGCAATTCCACCAGGTAAAGTGTTGCTCCGGGGTAGCTCAAGTTCCATTAACAGTGTTTGCATTGTGACAGGAGCACAGGGCACCAACCCTCAGTCTTCAAAGGTTGCATTAGAGATATCTGAGGGGCTTGGAACAAGCTTGGGGGGTTTATTCTAAGGTTAGGCGGTGGAGAAGCGAAACAGGACCAGACTGGTTTTTCTACCTGCAGTTTTCTCAAAGTATTTCTTCACAAGACTACAGCAGAAAGGAAAATTTTCCGGCATACTTAAAGTACAGTCTGCTTATTATAGACCAGTTTGAAGGTAATGCAGTCTTCTTTTCATTCCAATGAGAAGATGAAAATGGAAAACTGTTAGCTATTCTCAGAATCATATAATCACAATTATCGGTTTGAATTCCGGTTGCAACCACTGCCGTGCGATTTATCATCAAACACATCTCGAGGTTTTTAATTGTGTGCACTTGAGTGTATTTGCATATTCTCTGCACTCTTCATCGCTTTCTTCCCTGATAAAGCGCTTCCAAAGAAACTGTGCTCTGGCGGGTCACAAGGGTATTGTTCCTGCTCGTCTCCCAAAGCTGTGGGCAATTGCCATCATAGCCTCAATATTCTTAGAATTAAAAGGTAACCCGGAGCTTATAAAACGGTACCACAACACTGACTTCAAGAATGCTGGGCCAGAACACCGGGCGGTGGTGGTACACGCCTTTAATCCCAGTACTTGGGAGGCAGAGGCAGGAGGATCCCTGTGAGTTCGAGGCCAGCCTGGTCTACAAAGGGAGTCCAGGACAGCCAAGGCTACACAGAAAGACCCTGTTTCGAAAAACCAAAAAGAAAAACAAAACAAAAAAGAATGCCGGGCCAGGATTATGTTACTCATGTGCAGGCCCTGGCTGTTATTTTTAAACTCTGACCACTGCAAGCTGCACTTTCCCGAGCCCACCTGACTCCTGCCTTTGTTAGGAGCAAAGACAGCTCAAAGGAGAACAGAATGCTAAGCCTTCCTTAAGTGAGTCCTTTGTATGTGGCATCTGCGTTTTCCAGTCCACTCCTGACTTGGGGACAAAATAGATTCATAGTCATGAAACAATCAGTGCACCACACATAAAAATGATATCAGTGACACTTAATGACACCAGCTGTAATGCAAATGCACCCTCCCCTTCACCAACCAACCAACCTGTCAATTAAGAGTGTCTTCCAGGGCAGGACGTGGCCCCATGGCTAAGGGACTTGCTGTTCTCACTCAATCTGGCAACCTATAACTGCCTATAACCTCCACTCCAAGGACACCAACACCCTCTTCTGGGCCTCCACACACATCTGTATACATGTGTGCGTGCACATACACACACACACACACACACACACACACACACACACACAATTATAGGTCCTGCAAATATTGAGAAGTAACAACTTTATACAATAAAATTATACATAGGTGAGACAATGATAGACTTTGAACATACTGAGGTTGTTATTGTTTGTGTGGAAAATATTAAGTCAAACCCCATGCACAAAAATCTATTCCAGTTTTTAATTTAAAAAAAAAACGAGCAGCCAGGGGCATGTGGAGATCCAGTGGGGTTGCAAACGGAGGTAGTCACTGAGAGCAAAGCCAGCAGACCCAACTGGGACCAAACTCAGAGAACCAAAGCTCAAGCTGAATGCTTTGAGTTTTTGAGCTGGGTTTCTCCCTCCTAAAAGATGGCACAAATCCCAAAGGCAGTTGAATGTAAGTTTTGATTGTTTTTAAACCTACTTCATTTGTGGTTAATGCCTCTACGTTCCTTCCAACCCCCCAACCCTAGGAGAGAAAGAAAGTTAGTAGGGACAGGGGACATAGACCTTTTGTCTTCAGTTCTTTGGGATTTCATTCTTCATCGTCAGCATTCCAGTAGTCCAGCTAAACAGTAGCATTTTAACATCAAGGATGCTGAAACTAGTGTCTCGATATAAGTGAGTATATACCATTTAGCTCTTTTTGCTTCTGTGTGAACTCACTCATTATGACAATTTCTAGTTCAATCCATTTGTCCCCAAATTTTGGAAATTCCTTGTTTTTAATAGCTGAGTAGTATTCCATAGTGTCCAAGGTGTACGTCCCCATGAAAAACTGTACCTACCAGAATAGTGGGTAAGAGGGGAGGACATCCTATTGAAACTTTAGGTGTGAGAAGCCTGGGAGAAAGAGGAAGTGGAAGGACCCAGTGGGTCCTGGAAAACTACAGGCGAGTCTGGGCCCTGGGGCCCTCCGCAAACTGTGGCAACAGCCAAGGAAAAAATAGGCAGTAAAAACCTTGAACCCCTACCCGGACTAGCCGATGGACATTCTCCACTGTTGAGTGGAGAAGGAGATCTAACTTTCACACAAACTCTGGTGCCCCATATTTGAACATGTCCCTTGGACGGAGATGCCTGGTGGCACTCAGAGGAAAGATAATAGGTCACCAAGGAGAGACTTGATACCGTATGAGCATATTCAGGGGGAGGAGGTCCCCCTCAGACACAGACTTAGGGGAGGGGAGGGGAGTAGGGGGGAAGTGGGAGGAAGGGAGGAATGGGAGGATACATGGGATGGGCTAACAACTGAGATGTAATATGTATAAATTAATAAAAATGTATTTAAAAAATAAATAAATAAATAAATAAAAAGGATGCTGAAACTATATATAACTCTTTAGCTGGGCCATGATAGCAAAGGCATAGTGAGCCAATCCAGAAAGTGGGAGAGCGGTCCCTGCCCCTCACCAGGTGCAGCACTCTCCTGCACCTTGACTGGGCAGCACAGTAGAACCAGCTCTGGTTGTGTGGGTGCAGGTGAGCCGCCGCCACAGGACATGACAGCAGGACAGTTGGCTTTGCTCCCTGCTGGCTGCAGCAATGGATGAGCTATCTGTGGCAGTGCTGAAGAGATCACCCTGGTAGCACGGGGATACAAGAAAGCTGGTGGGATGACTGACCCAGCTACCATCCAGGCCCAGGGCTTTGAGTTGGCCCACCCCAACATCTACCCCATCTATGAACTGATGAAGTGTGTGAAAGGGCCAGTCCTGCAGATCCAAAGCTGCAGGATCTCCATGACACAGGCCAACAACAGGATAACCGAGAGAAGTCCCAGCGAGGATCCAGTATTGATGATGTAACAGAAGCCAGAGGCCTTGGACCAGACTAAGGACTCATTGCAATGAATATTTGCAAGGAAAGAAGTGTTGACAAAGGGGTATACTGTGGGACACACTACAGCTTCCAGGATGAGATGTTTTCTATGCTTTGCTTTGTTTGTTTGTTTGTTTTCTTTTAGACGGAGATTGCTAGTGTAGAGGATGATACTAAGGGATGGAGAGATAAGTGAGACTGAGGTGCATAATGTAAATCTCACAAATAATCAATAAAAAGTTAAAATAAATAAATATGTCTTTATCTTAAGATCAAAAATTAAAATATACTATAGATTTAGTACTGGGACCATCTAAATCCATACGTGTAGGCAGAGATGTGAACTTCTCTGACCCATGTCATGTCCACAGGGCAGTTTGAACCACTTTAGAATTGCAAGAAAGTATGTCAACCTAGACAAAAAAATTCTATGCTTAATAAAAAGAAAAATTCACCCTTGGCCTTCCCAGTTCTTCCATCACTGTGGAAGAAACAACAAGAAGGAGGTCAGGGATTCTTCAGATATATAACTAACCTCATAGTGACTGAGACTGATTACTAGTTCTCCTTTTCCTGGGCACACAAGGATGTGGGGCTGAGGACTGATGTCCCAGTGGAGCACAGGGGCCACGGCGGAGCCCCACAGCTCAGTGGAACTCTTCCACAGCAGCACTGCCTGCTTTCTCCTCTCCCTCTAAGGCTGGTGAGCAACAGAGCATGGGCCTGGGCACCCGAGGTGGCTCAAATCCCTGAGCTACCCCAGTAAAGCCCCCCAAAAAGCTAAATCATTAAGACTGAAACAAAAATAAGAAATCCTTAGGGATGAAGCTACAGAGAAAAATGGTGTTTGAATAATGCAAAGCAGTCTAGCTAAATGGCCACAGTGGAGACATTTTTCCAAATTCTATTTACAAACAATCCTTGGTCTGAAATCAGTTCAGATTCTGCTATTTCAAATCTCACCCTTTATGAGAAGCTGGTGACACAAAAGTGGATAATAAAGCATAGGCTTGGGGTTTTGTGTTTTCTACTTATAAGCACCTTCCACATTTTCTCTAGTCACCCAAAGATCATTGAAAAATTACTGACATCAACAAACACCAAAATATTATTCCTAAGCAACAATCTGGAATGTACTGTTAGTTTAATCATGTAAAAACAAAGCTAACCTCGGTTCCAGCACCAGCCAGAAAGTAGAACCCAGCAGCAGAGCACTTGCCGGCATCAGCTAGGCCCTCGGTTCCTAGGGAGAAGTAAAACTTTTTAAAAGAAATTTCAAAAGCAGTATCTTGGGAGGTGGCATGTGGTGTCATCTTGTCGGAGGTCATCAGAAGAGCTGTCAGAAGTTTCCTTTCAAGCTTGACATGAGCTTGGTGTTCCATTTCACTAGTGAGTTGGTAATGAACGCACAATCTGCTCCTCCCCTCTACCCCTCCAAGCCTTGAGAGTTTAATCTGTCCTACGCAGATAAATCTCAGCAAGCACTGGGGGGAGCTGGATTTAGTGAGAGGTTCATGTGTGGCATATTATTTCTGTCAAGTGGAAGGTACCAGTTGCCAGGGTGGTCGTAAAAGCAGCTGCCTGGCCAAGATTTGTGCTGATCTCTCTGCCCAGTCCCCTGTGAGTCTTTGGTTTCCATGCCACTGTTTTTCCACATCCATCTCTCAGACACATCCGTAAGCACGAGAAAACGTTTGCCATCAGCATTTATTTTGTTAGCGCTCTGGTCATCCGGCCCAGACACATCAGACACACTTCTGAGTTCAGAAGACTTTTACGACCATCATTAAAACTAGGACTGGGGAATGGGAGGATAGAAGGGATGGGATAACAATTGAGATGTATATGAATAAATTAATAAAATATTTTTTTTTTAAAAACTAGGGCTGGGAAGATGACTCGCTCAGCAGAGGGCCTGCTGTGCAAAGCAGAGGACCTGGAGGCAGTTCCCCAAGCACCCATATAAAAGCTGGGCTCAGGAGCGCTGGTCTGTGACCTCAGCCATAAGGAAGAGAAGAAGATCCCCGGAACTGATTGCCCAGCCAGCTCCTCAGAACCCTGAGCTCCAGGTTCAGTGAGAGACTGTCTCAAAGAGAAAGGTGGAGATGCCTGACGTCAATCTCTATCACCCCCAAGTCAGATAGACACAGAGACAAAGACAGCAGACAGACAGACAGACAGACAGACAGATTATCATTAATACCCTTGCCCAACTAAAATATATTTTAGGGACACAAAGGATATTAACAATATATTGTTATTTAGCCAAACCTTTATGATAGAGTATAATTCAGACAATGGTAACCACAATCTTCAGTCATAGATTTGTACCTTTCATGTCAAAATAACAAATTTCATCCTATGACACCCTAAAGAGTAACTTAGCCTATTATTGGATTTTCAAATTTGATTGTGGAATGGCTTCCAGGCACCGGACACGCTGTTGAGGTTCTATCAATATGTGAGTAATCTGCTCAGCCTCCCATCCCTGGGCCTCTGCAGCAAGCAGACTCTATCAATATGTGAGTAATCTGCTCAGCCTCCACCCCTGGGCCTCTGCAGCAAGCAGACTCTCTCTCCAAGGAGCAGCATGCACTTCTTGTGTAAAATCAAGGCAGAAACCAGTAGCTGCGCAGGCTTCCTAGCACATCTTTGTCTTAGCTACGTCTCCTGCTGCTGCTGTGATAAAACACAGCAACAGAAGCAACGTAGGAAGAGAGAGTTTGTGCTTCGCAGCTCCTCCTCGTGGTGCGCGAATCCACCACCAGGAGCTTGAGGCAATTGGTTATACCCTATCTACAGTCAGAAAGCAGGGACCAATGGCTGCATGCGCCTCACCAGTTCCCTTCTGCTAATTTATACGATCCCGGGTCCTACCCAGGCAATGGGGTGCCATCCCATAGGAACAGGTCTTCCTGCCTCAATTGAAGTAACCAGGATAATACGCTATAGGCATTCCCAGAGGCCTGTTCCTCAGGCAGTTCTAGATGCTTCTACATTGCCCATGAGCACTAACCATTGCCTTTTCAGTTCCTGGTGGATGTTTTATGGTCTGCCCGTGCATTTAATGGCCTTGTGGACAAAGTCAAGGTACAAGTAATACATAGACCACTGGCCACTGGAGGGTGAGCCCATTAGGAAAACAACTTGACTGTCTCCTGGACCCTGAAGCAAGAACTGATTAACTCCTTCCTATGCATACACATGTACACATCCTTGGTGCGCATGGCCAGATTTTTGAGTTCCTTGACACTAAAAGCAATGAATGCATTATTTGTTTAAAATCCCTGTTTGCCTTGGTCACTAAGAAATGCATAATGTTGGTGAATCGCCTGAATTCTCTGCTCCAAGACTAAAACTTCTCAAGTCATAGAGTCCTGTCACGTGTTTTAACTGTTGCAAGTTGGAAGACAGAACACACACACACGCACGCACGCATGCACACACACAACTAATAAGTAAGTTAGTGACTGTTTGAGCGTCCTCTCTGCCACTGTGATGAAACAGTATCTAGACCCTCCTGTGTCTACTACCAATCTAGATAATCTCTTCAGACATCACATACCCAACAAGCCAATTTCTGGGCAATCCTCAGTTGTGACGCCTCTCTCAGATGGCTCTAGGATATGTCAAGGGGACAATTAAAGCTGACTAGTACAGTGACTTATCGCCTTGGAACCGTCTCTAGGTAGAAACTCGAAACTTGCCAGCACCTCAGAAGCTATCTTTTTTTTAATTTTTTTATTAATTTATTCATATTACATCTCATTGGTTATTCCATCCCTTGTATCCTCCCATTCCTCCCTCCCTCCCATTTTCCCCTTACTTCCCTCCCCTATGACTGTTCCTGAGGGGGATTTCCTCCCCCTGTATATGCTCAGAGGGTAGCAAGTCTCTTCTTGGTAGCCTGCTGTCCTTCCTCTGAGTGCCACCAGGTCTCCCCCTCCAGGGGACATGGTCAAAGGTGAGGCACCAGAGTACGAGTTAACCCAGAAGCAGAAAGACTCAAATGGTATATACTCACTTAATCTGCATATTAGCCCAAGGGGCATGTCCCACGAAAGCCTTCACTTACCCGGAAACTGGGACAGAGGGGAGGACATCCTATTGGGACTCTAGATGAGAGAAGCATGGGAGAATAGCAAAGTAGAAGGATCCAGAGGGTCCTAGAAACCTACAAGTAGAACATTATGATAGGCAGATTTGGGCCCAGGGGTCCCGCTCAAACTAAGGCACCAGCCAAGGACAATACATGCAGTAAACTTCAAACCCCTACCCAGATCTAGCCAATGGACAGGACACTCTCCACAGTTGAGTGGAGAGTGGGGTCTGACTTTCACACGTACTCAGAAGCTATCTTAAGGCCCTCTTCCAGTACTGCCTTCCAAAGATAACCACTTTCCTGGCTTAAATCCTAACTACAACCTAACTTAGTTGTGCCTTTTTTTTTTCTCCTAGTCTAACAACTTAAATAAGCAGGTATGCGACACATTTATCCTACTGTGCAGAGGTCACTTTACTCGACCTTATGATTGTGATATCTATCCAGGTGGCTGCATGTACACAGCTCTGTCATTCTCGTAGCAGTGCAGTTTCTATTATCCACAGGCAATGAATTTTTAATAATAGTGTCCAAGTCTATATGTATTATACATAATGCAAATAGCCTCCCACTCAGTAGCTTGCCCTGACCGTAAATAAAGTTAACATGTTTCTTGACAAATAGCTCCTGGAACACTAATTATACACAGAGATGCAGCTGATGAGCCAGTAAGACAGAGAGGTGACAGACAGATGAGAAACAGATGACAGGCAGGTAGATGATAGATAGATAGATAGATAGAAAGAAAGAAAGAAAGATGGAGTAGGAAGGCAGGGGAAACATGAACAACCACTATGATACCAAAATCCAGATGGTATTTCAGGGTTACAGTTAGACATATTGCAACTGGTCCTATATTCTAAAACCTATAAGCTAGCTTCCTGTGGCTGTGCTATTAGTGTGCTATGTTATAAAAGGAGAGCATTTCCTAATCCACAATTCTCTGATGACTTACATGTGCCCAACACTGTCACCAACACTGAATATGCAATGATGAATGTGCAAGACCTGGGAGCTTGGTTCTAACTTGGTAAATCAATAAAAATGAACCCAAGGAAAATAAGCTAGGAGCAGGGAGACAAATACCACTTACATAATATATCTAAAAATAAACAGATTCACAGATCCAAGGAACAAAATGGTACCTAGTAAAAGCTGGCCAGAAAGAGAAATGGAGAATTCAGATTAAACAGATGAATAAGGCCTAAACGATCAGCCAAACAACATCTACCTATAGCTAGCAACAGGTGTACACTTAAAATGTGTTAGAAGATGTGGCTCAGGATGTAACTCAGTGGGTACAGTGTTTTCCTATCATGTGCAGTCCCCTGGCTTCAACTGCCAGCATCCCACACACCAGGCATGGTGGCACATGCCTATGATCCCAACATTCAAGAGGAGGAAGCATTGAAATCAATAGTTCAAGGCCATCCTCATCTACACAGTGAGTTCTAGTGCAGACCAGATTACATGAATCCCCATCATTTTATTAATGTTTTTAAGTTCTTTTATACCACAGTCAAATAAAGCTTTGAACAGGAGAAACCATTTTGATTGAAATTAATTTATTGAAACATGAAAGTTTGTACTATATTGTTATAACAGAAGGAAAGAAAGATTAATAACTTGAAAAGTAAGAGCTCAGCTTGTTGTGTGAGAAGGGTTCCCTTTGCACTTTTGTCTCTTGCTTCTGGAGTTGCCTCTCACAGCTGAGTCTTGATCTTGAGGAGAATCCATCAGCGCCCCTCTGCTGAGGTTCATGGCTTATTGAGAGCTCAGCAGAGCAGTTGACAGGAGGAGCCCAGTGGTCCAAGGGTAATTTTACTCTTTAGAAGGAGCCGGAGAAGCCATTTTTCCCAAAAGATGAGGCACGGTACTTGTGGTTTCCATAGCCAGAACCATATCCTCCAAAGCCTCCAGAGCCATAACCATTGGCCAGTCTGTGGAAGCTGCCACCTCCATAGCCATAGCCAAGACCGTTGAAGCCACTCTGGTTGGAGCTATAGCCACTGACACCTCCATGGCCACTAAAGCCTCCATGGCCATAGCCCAGGCCACTGATACCTCCATGGCCATAGCCCAGGCCACTGATACCTCCATGGCCATAGCCCAGGCCACTGATACCTCCGTGACCATAGCCCAGGCCACTGATACCTCCGTGGCCATAGCCCAGGCCATTGATACCTCCGTGGCCATAGCCGCGGCCACTGATACCTCCGTGGCCATAGCCTTGGCCTCCGTAGTAGCTGCCGTAGTAGCTCATGATGTCAGGAACTGTAGACTGGTTTAGAGGTTGAGGAGAAGTGCCTTGCCTGTGATAGTCACCAACCTCGCTCAGGTTTTATACCCTCACTGGTGGGTGGGGCAAGCCACAGAGGGGTACCCCATTCGTCGAGACAGAATTGCATAAGAAAAATCTCATCTATCTCATTATGTAAAACTTTGGGGCAATTTCTTTCACTAATTAAAGATATTTTCCTTTGGTTTCTGTGAAGTGTGGATTACAGTGGTGATGATGCTGCCTTCAAAGGCCTCGTCTTTGGTCCTCCTGTTTAAAGGTCTATAATCAGACATTAAAGCATCCTTCACCTCCAATTTTATCACTTGGAATAGGTCACTCATTACACCCCCTTCCCTGGTACCTCTGATATGCCTTCTGCCTGACTTATTCATTGGAAAGGTATTTAATGATAATCTAGTGCATTTTGTCCAATATGTCAGAGCTAGAGAGATTTTTAAAAAATACATCTATTCTGCTAACTAATGGGATTCAGTAAGTTATTTCCATTCATGTACATGTAATGTGTCTATCACCCACCTCTTGCTCTCTAATACGACCCTTGTTTGCTTTCTGTTGTTATGATAGAACACCAGGGCCAAAAACAACGTAGGGAAGAAAAGGGGTTTGTTTCATTTTACATTGTTGGTAACATTTCATCAGTGGAGGAATAGACTCAGGAACTGAAGCCGAAGCCATGGAGGCGTGCCGCTTGTTAGCTTATTCCACATGGCTCGCACAGCCTGCTTCCCTGCGCAGTGTAAACCGCCTGCCCAGAGGTGGCCCCCACCTAGGCGCTAGGCTCGTGCACATCAACTGCTAATCAAGAAAACGCCTCCACAAACTCGCCTACAGGCTAATCTGCTGAGGACATTTTCTCAATCGAGTTTCCGTCTTCTCAGACAGCTCTAGCTTGTATCAAGTAGACAACAAAACAATACAAACAACAGTACAAACCCCTCTCTCCCAGGCCCTAATAATCTCTCTTCAACTTTCAATTCATCACGTACTTTTAAAGAGAAAAACGTGACTCGTGTCCTACCAGGGCTGGTTTAAATATGATGCCCTATAGTTCCATCCATTTTCCTATATATGAAAGGATTTCATTCTTCTTTCTGGATGAACAATAATCTGTCATAAGGGAGAGAATTCAACCAGTAAAATTTTTGCCTTGGAAGCTTGAGGACTTGAGTTTGATCTTGAAAACTTGAGGACTTGGAGGTGTGGTAGTGCCTGCTTACAATCCCAGCGCTGGGGGGATGGGAGACGCCAGAGGAGCTCTGGGGCTCTCAGACCAGCCAGTTTAGCCATTGGTGAGTCCAGGCCAGTGAGAGACCCTGTTTCCAAAGGGGGTCGATACTATTCTTGAGGACAACAGCTGAGCCTGTCCTCTGGCCTCTATGCACACATGTACTCGCACCCACATATATGCATACATATACAAATAACATGATCCACCGCAGACACGGACGGCATCATATGTTCTTCATCTATTCATCTGTTGGTAGGCTCCTGGGATGATTCCATATCTTAGCTTTATGAATAGTGCCCTAACATACATGTGCATACACACACCTCTATAATATCCTGACTTTACATGTGTGCCCAGGTGTCACACAGCTACTCTTATTTTCAGTGTGTGTGTGTGTGTGTGTGCATGTGCATATATCTGTTTCTGTGTCTGCGTGTTCATGTGTCTGTGTAGAGCCTCCACATTTTTTTCCACTCTATAGCAGATATACAGTATTTAAGTGTTCTCTTTTAAGTTTTATTTATTTTTATTTTCTGTTTATGGATGCTTTGCTTACATATACATCTGACCAGTGCCCATGGAAGGTGGAGGCCCCAGAAGGCTCTGGGGCTGGACTTACATACCACTGTTAGGTGTCATGTGGGTTCTGGGAATGGAAGCCTGGGCCCTCTGGAAAAGCAACCAGCACTCTTAACTGCTGAGGGATCTTGCCAGACCCTTAGTGTACTTTTATCTCTCCTTTCACAGAGTATCTGTTTTGTTGTTGTTGTTTGGTAATAGTCAACAGAGCAGTAAAATGGAGTCTTATAGCTCCACATTTTAATTTCCCTGAAAACTAATGATATTTTATTGGCCATTAACATTTCCTTGTCACTTTTGGTTTTGAGAAGTTGTATATTCAGATTACTATCTCATTTCAATTGTATTATTTGACATTTTAGCAAGTTGAATTCTTTATATTTTTCGTATATGCCTCTGTCAGATGAACAGAAGGAAGATATTTCTGTTTAAATATAACAAGGCATATTTGATAGTACATTAGGACCACTTTCTGGTAGGATCTTGTTTCTTCATATACGTAATGCCTTTTGCTCTATATTGCTTATGAAATGTCCGATAGGTCTTATGTCCTACTACTGGATTTTCCACTATATTATATTCATACAAGGATATGAAAGAGATGGAGGGATGAAAGTAAAGGTTAGCCAAAGTCAAGGAAGTAAGAAAAGCCATGTGGAAGCAAACTATCTTACAACCCAATTGAAAAAATAAGATACAGTTTGAAGGTAAGCGTGTATGGCCAGGTTTAAAAAAAAAAAAGGAGCAAGAAATACAGAGGAATTTTAAGAAACAAAATTAATATATAACTAATTTTGTTTTTGAAAACTGAAGCTGCCTTCCTCTGTTTTCTACATCAAAGGCAAACTCTTGGAGACATGGTGACTTACAGTGAGTGGAAGGTTTCCTGACTCATGACTCTAAGGCCTAGGAAGCCCAAAGATGTGATGCAACACCTCAGCTTCTGTGAGGGCTTCCTCCCACGTCAGCTTATGCAAGAAATCAGAAGGCCAATCAGGCAGAAGAGGGCAAACATGGGTGTTCTGTCTGCTTTGTAACAGCCCACTGTTGCCGAGACATGCCCACCCTCAAGAGAGAGAAAAATCCTCTTAACCTGCTCCACTCTCACGAGCTGCACTCCCCGCTCCACGGCACTGGCAAGCAGTCACAGCACAAGTTAGGCTGCGAGGGCTCTATCACATTCTAACCATAGCAGAGGCTCATGGGAGTATTCCAAACAGGGTCCAGAAGCACTTCTCCTCAACCATTTATATCAAGACCAAGTTCGAGCCGGATACTGTGGCACACGCTCCAGGATGCATGAAGCTGATGCAGGAGGATTACCAGTTTGAGGCCAGGTTGGGACTCATACAGATAGCAAGACATTATCCCAAAATGAAACAAATGGCTCAAGTTCTAACACACAGGCAAGTAAGGATTATTCTACATGCCTAGTAACTATAGATGGAAAATTAGCATTTTAGGCCTGGTTAACAGTCTCATTTTACAGGTGGTAACCAAGCTCAGAGATCAACCCAGATCACCCAGAGAGGTTTAAAAGCCAGACTAGAACCAGAAACACTAAGTTCCACCTCTCCCCTTTCCCATCATGCCATGCTTTCTGTATGACAAGAGCAACACAAGGGACATCCCATTACACGAGACATGAGTAAAATGTGCCTCTTGCTTGCCCTCCTTGTGAGTTTTGACACCGTGACTTTGGATCTGTACAGAGGCAAACTATTTCTTGTCCCCTTGTCAGAACTCAAAGGGCTGGAATCAGAGAGGACAACTGGAAAACCTACCCGTTCCCAGTGAGGTCACCAAGATCCTCTAATAGTTGAAGACTAGCCAGTAAATTAAAGGCTGGGAGTAGAGAGCGAGCACAAGTGAGAAAACTGTAGAGAGGAGATGCATATAAACTCTTGCTGTATATTGTTTCCCGAGCAATGGGTATTACCAGGCTGCAGTTTAGCCAGGGATGTAATCGTCAGCACCATCAAAAGTGAAGCAATAGAGGTCTGCAGAAAGCAGGGTTAGGAAATACACTTGCCGCTCCACACTCCTGTCAGGAGGGTGATGGCTCAGGACCAGCTCTGGGGCCAGCAGTAGAGGCTCTTCCCTTGGGTCCTTCATACCTTGAACACCTCAGTGCTGTGCTGAGTGGCACAGAGGGCCAGGTCTTACGCTATCCAGTCATGGGTATGGCCTTATGCCATCCAGTCACGACAGTGAGCCTGGGAGCCAGGCATCTCTGCAGCTGAGTTTCATCCTCAAAGACTCTGCAAGGAGTGTGCCCCTCAGCGCTCCCAGCACTGAATGGGACGCAGCAGAGCATCCTGCCTCCGCCACCACAAAGCTAGCGAGATGCCTGGCTCCTGCTGCCAATGCGCCCAGATCTTCCTCTGGCGGAATCGACATCCCTGTGGCCTCTGGGCTCTTGGCTGAATCACTGATTTGCCAAATAAGCACAGATGGAAGCGAGGAAGAGTCAGTGTCTTCCCTCCTCTGACAATAACCCTTCCTTAACTCTGGGGACCCCTGCCCTGGCTTCCCCAACCCTCTGGGGAGAGTTCCACTATGTGTATTTTCCACAGTGCCTGGACTCCCCACATGGGGTTAAGTTCTATTCGCCTAATGCGGCATCTGTTCATAACCCAATCTTTACTGGCCATCACCTTCCTCTTCCTCACTTCTCCACTCCCACCAGTACCTACCCCTCCTTAAAAAACATCTGTGCTTGAACTGAATCCTTATCTCAGGATTCGTGGGTAGGCGGGAGGTCTTTGGCAGGGTTCCCTTATCAGGAAGCATGCCTGGGAGACTCAGGTTATGGAGTGTCTTCCACTAAACTTGATTTGCAGAGACTGGTGCCAGCGGTGGCAGGAGGGGGGGGGGGGAGGAGGCTATAACCCAGGAAAAACATTCCTAAGAAAATAAAAACCTTTTCCACACAATTTTGTCTGTGGTAACAAAATTCTGTAAACTGGATGGCTATAAGCAACAGAAATTTACTTCTCATAGCCGCAGAGGCTGGCAAATCCAAGGTCAAAGTGCCTGTATATTCAGTGTAAGTAAAACATATTTCCTGGTCCATGAAAGAATCTCCTGAGTCTGGGCATGGTGCAAGTTGGGAGCTGGCTCCTGGTGCTGGCTGCCTTTCATAAGGGCACTACCTCTACCCTGAGGGTTCCACCCACAGGGCCTTACTGTCTCCCGAAGGCCCCACATCTTATGCCCATCACCTGGGGAAGCATTTCAATGAGTTGGTGATGGAAACATAAATATTCAGACTGCAGCACAGCGCTGTTTGCTACACCAGAGCACAAACACAAAAGGAGATTGGAGATGTGCCGCCTCACCTTCCTCTTCCCAAGGTAGAAGTGAAGGGCAGAGTCAGAATGTCAAGACAGGCAGTGCTGGGCAAACACAACTGAAAACAATGACGTCCCAGCTCGGGATGTCTTTCCATGCAGCAGACGAGAGGAAACCAATGTTGTCATTGAATAATCATTGAGCCAGGATGTGCTCCCGGTTAATCTGCTCAGAAATTTCAAGATAGAAAGCAGAGTTGTACAATTCCATCACATACTTGTCCTCAAACGGTACTAGCCAGTGTTGTTTTGGTGGCACTTTGTGTCACATTAGCTCACTGTGCATTCGCCTGCTAATTAGATTTACCCAGGGGATTAAACTGCTCACATCCTTCTGCCTGGAGGCAGTTTGGATCAAGGCACCTGCTACAGTCAGGCTGCCACCCTCCCACAGACATCCCCAGGAGCAGACCAGAAAGACCTCGGTGTGTAAGCTGACAGGAGACTTATTTCACTTTTGAAGAGATTTGCATACATTTCTGAAGACAGAAGTTACCACCCCACGGTTCCCCCCATCCACCAAAGCAAGTGCTCTAAGGAAAAAGAAATCTCTACCCTTACTTTTCAGAGAGAAACTGAGTCTGGTTCATTTGTATCTGCCCTTAAAACTGCACCCCAGTTCCTGGGGGCGCCTCCTGGGAGGGAAGCAGGGCAGGGTAAGGAAGCAGGGAGGAAAGGAAGCAGGGTAAACAAAGGGGTGAATTGTACAAGGCTAGAATAGAACTGAGCAGGGGCTAGGTCAAGTTGTCCCTTGTTACCTGTGGTAGAACTCTGTTTGAGTTCTGTCAGAGGACTGAGGTGGCCTGGCTTACAGTCAGCCCTGGTCACATGGCCTGAGCAGGGCGCTAACCCTGGGCAGCCCTGGGTGCTGAAGAGGGCGCACCAGAAGTTAGGCTTCATGCTGAGTCGGTCTCCTCTGCAGATGGAGACAGAGAAAGGAAAGCAGCCATGAGTCACACAGGGCTATAGGGTTCCCAAGATAGTGGCTGTCAGCCCACAGAGGAGATAAAAGAGAACTGTAGGAAAAGCGTACGTGGTGTAGTCGTGGACCATGTCAGAATGGGTGGCACCTGAGCGGTGTGTGGAGGGGTGGGGATCAGGAAGAGCCCCTGATAGGCTCTGTGTGAAGTAGGTTCAGAAAACAAGATCCTCTGCCTGATGCTACGGAGGCCACGGGGGACCACAAGGAAGTACAAAGGACAGAGGCTCTGTCCACCTGACCTGAGCGGCCTCTGCTCCTAAACAGACTGGCCACAGCCTCGCAGAGACCTCCTCCTCTTCCTCCTCCTCACTTTGCACCCATGAATCATTACAATCACTTCTTGTTGTTTCTGTCATTCTGTCCCTACCTACCCCTCGCTTCCTGTCCCCTGGATAGTGGGTAAAATTTCAATAGTTTCAAAGTCTTCTCTTGAAATTCCAAGCTGGAGAAGTGGGAGACTCACAGGGGGTGACAAAAACAACACTGGGTGTTGAGTCCAACACTGCTCAGAGTGAACATGGGTGAGATCAGCTTGTATGGTCAGTCTATCGATGCACAAGCAACCAGATCTGTGGTAAGTAAGTTAGCTAAAGCACAGCCATTTTTTATTTTAAAATAAAACAACAGCCAAGGCTTAAACTTTCCACTATCAGCCCCTCTCCGGAATTCACCCTCCCAAAATAGTTAAACCACATCCTCACATCCGGTCCAAAACACCTGCAGGGGGCCAACGGACCCCCAAGGTTGACTTCCTTACCACTTGAACCCTGACCAATCATTTTTAAGGTCACCTCTGTTTGCCAATCAGTTGTTGACTAACCTGCCTCTGTAAAGAGTATTTAAACCCTCAGCTTTTGCAGGATGGGGTGTCTTCCACTTCCTTGGAGCTGGGTGGACCCCGGAACATTGGCTCAATAAAGTCTTTTGCTTTTGCATCGAGCTGTGACTCTGACTCTCACTGGGCTTCCAGGAAGAGACTCCCAAGGTTCGAGTCCTACAGACCGAACTCCCGGGTTTGGCTGGGTCCCACACAACCACTTGCAGGCTTGGCGAGGACTGAAAGGCTGGCCATCTTCCTCCCCTTACTCTGTTCAGTCTGAACTGAGATTTGAGCCTGGCAGCTCCCAGACCGCAGCTCGCCAGAGGCTCCAAGGGTCTGTCTTCAGACCCAGATCAAAGCCAGCAAAGAAGTTCCCACTGCTATGCCATCCTGAAGTTCGTGAACCAATGTTTCAGAATACACCTCTGTGTGTGTGTGTGTGTGTGTGTGTGTGTGTGTGTGTGTGTGTGTAGGTAAGTGTGCATCAATGTGTGTGCATTTATGTGAGAGTGATTGTATGTGTATGCATGTAAGTATATGGATACATGTGTGTTTGTGTGTCTGTGGGTATATATGTGTATATGCATATATGCATGTTTGTGCATGCCTATGTTTGTGTGTGCACCTGTATGTGATAGTATAGATGTCTGTTGCATATGCCTGTGTGTGTGTGTATGTGTGTCTGTGTGTGTGGGTGTGTATGTGTGTCTGTGTGTGTGGGTGTGTGCTTGTTATGTACATACTCCTCCCTTTGGTTCTGTTTCTCTGGGAACATCAGCACAAGGTGGCCTCTAACCCTTCCCTTCCCCTCCCCCCCCCCCACCTGATTCGGGAATGTGGTCATTGAGAGGCTAAGAACGATGGAAGGAGAAGTCTGGGGAATGTTCTGTGATATCAAGATTTATAAACGTGCCTGTAGGATTCCCCTGGGCTACAAGCTAGAGCACTGTCTGTGCTATGATCAGTGTTGACAGAATCACCAAGTCTCCCAGGATTTGTCCAAATCAGGACCAATGTCACCTGGGGCCCCAGGTGACTATCACTAGGGATGAAACACACTTTGTGAGGCAGCAGCAAGCAAAGTTCCACTGGGGAGACCAAAATGAAAGACACCACTTGAGGCAGATCCCCAAGTCACCGCGACACCTGCCTAAAGACATTTTCCCATCACGATTTAGATTTCATTGACACCTTTCACAGAAGTACACAGCAGCCAAGAGTTTCAGGTCTGTTTCGTGTCTTTATATAACTTTAGAAGTAGACAGTACTGCCCTCGTTTTTCAAGATATAAAAATCAAGGTCTAATGAGATACACCCATTGGAAGTCTCCAGAGAAACAATGCAATGGGGGGGGGGGGGGGAAGAAGGAGACTGAGAAGGGACAGAGGGAGGGAGGGAAGCAGGGAGGGAAGCAGGGAGGGAAGCAGGGAGGGAAGCAGGGAGGGAAGCAGGGAGGGAGGGAGACAGGCAAAGAAATTACAGAGGCCGGAAGTGCTACATGTATCATCCGCATACCAAGCTCCCAAACCAAGAAGGCCAACAGTATAACCAGAGGAGCCAGTGGTATAACAACCAACCCATGCCCAGCATTCACCGAGGCTGCAGCTCAGAAACAGTGACCCGACAGGGACCCCACGCTTCTGTGCTTACTTGTGTTCCGGGCCTCACAGGACTGGGTGAAGACCATCCACATTGGCAAGGAAGTTTTAGTTCAGGCAGCCGACTGCAAATGCCAGTCTTTTCTAGGAACCCTTCACAGCTAACACGGAAATTGATTTGCCAGCTGCGTAGCCCACTAAGGTGGCCTATAAAATTAACCATCATTACTGATGAGACTGTGAGGCCAAAACTGTAAGAACATGATGTCGGCATGAACGGAGCCTTCTGTAACAGGGTCCAGCTGAGTGTGTAGCATGTGATGAGACCTCAGTGAGCGCATAGTGTACTCTCAATGTCACCATCGCCACTATTTATAGTATTCTTTCATTATAAATCCCTTATCAAAAGTACATCTCTGTCTCTAATAAAGAAAAAAAATGCTGAGTTGTTCTGGCTATAACTGTTAGATGAAAAGCCACCTGAAACTGAGTGTCCTCGTTAGCCCAAGAAAGAGGCAAGGGTGGCCGGCCATCCAGTCTGCAGCTCAGCTCTCAGCACCTTCCCCAGCTGCCCACGGCTCTCTGGCTTCCCATTTCAAATGTCATGTGACAGCAGCACCAACTTCAAGAGCATCCATTGGCCTCATCATAGAGTTTTGCATCCGTCCTTTTTATCTGCTCTTGATTGGAGGTTACTCAAGGCAAATGGTAGGCACTAAATAATCACTTGCTCGGTGCAAGTCAGTTTCAAGCAGTTCCTTTACTCGGCTCTCCCTCTATTACAGACAGCAATTCAGAGCCGACCAGGTAGTGCCCCAAGAGGATGCCTTCACTGTTTTAATTGTATTAATATTTTCCCTTTGACATCTACCCAGAAGAAAGGAAACGTCTTTTAAATTAATTTTTCTGGCCCATGTGTCATGAGCAGTGTGATTACATCAAGTCATTTGCTAGTCTAAGCCATTAATTGCTTTTCCCCTTTTGGTGAATGTCACAGTGCTGGGACTGGTTCCTCCTCTGGGCAGTGGACTTCCTAAACTATATATTAGGAGCTTCTTGCTTGTTCACCGTCCCTGATTAAACTTAACATGAACTTTGACGGTGGATGAAGACAGAGGCAAATCTCACAACAGTCCTTGAGTTATGCAGCTGCAGCATGACCTGTGGGGGTTAGAGCTATGATGCCACCCTGAGGAGCAGGGAGAGAGGCTACCACCTCCAGAAAAGGGGCCCTGTGGGCTCTTCTTCCAGCAGAGCTTGGCTTGGCTCCCTCTGAAGATGCTGCCGTGATGTTTTTAGGGACTGGGATTTCACACCAATCTTACCTCTGCTCTCTAAGCATCATAGGACAGAAGTTAAAAGCACATGATGGAGCCAGGCATTAAGTGCCCCACTGGGAGGGGCTTGGGGGGAGGATACATCCTCTACTCAGCCTGCTTTGCTAAACTTACAAGATGAGGAATATGGAGTTCAGGAAAGCAGGGCCACCTGGAAAGAGAAGCAACTGGCCCCAATAACACCCTGAGGAGATCCTTCCAGGGCTAGATTGTTGAAACAATGTGTTAAGTTAGGTCCTTAGGGGAACATGGGCACCTCCTGGCAGCTATACCACTGAAGAAAAACACCTTCCCTACAGCCTCCACTACACACCTGTGAATCTCAGGGAGCGTCAGAACCTTGTACACTTTCTCCCCGGGAGCTGTTACCTCTATAGATTTGAGGGGAGCTTGAGGAAGTCCCTACTTCCTCCGTGATGCAAAGTTAATGGGGCCTAATCTTTACAGAGTTCCTTCAAGTGGCCACAGCTACTCAGAGTTCAAGAAGAAGACTGCCATGTTGTGTTTGGAGAGAATTCCGCAACACTTGGGCAGGAACACCATAGAAGCAGTTTTAAACCCAGACCTGTGACTCCAGCAGTAGGGCCATAGGGTGTCCCAGCACCACCTAGGCCCATGTGTTTAAGGCTTGGCACTCATGGAAGATGGTGGGACTTTAAGAGTTGGAAAGGGGAGCTACTTAAAGGGCCAATGCAGAAATGGAGGAGGCAGTTTTACCAGGACAGTAAAAGAGAGATGGGTTGCAGACAGAGAACTCAGTGAAGACCAAACAAGCCAGAGAATGAGAGAGGAGCCAGAAGATTGGAGTAGATTGCTGAAGTCAGTTTGACGCCAAGCAGAGCAATTCGACGGCTCAGTGAAAAACCAGATTGAATAAGTCAGCTGGGAGAGGATTTTTGAGCCAGAACAGCTGAGTTGAACCAGCCAGCTTTGAGCTCAGTTAAAAACAGGAAAGTTAAAAAAAAAAAAAAAAAAAAAAAGCAAGAAAGGTGAGTTTATTAAGCAGCAAGTATCAGAGGCTGAAAACATTCTAGACCTAAATTAGATTGTACGGAGGCTGGAAGACTCCAGGACTAGGCCTAGGTTAGCAGAAGGAGGCAGTAAGCCTCCCAGACAATTGAAAACAGGCGAATAAAAGTACCTTTTACAGGCTCCCAACTTGGGGTCTTCTCACCACAGCCCACAGTCTCTGTGTACCCCCTGGTCTGACTTCCCTACCCCTTTGGACTATTCTTTCCTTGTTCTGTCCTTCCCCTAGCTCTAGCCTTCCTGGACTTCATTTCCGGAACTGGAAAAGGAAAGGGTTACTCTGAGTTCCAGTTCCCTGGGGATGGGTGAAGAGTAAGAAGCACTGAGTCAGAGTGAAGGGCAAAGAAAAGCATCCCAGGCAGTCCCCAGCCTCAGCACCGGATGTCTCAAGGATCCTCAGCCACATCACCAGGATCTTGCTAGAAACAAGATATGAATGGTGGAGTGGGGGGGCAGAGGGATGGGGGGCGCTGTTCATGTGTCTGTGTGTCTGCAGAGCTGGGGTGCTGAGTCCTTCATAACACCTCCCTCCAGAGACTACAGCGCAGGGAGGAGATTTCTCCCACACTTGCCAGGAAAAGTTCTCTGACTGCATATAGTCAGACCTCAAAGGTCACACGGAGGGTGTGTGCCACAGCTGGGCTTCTAATTGACCCCCCCCACCCCCGAGCATGGTGTGCAACAAGAGGTCCTGGCTCTATTAAGTCCTGGGCTGGGAGACCTCTCCTGTGCAAATGAACAAAAATTCATAGAATATTTAATTGAAAATCATGCCCAAAGAAATTTAGTAATAATAAAAATCACACATACACAAAAAAAAATGACAGTCTGGTTTAAAAAAAAAATATTTTTAAATCATGAAGCTATCACTCTGCTAGGACATGGAACTGGGGGCAACCTGTGCTCTCAGGCTGTGCAATAAACCATCTCTATGCCTTTGTGGATGAGGTCTGTGGCTCTCTAACTACGTGAAGGAACATCAGATTAGATAGATGAATGAAACAACTGAACCAGCAGCATAATTGTTCTAGCTCTCAAGGAACGCTGGAGCCCAATAGCTATGCTAGTCTGCCTAGACTGCTAAACAGAATGCAGAAGCAGCCTGGGCCGCATACACAACCCAAGGTTATTTCCCACAGGTCTCCAAGCTGGAAATTCCAAGATCAAGATGGCACCCGATAGGTTTCATCTGAGGCCTCTTTTGGCTCAGAGATGGCCAGCTTCCCCCTGTGCTCTTGTACAGTACATAGAGTTCTGGCCTCTTCCTATTCTCTTTTAATGACTTGTTTGTGTTGGGGGGATGGGCGGAGCACATGTGACACAGCACACCTGCAGATCAGAAGACAACTTTCTAGAGTGCATCCTCGCCTTCCATTGTGTAGGTTCCAGGGATCAAACTCAGATTGTCAGACTTGACAGCAAGCCCCTTACCAACTCTCTCTTTCCTTACAAAGACATATTACCTGATTAGGGCTCCCCAGTTGTGACTGTATCTGTTCTTAATTACTTCCTGCAAAGCCCATCTGCAAACACAGTCACAATGAAGGTCAGAGCTTCCAGCTCTGAGTCGAGGGTGGAGGGCACAGTTTCGTATAACAATAACAGTCTCAAGAGTTCTTCATAATTAGCTCTCTCCACAATGAAAAGTAAAATGTCCCTGCACCACTGGAGTTCAGCCAGTGAAGAAACAATGTTACCTTCAAAGACACCTGACGTCCTTGTGCTCTACTGAACATCTGGAGCCTGAAAACTTTCCCATGCTACTTAGTCTAAAATCTGTTTCTTTCTTAAAGGAAAAAGCAAAATAAGTAAGACTCTTCGTACTCTTGCTGGTGGGTTAGAAATACTGATAGGTAACTCATCCTTAACTGTGTGTACATTAAGCATTTCATAACCCAGATAGTGCTTTTCTGCTTCACAAAGGCTTTACCAACAGCAAAGCCTCCATCCACCTCCTGGTTCTTGAAACCAGGTGAGCCTCAACCAGACTCCACTTTTCTCTCTGTCAGCCAGTGCCTTGGTGGCCACCCCAGCAACACTTGCTTGTCTACTCTCTAGAAAATTGGCCCCTTTGCTTTATAGTGTTTAAAATGCCCTGTGAAATGTGTTTTCTCAGGTCACTGGAGCATCTATGAAAAAAAACAGCAATTGGAAACTAGCTGAGTTTTGGGAACTCTTAATGGGTTTTATGGTTAAAAGAAAAAGGCCTCTGAGGTAAATGAACGAGGTTGCGAAAACAACCAAAGTACCAGACTCTACTGAACTCGGTAGGAGCCAGGTTTCTCCATCCCTGTCACTAACCAGAAACCTGGGAGTAATTTGAATCATCCAACAGGAATTCCCTCACTCAGGGTTCTCTGGACCCCGTGCAGGGGGAAAAAAATGGTTTCTAAGAGCAAATGACAGCTTTGGTGTTAAAAAAAAATTCATTCAAAATATCTTAATGAATAATCTGTTGAAGCAGAGACTTTGACCACCTCTCTTCTGGCTGTTAATAGAATACATAACAGGGTGTTATAATCTATAGTCTCTGTAGTCTGCAGTAGTAGAATACTAGAACTTGTTTCTAACTGCAGTCTGGTAAGTACCTGCCCTCTTCCCTTTGCCTCCCCCTTCCTAGCCTCCAGATCAGTAAGGCACATGCAGATGATGTCTAGCATCTGTGTGTGTGTGTTGCTTAATTCACTTCACAAAGCACACAGCCATTTCCCCTCCATGGTAGTCTCCCATTCTTGTATAACTCCACAGTATCCCATTGTGCATATATGCATACATATGCAAATTATTCATTTATCTGTAAAGGATGATTCTTTATCTTAGCTATTAAGAGCAGCACAGCAATGTGCACCGGCAGAAGCATCTCTTTGACACACCAGGTTCATTTCCTTTGGATCTATACTCAGTCGGGTGGCTGGATCTGATCACACTGAGAAGACAGTCAACAGAACGAGGAGTTGTAGAGACTGAAAAAGGAATGCTTGCATAGTTTCCATCTGAGAAGAGATTAATATTCAAAACACATAAAGAACTCAGAACAGTATTGAATATCTAATTTAAAAAGGGCAATTGGGTATTCATTACCCACCCTGTCCCACACCATCCTGTTCCTTCCCCTGTCAAACCTAAGAATAATACATATAGAAGAAGATTCCCAGCTTAAAGGCCCAGAAAATATTTTCAACAGAATCATAGAAGAAAATTTCCCTACCTAAAGAAAGAAATGCCTATAAATGTACAAAAAGTTACAGAACACAAAATGGATTGGACCAAAAAGTAAAATCATCCCAAAACATAATAATCAAAACACTAAATGTACAGAACAAAGAAAGAATATTTAAAGCCGCAGGGTATAATGGCCAAATAACATATAAAAGCAGACCCATTAGAATTACACCCAACTTCTCAATAAAGAAGTTTAAAGCTAGATCCTAAGCAGATCTCTTGCAGTCTTTAAGAGACCACAGACATCAGTCCAAACTACAATACCCAGAAAATTTTTCAATCACAATAGATGAAGAAAACAAGGCATTCCATGACAAAACCAAATTAAAACAATATCTACCTACAAATCCATTCCTATAGAAGATACTAGGAGGGAAACTCCAATGTATGAAGGTTAATTATATCAAAGAAAACACAGGAAATAAAAAAACTCCACACCAGCAAAACAAAATGGGAAGTATACACACACACACACACACACACACACACACACACACACACACACAAACCACCACTACCATCCACAACAAAATAGGACTTAACAAAAGTTGGTCATTAATATCTTTCAACACCAATGGACTCAATTACCCAATAAAAAGACACAGAATAACAGAATGAATAATATGGATATGAAAACAAGATCTGCTGCATACAAGAAACACACCTCATCAAAAAAAAAAAAAAAAAAAAAAAAAAAAAAAAAGACAGAGATTACCTCAGGCTAGAAAAAGACTTTCCAAGCGTTTGGACCCAAGAAGCAAGTTGGAGTAGCCATTCTAATATCTAATAAAATTGACTTTCAACCAAAATTAATCAAAAGAGATGGGGAAGGATACTTCATGCTCATCAAAGGAAAAAGCCATCAAGATGAAGTCTCAATATTGAATACTCAAGCTTAAATCACACATCTAACCCCTCACATTAATAGTGTAAGATTTTAACACTGCTCTCACCAATGGACAGGTCACCCAGACAGAAACTAAACAGAGAAATAATGAAACGAACAGATATTATGAATCAAATGGACCTAACAGATATCTACAGAACTTTTCAACCAAACCCAAAAGAATGAACCTTCTTACATCATGGAACAATCTCCAATATTGACCATATACTTGGACATAAAGTAAGTCTCAACAAAACAAGAAAATTTATATACTCCTTAGGTGTATTTTTTAATCTATTTATATGTTGATTTCTTATATCTCTTTCTCCTTTCCCCACCTCAATCCCTTCCTATACCAGGTGAGAAAGGAAGATGGTTAGGGAAAGAAATGGGCATCTTCTTTTTGGCTACTTCCTGCTGTTTATGGTTGTCAGATTCTTTGGGACAATACTAATCTCCATTGTCAGGAGTAGCAACAGTAAATGCATCAAGAGCCTTCTCTTCCTCTTCCAACTATCTCCTCCAAGTGTTCTTCTCACAGCCCCCATTTCTCTCTCTCTCTCTCTCTCTCTCTCTCTCTCTCTCTCTCTCTCTCTCTCTCTCTCTCTCTCCTCATGGATAGATAGGATTAACATAGTAAGAATATCCATTTTACCAAAAACAATCTCTACAGAGTCAATGAAATTCCCATCAAAATACCCACACAATTCTTTACAGATCTTGAAAGAACAAAATTCAACCTCATAATGGAAAGACAAAACCACAGGATAGCTCGAACAACCCTACACAATAAAAGAATGTCTGGAGGTATCATCATCTCTGGCTTTAAGCTGTACTACAGAGAAATAGTAATAAAAACTGCATAGTATTGACATAAAAACAGACAGGTTGATCAATGGAATCGAATAAAAGCCCCAAAAGTAAACCCACAAACCTATGGACACTTGATTTTTGACAAAGACGACAAAACTATACAGTGATTTTTTTAAAAAGAAGAAGAACGTATCTGCAACAAATCGTGCTGGTCTAACTGGATGTCTGCATGTAGAAGAATGCAAATAGATCCATATCTATCACTCTGCAGAAAACTCAAGCAAATCTAAGTAAATCAAAGACCTTAACATAAAACTGGATACACTAAATCTGATAAAAGAGAAAATGGAGAACAGCCAGGAATGTATAGGCACAGGAGACAACTTCCTGAACAGAACAGCAGCAGCTCAGGCTCTAAGATCAACAATTAACAAATGGCACCTCATGAAACTGAAAAGCTTCTGCAAGGCAAATGACATAATCAATAGGATAAAATGGCAGCCTACAGAATGGGAAGAGATCTTCACCAGATCTACATCTGACAGAGAGCTAATATCCACACTATATAAATAACCCAAGAAATTAAACACCAGCAAACAAAATAACCCAATTTAAAAATGGAGTACAAAACTAAACAGAATTCTCAACAGAGGAATATCAAATGGCTGAGAAACACTTAAATATTCAACATCCTTAGGGGCATCATCAGGGAAATTCAAATAAAAATGTCCCTGAGATTCCATTTTACATCGATCAGAATGGCTAAGTTCAAATATTCAAGTGATCACTCATGCTGCAGAGGATGTAGAACAAGAGAAACACTCCTCCACTGCTGGTGGGAGTGCAATCTTGTACAACCACTTTGAAAATCAATCTAGTGCTTTCTCAGAAAATTGTGAATAGTGCTACCTCAAGACCCAGCTATACCACTCCTGGGCATATACCCAAAAGATGCCCCACCATATCTCAAGAACACCTGCTCAACTATGTTCATAGCAGCCTTGTTCATAATAATCAGAAACTGGAAACAACCTAGATGCCCCTCAACTAAAGAATAGATAAAGAAAATATGGCACATTTAAACAATGGAATATTACTCAGCTATTAAAAACAATGAACTCATGCAATTTGCAGGCAAATGGATAGAACTAGAAAAGAACCAGAAAGACGCACATGGTATGTACTCACTTATCAGTGGATATTAGGCATAAAGGACAGAGTAACGATCTACAATCCACAGACCCAAAGAAGCTAAGTAACAAGCAGTGCCCAAGGGAGCATGCTTGAATCTCATTGAGAAGGGGAAATAAAGTAGATATCTGGGGTAGATGGAATGAGGGCACTGGGTGGGAAAGAGGGGAGGGAGGGAAATAGCAGGGATCAAGTATGGTGAGGACAGAGGGAGAGAGAACTAGAATTGGGGGGTGGCATCTCTGGGATAAGCTAGAAACCCAGAACAATGGGAACTCCCAGGAATCTGTAAGGGTGACCCTAGCTAAGGCTCCTAGCAATAGGGGATACAGAATATGAAATGGTCACCTTCTGTAACTAGGCAGGTCTTCCAATGGCAGGATAGGGATGCTAATCCAGCAACAAAACCTTTGACTCACAATTTCTCCAGCCAATAAGATGTGCAAGGCGGGTGTGGTGACACACGCCTTTAATCCCAGCACTTGGGAGGAAGGCAGGGGCAGGCTGATCTCTATGAGTTCGAGGCCAGCCTGGTCTACAAAGCAAGTTCCAGGATAGTCAAGGCTACACAGAGAAACCCTGTCTCAAAAAAACAAAAAACAAACAAAGATGTGCAGTGATAAGGAAGGAGCAGAAATTGAGGGAAAGGCCTACCAATGACTGTCCCAACTTGAGACCCATGTCATAAGAGAGAACCCACCACTGAGACTATTAATGATATTCTGCTGTACTTGCAGACAATGCCTAGCATAAGTGTCTTCTGAGAGGCTTCACCCAGCAGCTGATGGAAACAGACACAGAAACCCACAGCCAAACATTAGGCAGAGCTCTGGGAATACTGGGGGAGGAGGGTTGAAGGAGCCAGAGAGGTCAAGGACACCACCAGAAAACCTACAGAATCAACCAACCTGGGCCCATAGGGACTCACAGAGACTCAGGCTCAACCAGAGAGCATGCCTGGGAGGGACCTAGGCCCCTATACATATTTAACAGATGTGCAGCATGGTCTTCATGTGGGACCCCTAACAGCAGGAGTGGGGGCTGTCTCTGACTCTCTTGCCTGCCTCTGGATCCCTTTCCCCTAATCAGGCTGCATTGTCAGGCCTCAATAGAAGATGATGCATGCACCTCGCCCTGTTACAACATGATAAGTTAAAGTGGGCTGATATCCATCGGAGGCCTCCCCTTCTAGGAGGAGAAAGGGGGGGGGATGAGAGGGAGGGGCTGAGAGGAAGGAGGGGAAGCTGTGATTGGGATGTAATGTTAATTAATTAATTAATTAATTAATGAGAACATGGGCAACTGGTGTGCTGAAGAGATGGCTCAGTGGTTAAGAACACTTGCTGCTCTTAAAAAGAACCCAGGTTCCATTCCCAGCACCCAGTTTAGGCTGTTCACTACTGCCCATAACGCCAGTTTTATGGCATTCAGCACCGTCCTCTGGCCTCCACACGTACCAGCACTCAAGTACATTCATACATTCAAGCACACACACACACGTAAAATAAATAGGTAAATGTCTTTTGTAAGTGGCTAAATGGTACAGGGAAATGCATAGAACTAGAAAGTATTATGTTAAATAAGGTAGGAGCAAACAAGCAAATACCACATGGCTTCTCTCATATATAGAATCATATATGGCTGTTAAACAAATACTGCTAAAAGCCGAGAGCGTGCTATTTGAGAACAGGAAGGAAAGCCATAAAAGAGAGTAAGAAGTAAATGCAGATGGATAAGATCAAAGTGTAAGACCCCCAGGCATGAGACTGTCGTAGGGAATCCCATCATTCTGTATAATTAATATACACTATTAAGTTGTCATTTTTAAATGGGAAAATGAGGAGCTCTGAGGATAAAGGACTTGCTGCCACAAGCACGAGGAGCCGAGTTCAGACGCCTAGCATCCCTGTGTCAGCCAGGCAATGGTGACGGCAGAGCGGGGCAGCGGAGACAGACACAGGTGATCCCATTGCTAATCAGCTAGTGTAGCTGAAAGAGTGGGCTTAAAGCTTACAGAGAGACCCTTAAAAATAATGCAGAGAAAGTTGGAAGAGGACACCAGACATTGACTTCTACCCTCCATGCATGCATATAGGGGTGAACTTCACACACACACACACACACACACACACACACACACACACACACACACACTGTTGCATGTACTCGTGCACAAATGGGAGACAGCAGATGCATCTCAATAGAGAGACCACACCTAGAATGCACAAGACCCTGTCCATGAGCAGATATTTCTCAAAAAAAGGAAATCCAAATGGTCAACAAATCTAACGATTTTATTAATTATATAAATAAAGTGCAAATCAAAACCATAAGATATCACCTTACCCCAGTTAGATTGGCTATCATCAAAAGACAAAAAACAAAAAACAAAACAAAACCGAAAAACCATAAGAACATAAGCAGGCAAAGGTGTGCAGAACAGGCAACCCTCACCCACTGGTGAGTGTGCACAGCAGGGCAGCCACTGCAGTCATTAGCTCGCAGCAGCAGGAGTCGCCTGAAGACAAGACTGAAGACTAGCTGCCTGTACAAGAGTAGACCTGCCCACAGCCAGCCGTGCATGGCTGCCCTTCATGGCATGCCCACAGCCTACCCTTCCCTGCTGAACTACTGGCTACTGAAAGGGCCAATGTCTTCAGAATGTACCCACTGGCACGCCCACCAGACCGCATTGGATAGAGGGTGGGGGGGACAGGGGGAGATCAGAAAACAAAATAAAAAGATGTGAACGTGGGAAGGTGACCTGTAGGGGGAGGGGAGGTTGACATGTGTGAAAGGAAGGTAAGAGAGGGGAGAGATGAGAATAATCCGAACGCATTAAATACAAGTATGAAATTATCCAAAAATAATAAAAATGAAAGAAAGTATATAAAGGGGGCAGTCTTTAGACAGTGCAGTAAGTAAAACACTATGTTGGGCAGAAATACAGCTTTATTCTGTTCTCTTTAAACCAGCTTGGCTCCCGATGTCTCATTTTCCTTGGCTGTTGAAACACTTTCAGGGTAACAGGATCACTACCGCCATTAAAGAGTTCTGGAATCAGGAATCAGATGCAAGCAGCAACTCTAGGCTGACTCTATGGATGAGTTCCTCCATATCCAACCAAATGTGGTGGTTTGAAGGAGAAATGGACCCATAGTCTGGGTACTTGGGTACTTGGGAGGTAGAGACAGGAGGGTCAGAAGTTCGTGACCAATTTCATCTATGTGTTAAGTATAAGACTACATGAAACCCTGTACTAGAAAAACCATGGGGGTGGGGCAATAAAGGAAAAGTCTGGGAGATGGCTCTCTGTGGCTGCTCCACAAGCTAAAGGACTTGGTTTTACAAACACATAAAAGCCAAATGCAATGCCCTGAGCATCTGCAATCCCAGCACGCCTGTGGCAATAAGTTCATAGGCATCTATCTGTGCTAAACGCAGCCACGATGAGACCCTCTCTCCACCAAGGGCGAAGGCAGAGACCAGCACCTGAATATGTCCTGATATGCTGCTCACTCACACATGCAAACACACACACACCACACACACACATGCACACATACACCATACACACACATGTACACACACACCATACACACATGCACACATACACCATACACACACATGTACACACACACCATACACACACATGTATATACATACCACGCACACACACTTACACACACCATACACATGCATTCACACACATCATACACACACACACCATATATACACATATAAACACAAATGCACTATATACACAATAAAAGACATACGCTTCATAGTGAAAAGAAATGAAGAAAAGGAAAATCATATGGGGCATGTTTGAAAACGGTGCCCAGTACTTTAGGATATCCAATGAAGGCCAATAAGTTGGCAAACAAGTTTATTCTAGAATCTGATGATAATAAATTAGTGAAAACACTAAAGTGATTGTCTGGAGACAATTCATCTACTACTCCAGTGCCAATCCCAAGAGACAGTAAAGAGAATGACTTCATCTTTTCCTGGTAGCCACCTCTACCAGTGTATTTCTGTAGCCTGACAGGGGAAAAAAAAAAAAACCTCTCAATATGGCCAAATAACTTACACCTCTGTCTGTAAATTGTGGGTTATAGAATTTTTAGACTAGGAATGGTATATAAGTAATGAAATGTTATTTTTAAAAGAGTTTCATCTCAAAAGAATGCAGCCCTGTTGACACCTTGATTGAAGCCCAGGGAGATTCATTCTCAACTTCTAGCACCAAGCACTATAAAGTAATAAATTAATATAGCTTTAAAAAATATTCTGAAAGTATATACACTTGACCCTCAGTATCTGAGAAGGAACGGTCTGGAATGTTTAGAGCTGCAGAGGCTCACCGTGCCTCACACATACAACTGCATGGCATTTGCATATAACCCACAAACATCCCTTAGGCGGTCTCTAGGTTACTTAGCACACCTGACGCACCTGACGCAATGTCGATGCAGTAGAAACAGTTGTTACTCCCTGCTCTTCAGGGACTAATGACAAGTAAATAGGTCAAACATGTTCGGGATAGGCACAGTTTTGTCTCAAATATCTTCCATTCACAATTGATTGATTCTGAGGATGTAGATCCCACAGACATGGGGTCTTAAGTGTATAGATAGCAGTCAGCTCCCGAGGTTCCCAAACAACCATGACCCTTAACAAGCATTAGAATACGGTGACGATGGCTCTGAGTCACCTCCTGGCCTGGGTCTTAAGCAGACCAATTATGTCTATATTTTTGCTGTTAGGAGGCCTAACCTACCATGGAAGTTCAGCTCGGGGCTGGGAGGATGATTTAGACACGACGGGATGACAGGCCGAGGCTGTGGGGAGAACAGAGGACCTAGAGCCATGACCCCAGTCAAGCTATGTGGAAGGGTTCAGCGTTCCCGCCCCAGACCACGTGGGCAAGAAGTAAGCTGTCCAGGCTGTACCCTTCCGAACTCATGAGCTACAGGAAGCAAGTGAATTAAAATTGTTAAAGCCAACAGACTTAGGGAATTGTTTACCTGGCACTAGATAAGGCCATTTGGGGTCCTTCCAGCTTGATTCCTACAAGTCCTGTGTCCAAAACGCATGGTGTCTTCAGCAACGGGGTCTTACGTTCAAGGCAGATGATTTTTTTTTAATAGTGACCAAATAGTTACTGGGAGGAGGTCCAAAGACGGAACTTTCTGCACAGATGTGTGGAGATGCTGAGTTCTGCGTCACTTTCGCTGAAGAGAGGCCTGGCCACAGGAGCGCCTTCATCACCATGCGCACAGCTTGACTTCAACTGCGCCCATCCTTGGCCAACAGCATCATTAGTCGGAAGGCATCACAAAAGTGATGGCGAGTCTCTGTTGCCCCCATTGCTGAGAATTCAATACACCTGTGGCAGATCCCACGTGGGACGACTGATGTAGCCTCTTGGCCCCGTGAGAGATCACGCACTGGAGCCGCCACGGGAGGGCAAGTGACTCCTTCTCACTGGAAAAGATCCTTAGCGTGCGTGTGTCTTTACCGGCCCTGCCTGCATCGCTCTTGCGCAGGTCAATATTTTGGACTCTTGAGAAGCTCTCATTGGTCATCTTAGTTCGTCACGGTATCTTGATTCAAACCTAGGAAGTCATCTGTAGCAGACTAGGGCGTGGCAAGTTCAGGATACAGAATTCCTCGGCCTTGCGGGATCCCACTCAGCATGCGCCCTGACAGAGCAGCTGGATGGCCTCCTGGAAGCCGGGGTGGAGAGGACACTGAGTCACAGTGTATTGTATCAGCTAACTTACAGCTGGCCGCATAGCAAAGACTGAAAGTGGGCGCCGTCACATAGCACGCAGGAACATGAAGCGGAAAAGGGGAACAGAACCATGGCACTCGGCTAGTTCTGCCTAAGCACTTCCAGAAGCGAAGGCTGGCCGTCCTGACCAGTGCTCTCCTTACTTGGTAGGAGATGCAGACTGAGCAGTGAGGTTGTGTTCTTTCCTCCCCACAGATCTGGCAATCAGAATGTGGGCCTCGGGGCACCTAAGTACTGTCAGTGTCTTTGCTAAAATGCAAGAACTACACGTGGGCCCGCTAATCACTGGCTAAAACTGCCTGTGGGAATAATGGTGCTTGTTCTCGGGATGCAGAGAACCGAAAACAGTCTCTTGATTAGGCAATTGGGAGCAAGCGTGCAGCACCAGCCAGCCCAGACACAGAGCGAGGTGCCTGGGAGCACACTTCAGCCACCTGCGGTAAGACGGACTTTGAGACAAGAGGCCTGCGTCTCCAGCAGCATCCAGCGTCTCCGAATAAAGTTGCCTTTCTTGTCTCAACATCTTACCTCTACGCTGAGCTGGCCTTCTGTGCATGGGGAAGTCAGACTTGGGCCTGCTAACATTGCGGCTTTATCAGCCCATAGTTTTCTCCCCCATCCCCGGCTGTGCTAGTGTCTGTTCTCTGTTTTGTTCATAGCCTATTAGCCTTGCTGTTGTATTATTTAAATTACAAGATAGAAAAGAAAGGGTATAATAAGGCTGAAGGTGGAATACCACCACCATGGCACGTTACAGTTTTGGATGGAATGTAGTTGCAGGGGCTTGAGACGTGGTTACATCCTAGGAGAACATGTACAGTCACCATCATCCATTCCTGCTGCACAAGCATATGCGGAGCTACTAGCCCACCCACCGAGCAGCCCCGCTCCCCTCTCCAGCCCAGCTGATGCAGGCCTTTCTACGCTCCTCGTGAGCTCTGTGCTAGTCCACTGTGCTTGTCTTATAGAAAGCCAGTGGCCTTTCCCTGGCCCTACACCCTCCTCCCCGCACCTGCTCCATCTCCTTTCCCAAGCGTGTAAGGTTTTATTCCTTTAATAATTCTCCTGCTCTAGAAAACTCACCACGGTACTGCTTTCTTTCCTGTACCATGACTTCGCGCGCGCGCACACACACACACACCCACCACACATACACACACCACACACATACACCACACACTCACACCACACACACACCACATACATTCACACCACACGCACACTCACACACACACACACACACACACCACACACACACACGCAATGTGCTCAGCATAGAAAATTAAAAGCCAATATTGTCAAACAGTTCTTGTTTCTCATCTCAGCCATGTGCGTGTTCGTTGAGCAACTTCTATTCCCTGAGTGCTGACTGTGGCCAGGGACCTTCCCAAGAGAACACCAGGAAAGATCGCTGGGCTGTAGACCCAGGGCCACTGCCAGGGCACATAGCATAGAGAGTCCACACCATTTGAGAAATCCAGGGCCAATCCCCACATCCTACCTACAGTGGATGCTGGAAGAGGAGCCAGTGTTCAAGTGAACATCCGCTGGGTTCGCTTTCATCTTTTCATACCCTATCATATACGGAAAGTAACACCACTTCTTTATTATCTCTGTGAGACTCTTAGATCCTATATTCTGGGTAACTATGAGCTGTAACCAGGTAATAATGGTCTCAGTATAATACCAAGAAGGCATAGAATTGGGCTTTATTGCTTACCATATGCCAAGCAATTGTCATTAGTCGTTTTGTAATCTTCCTAAAATGCTAAAAACCACAGTTTACCATCTTTACTGTGTGGATAAAACATCGAAATTCAGCAAGCTTTACTGTCTTGCTCAAACCCCTCAGATACTAAATATAATACACTGACATCTTTGTGAGCTCAAGGACTATGAGCTTTTTTCCCCCTTTCATGCTATCACACAATAAGCATCACTATTATCACCACATAATTCATAATAGTTCACAATTATCTATAAGAAAAGCTTAAGTTACATTTTTGAGGTAAATGTTTGCATGTACTTTATAAATTTTTTTCCATTCTTCATGTGCATGTGGTGTGGTGTACGTGTGTCAGCATGCATGTGGAAGTCCACGGCTGAACAGTCCTGGATGGCTCCTCCACTTTACTCATTGATGCAGCATCTCTCAAACCCAGAGCTCACTGTCATTTCTAGTACTGCCAGCCAGCTTGCTGGTATTTGTGGGGGGTGGGGGGTGGGGAGTCCTCTGTCTCTGTCTCTGCCTTTCAAGGCGCCACACCCCAGTGCCATTTCCATGGCTTCTGGGGGTCCTAAGTCTGGTCCTGATGCTTGCATAACAAGACCTTTAAGCCACCACCACACACACACACACACACACACACACACACACACACACACACGGCACTGGCATATACGTTTCCAAATGCATTTGAGAGTACATGTCCTATTCTCTACAGCAATACAGAGACTGCAAAGTAGTTTTATGGGATGGTTCTGCGTGTTCAGATGTCTCCAGAGTACTTGACACTCTCATTTAATCTTTGCAGCAACAGCCCCATAAAAGATGCTCTCCTGATTTTTTTTTTTTTTTTAAAGATAGAAAACTCAGAGAGCCTGAGAAATGTTCCAGAGTTGGCCAGCAAGGAGGAAAAGGCAGTGCCGGAATTCAGCCTGCCTCGTGAAGGCCGTCCTCTGCCTTCCATGTGTCTTCTTCGGTCTCTCCACCAGGCTGGGGAAAGCCTGCTTCCTGTGTTTCCCAAGGCTGGGTCCTTCACCACAACGTCCCAACATCCTTTGCTGCTGTTCCTCCCACTCGGCAGCTCTCAGCAAACAGCATCTTGCTCATCTCCTCCCAGCTTCAGGTCCCAGCCCCATTTAAAGGTCAGAAAGGCTCCTCCCATGGGTGCATTTCCACATGAGCGATAGGTGGAGCAAAGGGAGAGAAGCATCTCCGAATATTTAAGCTGCAAAGTGGCAGACCACTTCTACCCATCACAGCCTAGATGTAAGATGTGCTTTCCCTTTGCTCAGTGAAACTCACCCTCAAAACCTGACGGCTTTGCTCCCAGCCTTGATTCAGACCCACGGCGGAGTTCATTTTGCCCTTAACTGCGTCTCACTGTGCCGGTTTGGGATGTTTATGACAACCAGGTACACACACTGTCTCATCTCCCATCCAGGAAGAGATGGTTGTATCTTTGTGACAGGAACCTGGGGATGGAGTCTGGCTGTCTCATCCATTTCGCTACCACCATGAGCTCCAAAGCAGAGTAAAATAAAATTGAAGGGACGAGAATGGGTTTCTAACTCATTACAGGGAAGGCCGTGTGATTCACGGGAAGAAGTGGCCACATAAACACTCAGTGAGGAGAAGGCAGCTAGCTGTTAGGAAAGGCTCCGTCTGCACCGAGAGCCGTGAGCTTTCCAACCGCCCTCCAGACAGACACAGTCATTTCCATATTTTACAGAAAATGATGGCCAGGAAGGAAGACTGAGTTTATGAACACTTCCAACTCGAAAATGAATTTTTCCCATCATACTTTACAGCCTTTATGTACAAAATTATGCAAATTTCTCTTCAAATCTCAGAAAATGAAGTTGTATGAAAGAAAATAAAATCTTAAGAGGGGGGGCTTCAGAACCCGCTGAAACCTCTACAAACTGTCCCTCTTTTCTCGTGCTTTTATTCTAAGTACTAAGTACCGCTCTGCTTAAGTCTCAGTAGAACTTGTTTTTAAAACTCTGAGGTTTATAATAAAAGCAGCAAACAGGAAAAAAAATTCATCTCATCTTAGAAAAAAAAAAAATCCTTACAAGTGTTATAGCCCTACCAGTCCAGAAGCTGAAACCATCTCATTTGGTCATGGAGGAGCCCTTTGCCCTAGTGTACAGGGCCTCCTTCCTCCTAGCTAGTGGTTTTCACGGGCTTCTTGCCAAAGATGCCCTCACTTCTCCTGACCCACAAGAGGTAAGCCAGGCTGGAGTGTCTTTATCCATCCTGGAACTGGATTTTGAGTAAAATTCAAGAAGAGAAAACCACTAAGTAGTTCATCCTAGAGACCATGTCCCGCCGTTGCACCTCATGTCTGGATCCTGGCTCTTCTGGATACTTCTCTTCCTTCTTCACATTTTTCCAACCTCAAATCAATCAATCTATCATCTATCTTTTTCTCTCTCCCCCCTTCTTCTCCCTCCTCCTCCTCCTCCCATCCTCAAGGATCCAGCCTGTACTCTCATCTTGTCCCTTCAAGGCCACTAAACCACGGCTCTCCATCACATGCATGCCAGGTCTGCTGTGGGTCTGGTTCTTACATCCCTCAGCACCATGCAGGGCACAGGGCATGTACTGCATTGGTGCAGCCATGCTCTCTAGCCTGGAGGGCACAGGGCATGTACTGCATTGGTGCAGCCATGCTCTCTAGCCTGGAGGGCACAGGGCATGTACTGCTTGGTGCAGCCTTGCTCTCTAGCCTGGAGGGCATAGTGCATGTACTACATTGGTGCAGCCTTGCTCTCTAGTCTGGAGGGCACAGTGCATGTACTGCATTGGGGCAGCCTTGCTCTCTTGCATGGAGGGCACAGTGCATGTACTGCATTGGGGCAGCCGTGCTCTCTTACATGGAGAGTACAGTGCATGTACTACATTGGTGCAGCCTTCCTCTCTAGCCTGGAGGGCACAGGGTATGTACTACATTGGTGCAGCCTTGCTCTCTAGTCTGGAGGGCACAGTGCATGTACTGCATTGGGGCAGCCTTGCTCTCTTGCATGGAGGGCACAGTGCATGTACTGCATTGGGGCAGCCGTGCTCTCTTACATGGAGAGTACAGTGCATGTACTACATTGGTGCAGCCTTCCTCTCTTGCATGGAGGGCACAGGGCATGTACTGCATTGGTGCAGCCTTCCTCTCTTGCATGGAGGGCACAGGGCATGTACTGCATTGGTGCAGCCGTGCATGCTCTCTTGCATGGAAAAGGAGATCACGGCGCTGCTAAGCCAGCAGAGAGCTCCCTGTAGAAGAAGTTACAGGTCAAGGTCAAGATTTACTACAAAGGAAACTATAAAACAAAGGGAACATGTAAAATTAGAGCTGATGGCACATTCAAGGATCTAATGATTATAACAGCACTCCAAATTATGATATGGAGAATTACTTCAGGATCGAAGCTGATGGAACCATTCTCCCAACGCTAGAGACAGGCGGGGGCGGGGCAGCAGGGGATCAGCCCAGAAACAGGATGGCGTCAGAAACACAGTGGTTCTTGTTAAGATGTGACATGGAGAGCATGTCACTGATCCCCAAAGATGGAGGTTGCGTGAACATTTTGTGATCATATAACTACATCACTTTCAGTCCTAGAGTCTTTCAATACAATATTCGGCTTCGCCTACAGCTGTCTGGAAAGGCAAAGGTTTTTACACTAATGAAAGAGACAATTTAGCTTAGAAAAGTTCATTCAGCACAGGAGAAAAATCTAGGCAGAGAGTTAAGGAGCAAAGAACGTGTGGGGTTTTGTTTTGTTTTAAGGATAGGAGACTGTGGTAGTGTCTTAGTTTTCTGTTGCTGTGGCAAAACACCATGTCCAACGCAGCCTAGAAAAGAAAGTGTTTAATTGGGTTTACAGTTTCAGAGGGGTAGAGTAATGGCGGGTGAAGGCATGGTGACAGGACTGGCTGAGAGCTCAAGTCTTTTGAAACTTTAAAGCTCACCACAAATGACACATCCCCTCCAGCAAGGTTACAGCTCCTCATGCTTCCCACACAGTTCCACCAACTGGGGACCAAGAAGCGAAACATAAGAGGCTGTGAAGGGCATTTTCCTTCAAGCCGTCACAGGTGGTTGGAATGAGATTCCCCCTCTCCCCAGGATTAGGCATTGGAGCAGGTGGCCCTCAGTTGGTGCTGCCGGTTGGCGAGGGTCAGGAGGTAAGAGATATGGCTATGCTGGAGCAAGCATGTCACTGACGGACGGCTTTGAGCGTTTAAGTTTGTCCTTTCTGCTTCTTGCTTGCAACTCAAGATGTGAGTCTCCGCATCCAGTCCTGGGCAGCGTGCCTACTGCTTGCTGACACACTTTGCCACCATAACAAACTCTAAGCACAAATAAACCCTTCTTTCTGTAAGTTGCAATGGAGGTGGTGTTTCATTAGAACAATAGAAAAGTCATACAGTTAGGCTGTAGACTTACATCATTTGGTGACACCAACCAGAAAACAGAAAGGGACCATAAGGCTGGGCCACAGCTCTCAAAGGCCCACCCCCAGTGACTCATCCCTTCTGGCCAAGGCTCATGTCTCAAAGGTTCCAATGTCTTCTAAAACTTCTCTGAAAACACATCAGTCTGTCGGGACAGTTCACATTCAAACCATGTAGGCATGGGAGCTTACGAGTCAACCTTCCCCCTGAGAGATTAGCAGCTCTCAGGAAATGCTATACAACCCAGAGCAGGAAAAATAAAGGTTTTAAATAAAGGAAATGTATAACTCTATATGCAAGTATTTGGAGGATGACAGCTTCGTGTGATCCTTGAGACACTGAAAAAGACCATCACACGTAGCAGCTCCTTGCCAGGCAGCTGTTGGAGCAGCAGGGTCTATGAGGGCAGCAGCCTTTTGCCAAGCTGGCGAATGTGTGCTCTCTGGGGTCCACTCTCCTCGTGCCTGTAGAAAGAACAACCTTTGGTTCCTTGATTTCAGACTTTGAACCTCCAGACTGTGGCAGAATAAATTTCTCTTGTTTTAAGCTGCTCAGTCTGTGATTCTTTTTCCTTTTTCTTTCTTTTTTAAAACATTTTATTTCTCATTTTTATTTTTATACAAGGCTGAAGGAGCCATCAGTGAAAGAAAGAGAGGAGCTAAGAGTAGAAAGGCCAAGGCCACATCCTGAGATGTCCTAGGGACATGGGGCTTTCAGGAGACACAGTGTATCATTTTTATTAATTTGAGCTGACTTTCTTTCCTTATACCTGCGAAGACTTGGGTCTCAAAGCAACACAGGACCCAAGGTTAGAAACATCAGCTGACATTTCTGTAAAAACAGCCTGGAAGCCAATATTCATTTGAGTAAAGGTTCCCATCTTTCTTTTCCTTTTCATTTTAAAAACTAATTTTTAAAAATGAAAAATAAGTAAGTAAAACACCCATTCTACCTACTAACTTCCTGAAGACCTCACCCCAGTTCTGGCTGCTGGATTTTTCAGTTACCCCATCTTTTCGGCTCAACACCAGCACTGAGATCTGGCTTCCTATCAGTGTCCCTGGCCAATTTCCAGCCTTCGGGGAAACGGTGCACAAAATAATAGCTTTGTTGACATGAGAAAAGAGAGAGAGGAGCAGAATGTACCCGAACAGGAAGTTAACAAGGTGAGGCTCCGCGGTCCTGCCGGAAACAATGGCCAATTTACATTGCTGGTTCCCGGAGGCAGAGGCTGCCCAGCCAGTCAGCAGGGCCCTGAGTGATGTCTGAGATGTGCGCAGCAGTCCCCAGTCATAAAGTGCTTCCCCGTTCTCCTCCATTCTCTCTGTTGCTGTGGTGAAACACACAGCCGGGCTTGGGGAAGGGGCTTCTTTGACTTACAGGTTACACTGTCATCAGCAGCCGAGGCAGGAACTCAAGGTGGGACCCCTGAGGCAGGAACCGAGGCAGGAACACTGCTTCCCGCGCCTGCTCCTCCATGGCTTGCTCGGCCTACTTTCTTATACCACCTAGGACCACCTGCTCATGGAGTGGCACCACCCACAGTGAGCTGCTCCCTCCCACCCCCACTGCACCCCTCCACCCCCGCAGCATCAATCATTAGTCAAGAAAATGCCCTTCAGAGTTACCCACAGGCCAATCTGATGAAGGTAATTCCTCAACTGAGGTGACTGGAGTTAGTGGCGAGTTGGCAAAAAACTAACCAGCACTGCCACCTACCTTCTCTTTCACTAATTTCTTCCTTAATAAAGACAGCAGGATAGCTTACTCATTACAGGCAAGAATGCAGGCTCTGTAGAGCCAAGAGATCTTCCAGGACCCGTTCCCTTACAGAGCAGGGTGCAGAGGGGCCTTACTTTCCTTTGCCCCTCAACGGTAAGAAGTGGGGGTTTGCACCCACCGGGTTATCTCGCAAGTTTCTGAATAGAGGTCTGGGTAGGGTTATCTTTTGATTCTATGGTTTTAATGTGAAATGTCCCCTAATGGGCTCCCGGGCTAAAGCCTAGGTTCACAGCCGGTGCATCACGTTGGAAGGTTCTAGAAACCTTAGAAGATAGGCCTAGCTGGAAGAGATGGGGAGCTGAGTAGGAAGAGGGAGGAATCAACCTGGGCGAGCCTCGTCCCTTCCCCCCTCCTCTGCTGGCATCACTGGGACTTGATTGTTTCCAGTTTAGCCAAGAAAATGTGAAGGAAAGAGAGGAGCCTGGCATGGTGGCGCACGCCTTTAATCCCAGCACTCAGGGAGACAGAGGCAGGTGGATCGATGCGAGTTCGAGGCCAGCCTGGTCTACAAAGTGAGTCCAGGACATCCAAGGCTACACAGAGAGACCCTGGAGGGAGAGAGAGAGAGAGAGAGAGAGAGAGAGAGAGAGAGAGAGAGAGAGAGAGAGAGAGAGGAGGGAGGGAGAGGGAAGGGGAAGGGAACACCCGATGCTGTTCTCCTCTTCCACCATGCAAGTGTGTGAGCACATGCACCCACACACCATGTGCATACACTCACATAGACAAACACATAAATACATAAAGCAAAAAATGGATGTTTTTAAGTCTGGACACAGTGCCTGAAAGAATAGGCTAAGGGAAGATCATATGGAGCTGGCATCTGACAAGCCCAACAGAAAATAAAGTTCTACCTCTCATTTTGCAGCTGGAGCAGCTGAGGCACATTAAGAGACTAGACACACTCGACACAGATCTGGGGCGGATCTCTAGCCCTGTTCTCAGTAAGGCGAGTGTGCCCATGAAAAGCAACAGTAGAACTCACAAGAACTAGGAAAGCTGATCAGCCTGTAGCTGCCTACATGTGCCGGGCCCTTGTAGCCACAGAGCCAAGACAGACGGCAAGCCTACTGCCAGGAAGTCCAGGACACCAAGTCCACTGACAGCGGCCTCTTTGGGTCCTGCTGTGTGAGATGTGTAGACTGCCAGGTTTTCTTGAAGACTCTAAATGGCATCACAGTCATGCTAAAAATGACTTGCATCCAGTCCTGGATGACCCACATTGAAGAAGACATCTGTTTGTGCAGCACTCCTTCCCACCACAGGCCCACTCTCTGCCAACAAAGCTCCTTTTTATAAAATGTCATTTGTTTTCCTAAATGGTACCGTTTGGTTTTGGCCTTAAGGCCTGGGCTGTTAGTGTTCTGTTTAGGAAGTTGTCTCCTGTGTCAATGTGTTCCAGGCTTTCCCCACTTTTTCCTCTAACCGATTTAATGTCTCTGGTTTTATTTTATGTTGAAGTCTTTAATCCACTTGGACCTGAGTTTTGTACATGATAATAAATATGGGTCTAATTGCATTTTTCTACATGTAGACATCTAATTAGACCAGCACCATTTGTTGAAGATGTTATTGTTTTTCCATTGAATAGATTTGGCTTCTTTGTCAAAAATCAAGTGGCCATATGTGTGTGGATTCATTTCTGGGTCTTTGATTCAATCCCATTGATCAACCAGCCTATTGCTGTGCCAGTATCATGCTGTTTTAATTATTGTTGCTCTATAGTACAGCTTGAGATCGGGTATGGAGATTTCTCAAGAAGATCTTTCATTGTATAGGATTGGTTTTTTAGCTGTTCTGGGTTTTTTGTTTTTCCATGTGAAGTTGAGGATTGATCTTTCAATGTCTTAAAAAAAGTGTGTAGGTATTTTGATAGGGATTGCATTGAATCTGTAAATTGCTTTTGGTAAAATGGCCACTTTTACTATGTTATTTCTCCCAATCCATGAACAAGGGAGATCCTTCCATCTTCCCATGTCATCTTTAATCTCTTTCTTCAGGGATTTAAAGTTTTTTTCAAACAAGTCCTTCACTTGCTTGGTTAGAATAATTCCTATATATTTTATATTGCTTGTGGCTAACGTGAAGGGTGTGGTTTTCCTAATTTCTTCCTCTGCATGATTGTCATTTGTATATAGGAAGGCTATTGACTTTTTTGAGTTAATTTTGTATCCAGCCAATTTGCTGAAGGTGTTTATCAGTTTTTCTCTGGTGGAATTTTGGGGGTCACTTATGTACACTATCGTATCATCTGCAAATAGGGATAATTTGAAAAAAGAGATTTGGTTTTGGTTGTTACCTTTCCACTTAAAAGCCCTGGCTAAACACTTTGTTTTGAGCAGCATGGGTGGGAGTAAAGCTCAGGAACACACTGAAAAGAAACATCTTTTTAGCTGGGCGTGGTGGTGCACATCTTTAATCCCAGCAGTCAGTAGGCAGAGGTAGGCGGATCAATGTGAGTTCCAGGCCTGCTCTACAAAGTAAGTCTAGGTCAGCCAAGGCTACACAGAGAATCCATGTCTTAAAGAAAGAAAGAAAGAAAGAAAGAAAGAAAGAAAGAAAGAAAGAAAGAAAGAAAGAAAGAAAGAAAGGTTTTTTTTAAAAAGGGGGGGAGGGGATAGGGGAAGAGGGCAGGGCTCATTAGGGATCTGAGAAAAGAAACACCGTAAAAAAGAAACACCGTAAAGAAGTAATAAAAATCTAAGTCACTTTTCAGTTGTTTAACAAAAGAACTTCCATGATGGTCTGGGTAGAAAATGAGTTCTAACTATCAAATGTCAAAATCTAAATACTTCCCAGATTTGACAACAGCTTTTTCTAAACAGCCCCCCCCCCCCCCAGTTGCTCTCTGTGGGGCCGGAGCAAGTTAACTGCTGAAAGCAAATCATTTTATGAGATTCTCTCCCTCCCTCCCTTCCTGCCCACGGGGGTGGGGGTGGGAAGGGGGGTGTTGGCGGGGAGTGGGGTGGTGGAGGATGGAGTGGGGGTGGAGTGGAGGATGGGGATGAGGGGGGTGGAGAGAAACAAATGCATATTGTGGGGGAGGGGGACACAGAAGCTGAAGGGCCTCAGCTGCTCACACACAGTTTCTCAGGCACCTCTCACATTCTGAAAGTCAGGGTGCAGCTAAGGCAGGGAGCCCCAGGGAGCCCCCCCCAGGGAGCCCCCCCCCGCTCCTCTCCCCGCTCCCCCCCCCCCACCTCCTGCCTCCACCTCAGGGCAGGGAGCATAGGCATGGACCGCTGTGCTTGGCAGGTTTTCACGGATTCTAGGGATCAAAGTCGGGGTCCTTGTGCTTGCCAGAAAAGCTTCATCAGCTCAGCTATTGCCCCAGCCCTCAAATAAATAAATAAATAAACAAACAAACAAACAAACACAGGGCGGAACCCTGAATCCCAAGGTGGGACTGCTCAAAGTGGGCATTTGATATAAAATACCAAACTCTTTTCTGTGCTTCCGGGACTGTGGGGGCGGGGGGCGAGGAGGAAGGTCAATGCGCTTTGCTCCGGTCTCTTTGCTAGAGAGACTGTTACTGGCAGAAATAGCATTCACCTGGGAAGAGGTGCATAGTGTTCAAAGAACATGATCAGAGGCAGCACTCAGGTCCCCACATCTGTGCCGCCCGGTGTTTAAATAATGGGAGGCTTGAGAAACTAAAGGGAGAACAGACGATGGAAGGAAGAAGAAAGACTAGAAGACCCACAAATTTTGGCCAGAGCAACGTTGTTTCAATTTGTTTCACGCCTCCCTTGAAAAAAAAAAAGAAAGAAAGAAAACGAAAGAACTCATGGTGACCGAGCGCCCTCCACCGGTCACATGGAGGAAGTTCAGGAACTTCATTTAATCAAAGTCAAATTCAAACTCCGTGATGGATGAATTGGTACATTCAAAAAGAACTGTACTCAAGATTAATCTGGCTTCGTGAGCCAAAATAAACCCCACAAACCGGCAAAATTCACCCAGAGGCCGTGTCCTGAGGGCGAGGACTTCCAGCAAAATAAAAAATAAAAAATAAGAATTGGCAGAATCCACTCTCAACCAGGGGTTTTTCTCCCTGGGTTAAAGGAAGTCAGGCTAGCCTCTCCAGGTGGAACAACTTTCCCCAAACAGCAATCAAAAGCCAAAGGCACACTCAGCCGTCCAAAGCGACAGGGAGAGGTAAGGTATGGGAGGATGCTGTGGCTCGCTCCTGGTCCACCCAGGCCAGATAGCTTTGGGGGAAGTCCCTCTGTCTGAGTTGCGTCCACCTCATCACTATGGTTACCAGCATGGTGAACAGTAGGGAGCAGATGCTTCTTAATGGCCTGCTTAAGATTCCTTTGGATAAACACCTGGAAGTGGGATTAATGGTCAGGTGGAGATCTATTAATAGTTTCAAGTTTTTCATTGAGTAGTTAACTGCAGGCGGCGCTATGTTACTTAAGGATAATTTCCCGCACGTTTACATTGCACATTAAGCATGTTCTACCCACCCCCTCCTACTCTCCCCTTTCTCTCCCTCTTATCATCTCTTTGCTCCCTAGACAGCTTCACTCCTACCTTCTTGTCATAAACACATACATGGTTTTATGTAACTATATGAAATCTAGGAACCACAACGGAGAGAAAATAGGCCACATTTGCCTTTCTGGGACTGGCTCTTGTTTTTTGTTTATTTGTTTTTAACACGAAATTTCCAGTTTCATCAATTTTCTGGCAACTGTTATCATTTCAATCTTCTTTACAGATGAAAATTTTTCTAGTGTGTAGATAAACCACATTTTCTTGAAGAATCTTGGGATTAAATCTTTTGACAGTCTCACCCCCACCAACAGTGCTCAAGTGCCCCATCTATCCACACCCTCACCAACACTGCACAAGTGCCCCATCTTTCCACACCCCCACCAACACTGCACAAGTGCCCCATCTTTCACACCCCCACCAACACTGCACAAGTGCCCCATCTTTCCACACCCTCACCAACACTGCACAAGTGCCCCATCTTTCCACACCCTCACCAACACTGCACAAGTGCCCCATCTATCCACACCCTCACCAACACTGCACAAGTGCCCCATCTTTCCACACCCCCACCAACAGCTGCATTTTCTGTTCGGTACTGACCGAAGTAATGGGCAGGAGGCAAAATTTCACTGTGATTTTAATTTGCATTTCCTAATGATTGGTGGCCATGTGTTTTGAGGCCACTTGGATATCTTCTCTAAAGACTGTGCATCAAAGCCCCACTCACCTCCACTCTCCCCCTGGGTGTTTGTTGCTGCCAAATGTGGGCTTTCTTGCCTTTAAACAAGTTTTGAGGTTATAATATAAGGACATGAACTCACTCTTCCCTTTCCTCCTTCCAAACCCTCCCATATAGCCTTCCTTGATCTCTTTCAAATTCACAGCCTCTTCTTTCATTAATTAGTGATGGTGGTGGTGGCAATGGCCGGTGTGTGTATGTGTGTGTGTGTGTATGTGTGTGTGTGTGTATGTGTGTGTGTATGTGTGTTCTAAAACACATAAGTACAGTGTGTAGTGTAGATAAACCTCATACACACTTTTAGCCTATATGATGCTTCATGTGTGTTTTCAGGCTGACTGTTTGATATTGGATGGCCACACGCTGTGCTCTGCCCTGGAGAAGACTGCTCTCCCACTCTCAGGGCTCCATGTCTGCCCTTGTACCCAGAGGCCTTCTACCTTTCTACCTCGCCCTTTATCAAGGAAACTTCTCTTTGCAACAGACCATGACAGACAAGCACAGCCAGCCGATGCAGAGTTGTGGAGCCCAGCCCCAACCAACAGATCTCAATACATCTCCTGCTCGAGGCGTAAGAGCCATTTTGGAAAAGGGGGATGGGAAGACGGTAAAATCCAGAGGCACAGGGAATTTGCTGTGAGATTGTCTCTCCGAGTGACTTCAGAAGCTACACCCTTAAAGTCTCACCAATGTGAATGGCCAAATGCAAACTGAACAAGGGGACACCAACAGACGTGCTACCATGGATGGAGGACATCTCATGAGGCCTCAGCCCTACACGAAGAAGTACAGGCACTTTCCTATTTTCCTAGGGAGTAGTGTCTCACTACGTCACCAACGCTGGGCTCAGGCATGCTCCTCCATCCTTAGCCACCTGAAGCGCTGGCATTCCCAGTGAGCACTGCCATGCCCGGGGAGCACTGCCATGCCCGGGGAGCACTACCATGGCCGGCTATGGTTCTCACACCCTATCGGCCCCTCAGCAGACACAGGACTTGCAAACATTTAGTCCTGTCTGTAGGCTGGCTACTTTTTTAAGTTTTATTTATTTATTCACTTTACATCCTGGTCATGGCCCCATCCTTCCTCCCCTCCCAGTCCCACCCTCCCCCCCTTCCTGCCTCTGTCCCTCCGTCATCTCTCCCTCCCTTTCCCTCATCCCCTTCCTCTATTCCTCATCAAGTTACACCAGGACTGAGAGTGTCCTCTTCCCCTGTGGCCCAGCAAGGCAGTCCCATCAGGAGGAAGTAATTGAAAAGCTGGCGAGAGAGTCCATGTCAGAGAGAACCCTCGCTCCACCTACTAGAGGACCCACATGAAGCTTGAGCCGCCCATCAGCCACATCTTTGTAAGGGGCCTAGATGCAATCCATGCATGGACCTTGGTTGCTGCTTCAGTCTCAGCAAGCCCCACTGGTCCCTGGTTAGTTGGCTCTGTTGGGCTTCTTGTGAAGCTCCTGTTACCTGCAGATCCTTTTCTCCTCCTCCTCCCCCCCCCCCCCCCACTTCTCCACAAAGCTCCCTACATATTGCGCAATGTTTGGCTATGAGTCTCAACATCTGTTTCAAAGCACTGCTGGATGGAGCCTCTCAGAGGACAATTCTGCTAGGCTGTTTTCAGCAAGCACGGCAGGGTATCGTTATTAGGCCAGAAGTTAGCTCTCTCCCACGGGGTGGGTCTTGAGTTGGGCCAGGCATTGGTTGGACCTTCCCTCAATCTCTACTCTATGTTTATCCTGCACGTCTTGTAGGCAGGGTGGATTTTGAGTCGAAGTTTTCTCCTAGTAGAAGGAGGGGAACACCAACCCAACCTGTAGGCTAACTTTTAACTGCCCTGTCTTATTTCCTTTTCTGTTCTTGCAACAAGACACAGAGGGTTAGAGTCTGTGGCCATCGTAGTAGCTGGGAGCATGGCAGCAGGCAGGCGTGGTACTGGAGCAGTAGCTGAGAGCTCACATCTTGATTCACAAAGCAGGAGGCAGAGGGAACGAAGGCAGTAACTAGGAGTACCATGGACTTTGAAACCTCAAAGCCCACCCCTAAGTAACACGCCTCCTTCCCAAATAGCTCTACCAATGGGGACTATGTATTCAAATACATAAGCCTATCATTCAAATCATTACCTGCCATATTTTGTTTGATTCCCAATTTTCAAGTTTGATATCACATTTATTTATTTGGGGTTTTGGTGTCTATGGTTTGTACATCATCCAAAAACTCAACTGAAGACTGTGTTTCTAAGTCCTATAAGGGAATTATATTTCTGTCATTCTCACAGTTAGTTAGTCTTATATATGACGGCAGAGAAAAGCCTAACTGCATCATTTGTATGAGAAGCCCAGGTGTCCCAGGGAGGAAACACTGCTCTTTCCTCTACTGGACAGACTAGGCAACCTCATCTAGAATCAAGCGGCTGTTGATGTGCAGGTTTATTTCGAGAGTCATTGGTTTCTAGTCCACGGGTATGAATGCCCATACCGCACTGTTTTCATTGCAGTAGCTTTGTAGTAAGCTTTGAAATCAGGACTCACGAGTTCTCCAACTTTGTTTTTGTTTTTCAGCATTGTGTTGGCTGTCTGGGAGCACCTGCAACTCTACATAACTTTTACCTTTTCCATTTTGTCCTAGTTTTATGTCAACTTGGCACGAGCTACAGTCAACTGAGAGGAGGGAAACTCAGTTGGGAAAATCCCTCCATAAAAATCAACTGTAGGGCATTTTCTTAATAGTGATTGATGGGGGAGGGGGAGGGCCCAGCCCATCGTGGATGGTGCTAATCCTAGGTTCTATAAGGCGGCAGGCTGAGCAAGCCAGTAAGCAGCACCCTCCACGTCCTCTACATTAACTCCGGCCCCCAGGTTCCTGCCCTTTTGAGTTCCTCTCCTGTCTCCCTTCAATGATGGACTATAATATCCAAGTACAAGCCAAATAAAGCCTTTCTTCCCCCAAGCTGCTTTGTTTGGTCATGGCATTTTTATCACAGCAGTAGTAGCCCTGAGATACTTTTCTATCTTTTTTTTTTCCTGTTTGATAATTGCACTGGCTGGTTTTATGTCAACTTGGCACCCGCTAGTGTCATCAGAAGGGAGGGAGCCTCAGTTGAGAAAATGCCTCCATAAGATCCAGATGTAAGGCACCATCTCAATTAGTGATCAACAGGGTGGGCCCAGCCCATTGTGGGTAGAGCCATCCTGAGCTGTTGGTCCTGGGTTCTATAAGAAAGCAGGCTGAGCAAGCCATACAGAGCAAGCCGGTAAGCAGCCCCCCTCCCTGGCCTCGGCATCACCTCCTGCCTCCAGGTTCCTGCCTCTTTGAGCTCCCGCCCTGACTTCCTTTGGTGATGAACAGCAACGTGGAAATAAGTGTGAGCTGAACAAACCCTTTCCTCACCACCAACTTGCTTTTTGGCCGTGGTATTTTGTCACAGCAATAGAACCCCTGTCTAAGACAGTGGTTTTGTTTCGCTTGCTTGCATGATATAGAATCCCATGCAGTTCAGGCTGGCCTCAAATTCCTCCTGCCTCTGTCTCCTAAGTGTTGGGTTTCAACTGTGCACCACCATGCCTGGCCCTCTGTGTTGTTGTTGTTGTTGTTGTTGTTGTTGTTGTTGTTGTTGTTTCCCGCCATAAGGTTGTTGGAAAAGCTGTTTCTTGACAACTGAAGTGGAAAGAGCCTGAGGCTCAGGTACTTGTGAGTTCCATGGGACCTGGTGATGGCAAATTACAGGCCAGGAAGCTTGGCTCAACATCCTAGCTAATAGTGACTGAGGCAGAATGGGTCAGGGACAAGATTATCCCTGCCCTGGATATAAAATGCTGTTCCGGGTACATATCCAGACCCATCTATCATATGTCTACCTCATATCTGTCCTCCCTACCTCAGGAAGAACCCCCATAAGAGCCCCAAACAGACTTCGACTTACAGACTTTTAATTTACAAAGTTCCAATATCTTTTGCTAAAAATGGTACCTATGAAACAATAACTTCATTGGAAAGATGCCCCTTAGCAAAGCTGGTAACACAGTGTTGGCCCTCAAAATAGTTCCATAGGGAATGCTGGGAATCAAACCTGGGTCCTCTGAAGAGCAATAAGTGCTCTGAACCTCTGAGACATCTTCCCAGCACTTACCCTAAAGCTCGACCCTATACAAACCGTACTGGGTAAGGATGTGAGCCCCTGGCAAACTTCTCAGTAAAATGAGAGGGTGAGAGGAAACTGCATCCTGGATCCTTCCCGCACTTCATAGATCCATCACAAGGGGGCACCAGAGAGGCGTCCTCTGGCACAACTTGGAGAGACCCATCAGAAGCAGTTTGTGGGGCACAGGGTAAAGTTAAGACAGAGGGGGGTCCTCTCCTGTCCTCCTGAGTCAGGCAAATACGTGGTTCTCTAAAAACTCTCTTTATCAGAAGCAACAGCAACAGGCAACCAGCGGGCAGTCCTGTAACTTTCGAGGGAAATGCGATCCAGTTGGTACATTACAATCACCGGCGTGCCTTTAAACACAGCGACGTTCCCGCTCCAAGCCCAGGGCAGAGATTCCAGCACCGCCCAGGGGCAGACTCGTGCAAAGGTCCAGTGCTTCTTGCTCACTTGGCACCAGAGCCCTCACTGCACAATTGCTAAACTAGCTTCAGTTCTTCCCTGGCAGAGAAATTTAGGACGATCCTACAGATCTCCACCAGGGGGCAAGCAGGGTTCGCATGGTATCTGCACAATTGCTTAGGCGAAATGCTCCCAGCGCATGCAGCCAGTGGTGTTTTCTGTCCTACACAAATAAACAAAACAAAACAAAACCAAAAGACTGAATGAGCCTTTTAAAGACTAGAAATTCTCTTTGTTTTTTGTTTGTTTGTTTGTTTTGTTTTGTTTGTTTGTTTGTTTTGAGGAAGCAGGGTTCACATTGGGTTTTGCTAGGTTTTGCTAATGGAAGGAGGTTCTGGTTTGGAAGTGTACACATTTGCGGAGCTGTCCCTCCTCGTGGTCTTCCCCATCACTCACTAACACTGCCTGCGAAAGCCACTATGTTGCAAGCCACCATTTCTTTCTTTCTTTCTTTTTTTGTATTGTTCTTTTTATTTCTTTTTTTATTGAAAAATAAAATCATTCATACTACATCTCGTTTGCTATCCCATCCCATGCATCCTCCCATTCCTCCCTCCCTCCCGCTTTCACCCCATTCCCCTTCCCTATGACTGTGACTGATGGGGACCTCCTCCCCTGGAACATGATGTTAGGGTATCAAGTTTCTTCTCGGTAGTCTGCTATGCTTCCTCCGAGTGCTATCGAGTCTCCCCATCAAGGGGACATGGCCAAATAAGGGGCACCAGAGTTTGTGTTTAAGTCAGTCCCCAGTCTCCACTAAACTGTGGAGAATATTCTGTCCCTTGGCTAGGTCTGGATATCTGGACACTAGGCCAAGGGGTATGTCTCATGAAAGTCTTTACTTACCAGGAAAATGGGATAGTGGTGAGGACACCCTAAGGTAGGAGAAATATAGGAGATAGGGAAATAGATGGATCCAGAGGGTCCTAGAAACCGACAAGAAGAACACTATGATGGGCAGATCTGGGCCCAAGGGTTCTGCAAAATCTATGGCACCAACCAAGGACAATACGTGCAGTCAAGCCACCGTTTCTTATGAGCCTGTTTCCTCTCCCCTCACTTGAAGATGTTGTCGGATGACACTGATGGAAAGATGGGATACAGGTTACATGGTTTTGCTGACAACAGCCAAGCATGTAAATTATCCCAACATCCAAACGGTCAAATCTAAGTTGAAACTTGCTTCTTCAGCAAATACCTAAGGACCTTATTGTGATAACCCTCAAGAGAATTCTTCATAAGCATTAGGAAGTGTGGCGTAGGAAGACGTTTTACGGTTAGGGCATAAGTTGAACCTGAAGGAGGATGTCTTCTTTGGGTACATAGTGAGGAATGCTAAAGGGAAAAATAATTGGTGTTCCCTTTGTCTTAATTTATTGCCAATTTATATTTAATACACGGAAAGAGTTATTAATTATAAATTTAGCAATTAAACATAAGAAATCATGGTAGGTGTGGTGACTCACACATAGTCCTGGCACTTGGGAAGAAGCAACAAGAGGGTTTTGCTGTGAGTTCAAGGCTAGCCCAGGCTACAGAGTGAGACCTCATCCAGATGGATGGATGGGTAGGTAGACAGGTAGATGGAATTCAGAAGCTAACTGAGGGAGTGGAGGGATTTCTGGGGATCCACACCCTTAACATGAACCCTCGTTCCTCTTCCAAGTACTCATCATGCGAGGTGGTCAGAATAGGACTGGTCCCTGTAGATTCCTGTGTTTGGATCCTTGGCCACAGGAAGTGGTACTATTAGGAGGTGTGGCCTTGTTGGAGGAGGTGTGACTCTGTGGAAACCGGCTTTGAGGTGTCATATATATATATATATATGCTCAAGCTCCTCCCAGTATGGAGCAGTCTCCTCTTTGCTTCTGAGGATCAAGAGGCAGGACTCTCGGCTCCTTCTCCAGCACCACGTCTGCCTGCATGCTGCCATGCTTCCCGCCGTGATGACCATGGACTGAACCTCTGAACTGTAAGCAGCCCCAGTTAAATGTTTTCCTTCATAAGAGTTGCCATGGTCATGGTGTCTCTTCACAGCGATGAATCCCGAAATAAGACACCATCTCTTTTCAAGGACAGAAAAAGGGATTTTTTTTTTTTCTGGTCACCTTAAGTTTTATGCCTGGGGCCTTTGGTAAGTTAAACTAACAAGACAGATTGACCTGAGTAATATAGAAATGCACGGGTTCTGCGTGACACAGGAGTGTTTGCAAGGAAGCAGAGAGCTCAACAAAAGCCTCGGCCTCCATGAAGAATGGAAAGTCATGGGGAAATGCAATGAGACAAAAGGGCATGAGCTAACGCCTGAGAGAAGCTTGGCAGTGCCCATCCCTTCAGACTGCTCTTGGGGCATGAGGAGCTGCTTGCCAGGCAGGGATGGTGGCCTCTTAAGCACAGCACTCCAGGACACTTAAGGCAGGCAGACTGCCATGAGTTTGAGACTAGTCTGGGCTACCAAGTAGGAACTTGTCTCAAAAACAAACAGCAGCAATGACAGAAGCCTGTTCCCCGCTCCTCTGCTCTCCTCCATCTGTCTACGGGTGCAGTGAGAGAGCTCTTCACATCTTATGACCTGCACCAGAGGAGAAGGCAAGAGCTCTGCCTATACCTCTGTTTCTCAGACCCTTCAGCTTAAGATACCCAATATGCCAAGGCGCCATGTTTGGGGGTAGCACGGCTGGAAACCATCCCCTTCCTGGGAAACACTGAGAGGAAGGGGGAGGCCGGTGGTCTGGGGACAGGATGACATGGGTATAAGATGGGTGTCCGTGTGCTCGTGTTTGCTGCACATGGAGATCTGGAAGCAGGAGTTGTGCCTCTTATTCCATAACAGACACTCAGTAAATGTTACTAAGATGTTAATTTTCAAATTACTAGAACAAATTAGATTTCATAACCTTCAGCTCCATTTCAAGGCAGGAAAGGATTGGCTTTCTCCTCGGCAGTCGGTATGGAACTGGTGTCCACAGCTCTCCTTCCAGACTGGAATGCCCTGGAAGGTTTTAAACGCCCTGAAGCTCTGACCACACAATCATACACTGGTTCTATACTATGTAGTTACCAGCAGCAGAGATACTGAGGACAAAACCCATGTGGAGCAGGGCATGGATGCAGGCCTGCAATCCCAGCTCTTAGCAGTGCATGGGAGGAGGATACAAGTTCAAGGTCAGCCTGGGGTAGAGAGACCTGACCCCATCCCAAAACGTACAGTTAGAAATAAGCACCTGTGCCTATGTATATGGCTGAGTTTCTATGAGGAAAGAGAAAGTTAAGACAATAGAATTTAAAATGATACTATGAAATCCCAATTGTGGACACTTGTCTATGTTCCATTTTTATATCTTCACAGATATGGCTCTGACAAATCCCCTGTAGCTCTTGCCCGTGAAGAGAGTCCTCACGTACACCTGAAACACATCAAAGCCTTCAACTGCATCCAAGGGAAGGAACCCCAGATTCTTCAAGACTCAGGTTCCTAACGTTTTATCCTGGCCACAGAAGGGACCACTGACATAGAAGAGACCATTGACATGGAAGGGACTACTGGCACAGAAGAAACCATTAACACAGAAGGGACCACTGGCATGGAAGGGACCACTGACACAGAAGGGACCATTGACACGGTTCTGCAGAAAGCTCGTCCCATGGTTTCTCTGCATGGCCTCAGTTTACCTATTAGCCTTGCATTGTTCCTCTCACTCCTCTCAGAAGTGTCTGTGCTGGCTTTGCTCAGACATGAATCTCCCAAGCCCCCCGCCCCATTCAGTCACTAAGTCTGGTTGAGCCACACACAAAGCTAAGCATTCTTAGCCATCAGCTCTGGTTTGTTGGCATGCCCCCTTTGCCCCCATCAGTGTTATGAAAGCACTGGAGGAAACCAGCACAGGCCTGTGTACTCTCCCATTCCTCTGCCAAGCGAGGACATCATGTTCACACTGTTGTGTGAACAAGAAGCGCCCACAAACACATCTGTTAGACATTTGGTCCCCAGCTGGTGGTGCTAATTTTGGAGGTGGTAGCAGCTTTAGGAAGCAAGGCCTGACTGGAGAAAGTGGGTCATAGGTGGGCATGACAGTGACATGCCTTTGAAGGTTAAGCCTAGGTCCCCATGCCATCCCCTCTCTCTTCTCCCTACCCACCACGAGGTGAACAGTCTCTTCTTTGACATCCCACCATGATGTAGACAAAAGCCTGTCAATGTGCAAACCAAATCAAATCATTCTCTTTGGCTGTTTCCCTCAGATGCCTGTGGGAGCAGTAAGAAAAGCAATACCCACCTAGCCCGCCATGGAAGGAGCCAGCCAGAGGTAAATTAAAGACAGCGAGTGCCTTGATCTTGGGACTCTTCAACCTCTACTACCATAGTAAGTTGCTGACTCTTGTATTTTGGTACAGACTGAGACACTGGTGCGGGTTGGGCATTAGACGGCTCCTGTATTCACTGCCCCGGTCTACAGGGTGGTGCTTCTGGGGGTTGCTGAGAACCTTGAGGGAGTAAGGGCTAGTAAGGCGTCCAGCATGTCCTCCTCTTTTGCTGTTTCCTGTCTCTGAATGTGGGGGTGTCTGTTCTTAAATGCGCTTGTGCCATGGCTTGCCAGAGGCCCAAACACATGGGGCCACCTAGTCTTGAACCCCACAGCGCATGTGAATAGTATGTCTCTGTACACTGTGTGTTAACTGCCTCGAGTGTTTTGCTATAGCGATGGAAAGCTGACTAACACCGATAGCGTGTCTTTTCACTGTCACATAAGTTCTGGATGACAAAGACCATCTCGTGGCAACTGCAACGCAAGTAATAGTGCCTTGAGTCTTCACATAGGCTCTACTCAGGAAATGTGCATTGACTAAAGCAGTGGTTCTCAGCCTTCCTGATGCTGCGGCCCATTAATACAGCTTCTCATGTTGTGGTAACCTCCAACCATAAAATTATTTCATTGCTACTTCATAGCTGTAGTTTTGTTACTGTTATGAATCATAATTAAATATCAGATATACAGGATATCCAATATGTGACCCCCCACAGGTTGAGAACCACTAGGCTAATTGAATGCATGATCCTAGGCAAGCAGCACAGTTTGCTCCAATTAGTGGCTTTGTAGCCCACATGACAGTGGGCCGTATTAGTTTAGCTGGCAGACTTTAGGACAGAGTTTGCTGTTACCATGGTGTCTAACAGGAGTCTGCTGAAGCCTAGACCCACGTGAGCATAGACTGCTTAAGCTGTCTTCAGGAAGGGCCACCTGGCCTGTCACTAAGGGCACTTACAGCTTTGAACCTGCTTCTCAAGGAAGGTCATGAGCATGGACCAGGGGCGTCACAATGAGGGTGAGAGGAGCTGGCTACCGAAGATTTAACGTCACCCTGGCGTCCACCTGGCAACAGGTAAAAACACACTTCCCCCAGTCCCTACACAAGCTTAGGCCCTCTGACCTCTAGGTGAGACAGAACGGTGGGGTTGGCAGGAGTCCTCAGCTTCCAACAGGCCTCTGAGTTGTCAACCAGCCTTTGTCTCCCCGCCATCTTGTCTGCCAGGCCCAGCAGGTGACTCTGTGGTACACAGACAATATAAAGCCTGAGATGCCAGCTCCCCTCCTATGCCAGGTACCCGGAAGAGTAGGAGAGCTCATATTTACTAGGCTGGCTGAGCCAGCCCAGCTAGTGCTCTGGAGAGACCTGGCCTGGAGTTCCAGGCTCACAGCATCTCCAGCTTTTCAGCACGGGTGACTGTATATTAACAGCACCGTTGGCTTCAAACTGGGGTCCATGTGGCCATACACAGGCGGTCTCGGCACTCGTGGTCTCTAAGGGGAAACTCCATTCTAGGCAAGTCTATTTACAGAAGCTGGGCTGACAGGGTTTAGAGCAGCTTGGGCAATGTATCTGTTTCCTTAAGATGGTTTGCAAGTGTCTGCTTTTTAAGGAAAAGAGGAAGGGGTGGGTTTCCCTGAAGTGAGAGGGAGTACAAAGGCGGAAATCAGCTTTCAAAGAGAATAGGAACACAAGGAGATATGACAACCTTACTATGTGGGAAATAACATTCTAGCCCATTTTCTTTCTCCTTATCACTTCTACCTCCAGAGGCAATTTCATTTCTGCCAATTCAAGATTTCTTAATGATGTCAACCAGGGTGCAGCAGGCAGGAGCATTCACACCTTAGCTTATGGAATGTGGGCCTGCTTCTCCTCATTCTTGGTGATGAAAGTCTTTCTGTGGCAGCTTTCATGTGCCGCACAACTTTTTGACATCTTGAATTATAATCGTAAAAGTCATAGACGGTGTCCTCTATGGCTTTCATGCATCTCCCCAAAGTCCATGTGCTGAAAACAATGCATTGGAGTTGGGGTATTTGAGAACTGGGATTGGACGAGGTCCTGGAGGAGGGGCCCCCGTGAAGGCATTAGTGGCCTTGTTGGAGGAGGAAGAGGGCCCAATGAGAAGATTTACTATATCTCACTATACTTTGATACAAAAATTATCTTATCAAATGGCACTGCTATTGGGCTTCTCAGCTCTAGAATCATGAACTAAACGTGTAGTCTTTATAAGGTACCTAGTCTCAGGTACTTTGTTATAGCAACATAAACACACTAGCAGGGTACCTATAGTTTGCTTTTTGTTTTTGTTTTTTGGTGTTTGTTTGTTTTGATGCCGTGTGATTGGACAATTTGATTAGGTCTTCTTCTACTTGATTAAAATTAAATTTTAGAAACTACTCAACTTCTGGAAAGACCAGCTCCTTGGTCAATGTTTTAACATACTTAGAACTTGCCTTTGCTGAAGATCACTGGCCCTTCACTTGGGCTTACAAGTAGGAAGACAGGTTGAAGTCTTGTATGTTGTATCTGTCTGCTTTACTGTGGGTCAGACTCGACTTAACTCAGCTGTAGGCCTGTTGATCTGCCTAATGGCCAGTGGTGCTTAGTCCAACCATCTCACCTTCCTTCAATCTGTAGGCACACAGAGTATCAAGGCATGGTCAATTTTACAATGTCCTATGCCAGACCCCCCAAAATGAGGCTGAAAAGTATCTTAAACATTGTCCTAAACCTGTAGTTAGGTTAAATTCTGAGTAACAGAACCTTACAGACAAATCACCCCATAGTGACACTGCCAGTGTTTGTGTTGCAATTTCAGTCAAGGAAGCTCATTAAGACTCATAAACAACTCAGAGGCCCAGAAAGTTCCTGAGACTGAACAGAATCACATAGCTCCTTAGAGTCAAACAAGTAGGGCTGGAGAGATGGCTCAGAGGTTAAGAGCACTGTCTATTCTTCCAAAGGCCCTGAGTTCAATTCCCAGCAACCACATCGTGGCTCACAACCATCTACAATAAGATCTGGTGCCCTCTTCTGGTGTGTAAGCACACATCTGGGCAGAATTACTGTATAAAAAATAAATAAATCTTTAAAAAATAAGAGTCAAACAAGCAGTAATGACTGCTGAGCTTTTGGGTCGCCCATACTTTTATATGTAGGGTCAATAAATGCACTGGGTCTGCAAAGTTGAACCTTGGAAGTATTACTACTTTAATCTGTTGTCAACTTTATACCTGGAGTCAGTAGACAGATATTTGTTCATGTCTCCCCAGACATAATGTCTGCCACACATAACTCCTAAGTGGGAACAATCACTTCATGACAACCGGTTTGTGACTTCAAGTGACCAGGACTTCTTTGTAGAACCAGAAGACAATGACCACAGCCCATAGTTTAACCAAGACTGCTTGCCTACGCACATCTCATAGCCACTTCCGCTTTTTTCTTGTTTAAACTTGAAGATTGTAATGTTAGTGCTCTGGAAATGGTCTCAGATGCTTACTCCATTTTCTCCAACTGGAAATTTTGACTAAAAACCTTTTCCTGCTTGTGCTGTTTGGTTTGACATCAACTTGACACAGGCTAGAGTCATTCTGGAAGAAGGAATATTAACTGGGAAATGCTCTCACCTGACTGGCCTGTAGGCAAACCGTGGTGCATCTTCCCAATGGATGGTTGATACAGGAGAGCCCAGCTCACTGTGGGCAGTGCCACTCTTGGGCTGGAGGTCATGTGTGCTATAAAAAAGTAGGCTGAGGAGCAAGCCATAAGCAGCATTCCTTCTTAGCCTCTGCATCAGCTCCTGCCTCAAGTTCCTTCCCTGGATGACTACAAGCCATAAGCAGAAATAAGTGGTCTCCTCCCCAGGACTTGATGTTGGTCACGATGTTTTCTCACAGCAATAGAAACTCTGAGACTGCTGTTCACCATTAATGTTTGTGGTGGTTTGAATAGGTATGACCCCCCCATAGAGTCATGTGTTTGAACGCTCAGCCCATGGGGAGTGGCACTATAGAAGGCAAGGCCTTGTGGGAGGAAGTATATCGTTGTGGGGCAGGCTTTGAGTCCCCTATGCTCAAGCTATGCACAGGATGGGACACAGTCCCCTTCTGCAGCCTGTGGATCAAGATGTAGAACTCTCAGCTCCTTCTCCCCCATCACGTCTGCCTGGACAGTTGTGCTTCCCACCGTGACTAAAGCTCTGGAACTGTAAGCCACCCTCAAGTAAATGTTTCCCTTTGTAAGGGTTGTCTTGGCCATGGTGTCTCTTCCCAGCCATAAAACCCTAACTCGGACAGGGTGGTTGGCTTCCTCTGTGGCATTGTGAACAGATAAGACGTGTTAGAACCTCCAGAGTGGAGACCCAAGACTAGGGGTACAATGCCATCATTTGCTTTCTTGATGCGCCATCTGTCTGTCTGTCTGGGGTCGCAGATGTTTGTTCCTAAGTGTTATCGAGGATAGTTGAGAAGAACCATGCTCTCTTCGTCAAGCAGGCGGGAGATGATGGAGAGGAGGGAGTCCACACTCAGGTGGCACGCACATTCCCAGGTACATGGATTTTAGAAAGGAATGTTGGGCATTAAATACCAGGGCCTGGATTCCCCTTAAATGACCTGTGTCTGTGAACCACTGGGAAGAGATATTTTAGTTTCAGGATCACCTCTCTTTGGGGTCTGGGTCACCTTTTTCCCATTGGTGGCAAAACATTCCCTGAGACTTGAAAGGTTTGTTGAAAACCCAGAACCCTGGTTTTCTACAAACATATATCTTTTTATGCGATGCCTTTTCATAAAAGACATCAAAGAACTGTTTCAAGTGAACAGAACTTGTTTCCAACCCCACTCCTGCCCTGATCTTTCACCCAGTCCACAAACTAAATAATACTGTTCTTGGAGCCATGACCATATTGCCATCTGCCCAAGTTTGAGACTGAAACTGTTTAAAAATCTGCTGAAGCCAGAACTGGGTCCTGGGACATTTCTGGTCCATCTACTGAGTCTGAGCCTTATTTAAACTTTATCCTTAAATATCTGTAAGACTCTTGGTTGGTTTTTTGTTGGTTTTTTTTTGTTGTTGTTTTCTTTTGTATTTGTTTTTGGTTGTTGGTTGGTTCCTTTGCTGGGTTTTTTTTTTTTTTTTTTTTTTGAGGTGGGTGGGGGGAAAGAGACTTGTTTTCATTAGTTACATGAGATCCTGGGTAAAAAATATATTAACCAAGCTTGTCTGAGATACAAACTTGATTTTACCATCATCATAAAAACTCAATCTTCATTTAAATTTGGAGGCAAAACAAAAATCAGTTTTATATGAGTCACACCTGAAGGACAGGATGTATTACCTACTGTTACATTCTATAGGCTATTAGCCAGGCTTTCAAAAAATTGATGTGGGTGGCAGGAAGAAAACCCTATCCATCCCCAAAGAATCTACATACAAGGTCAGGTAAGAAAGTCGGTTGCCCTGGTGAAGGCACGAAGCAGAATTCTGACCTCTCTCTAGACTTCAGACAAGATTATGTAGACTTTAGATAAGATTGTGGCATTCCACAGTGTAGAGACGAGCAATCCTCCTCAGTGCTGGGAGATGGTCCCTTCGTTCTCCACAAGCCAGCCCATCCCCCTTCTGACCTCGTGGGCACCCTTCACACAAACAGTGCACATATGTACATAAAGCTAAAACACACATCCACATACAATGAGACGGCACATGGTTCAAATTCTCTTCCAGCATCAAATCACTCAGAGGACACTGAGGCCCATCAGATTTGAGTACCCCTGTGAAGCACACTGGGACATCATTATTAAAATGGAAACTGGATACAGGAAATCTAAAAGTAGTCAGGTTTTTGTACAGTGTGTGTATGTGTGTGTGTGTGTGTGTGTATGTGTGTGTGTGTATGTGTGCAGACTCATGGAGGTGTGTTTGTGTGTGGTGGTGGTGGTGGTGGTGAGGCAGCAGTGACAGGAAGTCAGCCCTGGGTGTCTTCCTTAATTTTTCCCTACTTTAATTTTTGAAACAGGTCTCACAGCACCTGAAACTCTCGCTGTGTCAACCTTCCCAGTACTGAGATTACAGGCATGTACTCTTTGTTTTTAGTTTTTTTCCTACTGAGCCATCTCCCAGGGCCCGGGATTCTGCATCTCTTATATGCTCCTGGGGCAGCTGGTCCACAGACCTTCCTACTTGAGCACAGACCTACAAGCAAGGATACAAGCTAGCCTAGGCAGTTGGCAAGGAAAAGATGGAGTTCAGGAATGTGTGTGTGTGTGTGTGTGTGTGTGTGTGTGTGTGTGTGTGTGTGTGTGTGTGTGCGCGCGCACATGCACATGCCATGTGCAGGTAAAGCTGTTCAAGACTCTGGAGACTGGGACTCTTATGTAAAGAACAGTCACCAGTGGCCACACTCACCTTTCCCTGTGAGTCTGTGAAAGCTCCAGACAGCAGACCCTTCGCGACGGAATGCGGTGCTTCGAGCTTGCCCAGGCCTTGTCTGAGTTCTACACTGCACTTCCTTAGAGGTCACTCAACCTGCTCATAGTGAGACAGGGCAGGAGATTGGAAATGAAATTTAGATTCTACCAATCATGGGCTGAAAATTAGTTTGTGAAAAACCCTGCATCCGGTTTAAATGCAAACTTTTTTTTCCTTGTCATTTCTGCAATGCTACACAGTGACTGTCCCGTACGCAGCGGTTTCTATCAGGTACTACAAAGCAAGCAAGATCTGCTCTCAACCTGAGTGCACCGGAAGGTCTGCATCGTTTAAGCAAGTATGTGTCATTTACATGTCTCAAACACCCTCAGTTTTTGCTATACTTAGGGTTCTCAGTCACATAGGTATGTTTTCAGTTACTTTTCTTTGTTTGAGACAAGGCCTGGCTATCTGGAACGCCTTATGTAGCCCAGGCTGGTGTTGAGCTCACAGAGATGCAGCCACCTGCCTCTGTCCCCCAGTGCTGGGATTGAAGGTGTGAGCCACTACGCCTTGCCCTGTTTTGGGTTTCTTATTCCCCAAATCTTTAGCCCAATATTAAGAAAATATATTATTGAGAACTTCATTCACGTACACAAGGAAAAAAGAAGTTCATATATACCACTTCCCCCATATCCCACTCAACACATACCCACCCCAACTTCGTCGTTTTTGGTTTTTAAAAAATAATCCATTAAGTCAGTACCACCACCTTAGGCCAAGATGTTTATTATTATTTATTTGCTTTTTGGTTAAAACTTCAAACTTCGCCAGAATATCTTTCCTTGAAGACCACGATAGCTACTTCATTTTTTAAAATTTATTATTTATTTATTTATTTATTTATTTTTGAGATGAGGCTTCACTGTGTAGACCTGTTGCACACACAACTAACTATATATCCCTGATTGACCTCAAACTTACACTCATCTTTCTGACTCTGCTTCCTGAGTGCTGGGATTACAAGGAGATGCCTCCATGCTTGGCCCACCCCACCCCCCAAAAAAAAGACAACTATGGGCCGCCAAGATGGTTCAGCAGGTAAAAGCATCACTACTATGCCTGATCCCTGCGTTCATTATCTGGAGTATGTATGGTGTGGTGAAGGAAGGACCAATTTCTGTGGGCTGTCCCTCCAACCTCCACAGGCACACCACACACCAATGTAACTTAAGCGGAAAGGACAACCACAGGAGTTTTCTCTCCTGGCCTCTCCCCCCTCCACAAACACATCCTCATCCTTCTATCCAAAAAGGCACAGGGTCACCCGGGCCCTTTTCAGTTCTTTTATTGTTGGACAGGCATTTACAACATTCCATTCATAGACCTAAAAACATAAAAATAGACCTTCTTTCAGCTTATAAAAGAAATATATAAGAACTTTTGGACATAGACACATCATGACCTTATTATGTACAAGAGACAATGGCACCCTCTCTAAGCACCAGACGTTCCAGTATTCTTCCGCGGACGTGTTGCGGGGAGACCGGAAGACGCGGCTTCAGTTCCCCATCGGACGCAATCGACCCCGAGATGGTATGAACAATGCAGTGATACAAAGGGCATAGAAACTGCTCTAAAGCTTCTTAAGAAAACCAGAAGGTATAGCAAAAACTTTAATAGAATAAAACTTCCAAAAGATCAAGCTCAAAGCCCTGGAAACCCGAAAGGGGGGGGGGGCGCAGAGGACTGGAGAGCAGGAAAGCAAGCGGGGGGGGGGGGGGTTGGGGGGGGGCTTAGAGCGTCGTGTTCTGAACTCTCTGTCTGGAAATATAAAGTCATAACTGATTCTTATAAAATATAATTGCTAAAGCTACTATAAAATTCAGGTCTTTAAAGTACCTACCGATGTATCAAACACCAAATAGATATATAGATATATAGATATATTTTTTTATTTCCAAAACGAAAAGTTTTCCTATTATTTAAACCCTTCTTAGGGAATGGACATCACGGAATGGGAAGGAGGGAAGAGGAACAAAAAGCTATAAACCTTTTTTAAAAAAATGAAAGTGCTATAACGGTTTTATGTTCTTCCTGTCTGGACATCCATTTAGGAGATTAGGCCCCTTAGCAAGTTTACCCTGTTCCATCAGCACGAAGGGGATATTAACCACAAAGGATGCTTTTGAAGAGGTTCTGAGATCCGGTCATGGACTGCCAGGGAAGGGGGAAATCATCTATGGATGAAGATGCGATTTTGATGGGGGGAAAAAAAAACCCAATGATTGCCATGGCAGGCCCATGAAGAGGAGGCTCCCCTCCCCTGCCATGCGCAACAGACACACACACACACTGCCCCATTCCCTGTCCCTGTAATCCAACCAAACTCTCATTTCAAATATAGATTCATACATTTAGAAAAAAAAATCTGTTTCTGAGAAAGAAAAAAAGTTTACTCTTCGCATGAGCTTCCAGTTGGCCGTTTCTATATAAATATAAAGTCATCGTGCGCCACTCGCTCTGCAGAAGGTTAGATCCTCGTTTCAGACTGAGTTCACCTGGCACTGTAAGGGGCTCATCTAGTTGTGCCCCTGCATCTCAAGGAAAATACAAAAAAATAGTGGGTTTTTTTTCCTCTCTCTAAATGATAAATTTGGATCTCTTTCCCAAGAGTTTGGCATCTTTATAATTCTCTGCAAAACTAGAGCTTCCAAACACTGACGTAGAATAAGACCAGTTATAGACATAAACAGAAGAAAAATAAGAGGCTCATCAGACAGAAATGACCACCCTTTCCTCACACATTCCTAAGACACACAGATATTCTCAGACACTGAAGAGGGAAGGCGCCACAATGCTGCAAGCTGTGCAGATGCTTCCGTTTGTCCCAATTTTCCGTGTGTGTGTGTGTGTGTGTGTGTGTGTGTGTGTGTGTGTGTGTGTGTGTGTTTGAAGGTGGTTCCTCCTCAGGTATGAGACTGCATTCAGAAAAGAGGAGCTGTGACACATGTGTGTGTGTTATCCTGTCACTCAATACTTTGCTTTGACTGCTGGGGTGGGTGCGGACAGCTTGAATTCCAGTGCTACAGATTCTTTGTTCTAATTCTCCAGGCCCTGGTGGACGGAGAGTAAATAGACACCCTTGGTACAGAAGAAAGGGCTTGGGCTTATTTGAGATGCTGAACAACTCTCTCTGACGTCATTAAGAATGATGAAGGTGGGTGGCTACATGGCTTCAGACCCAAGTCAGCTGCCAAGATCTGTGTGCAAGAGTGCAACCTAAGGGGACATTCTCGTGGACGGCACGGGAGGGTGAGCAGAGTGAGGGCGGGGCCGGCGTCGTATCTACACCAAATGTCATATCTCAGTGTTCAGTTTCCTGGAGGGGGCAAAGTCTTCACGCCTGACCCAAATGACTTCCTCACTTGCACTCTCCAGGCCTCCATTGATGCCCGACAGGGCCGCTTGCTTCTTGAGCTGTGTCATGCGGGATGCGTGGCTATCGAGGGCTCTCCGGCCTCGGGCCCGCTGACTGATGGAGGCAGCCTGAAGCTGCTCCTGCAGGTCTCTGTCCACTGAGGTGCCCTTCGCCGATTCACAGAACTCGTCATCGTCACTGAGGATGTCTGTCTCCTTGACGTCATCCTGCTCCTCATACTGAGCAAGATCAAACTGCTCCTCTACCCATCGGTCAGTGTCCCCGCCACCGGGGGGCTGCTGGGGCTCTTTCTCCGGGCTGCTGGCTGAGACGGCATCGGAATCAATGGTAAACCTGTTTCGAGCCAGTCGCCGCCTCCTCCTCCCAAGAGACTTGCTTGGGGCAGACACTGCACACACATACAAAAATATAAAAATAAACCCCCACATGCTTTACCATGAGATGAAAATCCAGCAAGCAAAGAGAAGAAACATAAAAGGTAAATGAGCTTCTTCCGGAGTTTGGGGCTAACCCTTACCACCCTGGCGTCTACCTTGCTCGTGTCTAAACTGAAGATGGCGCTCTAAAAACGAGCCCAGGTGTGAGGGAGGACAACACTAGAGGCTTATGGGGAAGAAATAAATCTACTACCAACTGTGAGCGCCTAAGACACAGGCAACACGGATGCCTGCCCCATCCCCCCTATACTGGAGCGTCAACTATCCTCAACACAACCTGTGGCCATGGCACAGAGCGATGGCGGCTGCCCCAGGGTTTCCCAAGGGTTATTTAGGCAGATCTAGGCCTTTAATGAGCCTGGGAGGCTCCTGGGGCTTTGCTGCCTGTGAAGGCATCACTGTGGTGCCTGAAGCACTAGGCTATGACATTGCCTTCCAGGGACATGAACCTAAGGTTTCTTGAGGACCCGCAGTTAGACTGAGGGCACACTTTTGGAGGTTGTATGTGAAAAATCAGCTGCCAAGGACACAGCGCTCCAAATCTACCCTTTGCACCCTTTCTGATAAAGTCCAATATGAACACTGAAGCTAAGCAAAGCCAGAGACCTAACTCCACGCTGTGAATGGCCAACCCTTCCTTCTACAGTGAAATAAAAATGCCAGCACCTGAGTGGACTGAGAAATAAATAACAGATCCCACTCCAGCATGGAGAAATAAAGTGCTATAGAAAGTTACTCAAAGTTAAAATCTTCGAGTTTATTAATTTACCCCATTGCCCTTCAGGAAGTCGGGACTACCACAGGCAAGCAAACAAACAGTGCTACCAATCAAGCAAGGAATGCTCCCAGCACCCACCCACGCACTCGCACATGCACACAATGGCTCTTGTAGAAACGATCTGTTGCACTGGGCACAGCGAGGTGAAACGCAACCCAGGCTTTCTGTGGAGGGAGCATCTCCTACGCCAGTTAGGAGCTGCCACCCCGAAACCCACGTCTTGAAAACAGTGAGCTGGCTTCAGAACTGCCAGAAGAGTCTACTGTTGGCATTGAGTACTCCATTTTCTCCAGACAGAGCACACGAACACCGCTCTTGTTTAAAGAGGGGAATAGAAACAAATTCCAGGCCAAAATGGGAGGAAATGAAAAACTATTGCTTCACTTTGAGCCTAACTCCACAACACCTGGCTCTCCCCAGGAGCTACAGCTGGTGACTCGAACTCACTACTGGCTTCCCGGAAACATATGAGAATGATTTTCATGATCAAGTATTCAGGGGCCAAGTCATGTAGTCATGTCTGCATCTGTGAACTATGTCCAGGTAAGATGGTACTTATAGATGACAGATGGGTGGGCAAAGGTGAAAATACAGAAAAACATCAATTACTGAATGTATAGAGATGAACTCTTTTAGCTGCTCCATGAGTCTCAAATTTTTCATAAGAAAGTATAGAATATGGGAACTTTTAGCTCAGTTACTGGCTGGAGTAATCACTATATAGAGTAGGTATGGAGGCAGGGCATTCGCTCTTTATGCCATGCAGGCAACACACACCTCCTATGAAAGGCAGAATGAATCAGAGTAGGCTGCTCTTTATGAAAAGGATATTTAGTAACCCAGCGAGAATTAATGGGTCCCTCTCAGGCTCGGGACGACAGCCTTGGCCTGATCCACTGACGTGGCATTCTATAAGTCACGCAGCACGGGTACTGTGATGAGCGAGAATTACTTCAGAGCAGAGTAAACAGAAACATTTTTTCAGCCAAAAATGAACCACCAGGCTGGGGGGAAAAACAAAGCAGATAAACAAACAACCAAAATGCTTCCAACTGGACAAATGCAACGGGCTATGATGCAATGGCTTTCTCTTGGTATTCAGAATGGTCAGGGGGCAAGTGCTGTATTTCCAAGAATTTCTCAGGAGAAAGGCTTTGGTCTATGCCATAGACAAAATGTGCGTGCGTAGATGTCTTGTTTTGTTTGGTTTGGTTTTTGTAAATGCACTTCTGAATTTAGGTTCGTAAGTTAACAGCAAACACCATTGGTGGTTAGGGTCCCTTGCAGTTTTGGGGTATTGGGTTATAGGCTTTCAATAAGCATACAGACTGACTGGAGAACAGACTTATGGCAGCCTCCACCCATATCCATTAGCTAAACTCCAGGGACCTAGAGAATGTAATAGCCTACGTCAAGGTTGGTAGATTATCTATGAAATCTACACCGAGTCGCAGCTCTTCACACATCTCTGCCACACAACTGAGAACTTGTGGGAAAGGAACTGGGTCAAAGGTAGAACTCTTATTTTGCAAATGTACAGGAAATTTCTTCTACTGGACTCTTCCCTGAAATTTTCTGAGCTGCATCTCAGAAAAGGAGCGATTAGAATGCTGACGGCATTAAGTCAGTCGAGTATTAGGAAAGCATCACTCTTCCTGAGTATGTGCACATGTGGCACATGTGTTCCTTCTCTGGCGCTCTAGAGACATGGGGTATGGACTCCAAGAGCATTTACTCCCCTTTTTCTTTTCCAATAGCAATCGAAAACTTCCTCAAATTAACACTGAGACTAAACCGAAAGTTGCAAGCACGAAGCGAGAGTCAACATTTTCTGTGTCATCTGGTCTACCGTGCCTGAGCACAGAATCCTCACTGAGAACAGGCTTGTCCTCTGCCGCACTATGAAGTCACTGTGCTCTCAGAATAGTCGGCTATGACCTCGCTGACACTTAACTCACTGCTTCTCACTGAAAAAAGCTGGCTGTCATGCAAAGCAGAGACTCTCATTCCAACAGCAGCTAAGAGGGCCCCTTCCAAGACAGGATGCATCGGCTCGGCTTGCTGGCTTGGCCAACGGGAGGGGAGCTCACCAGCCAAAAGGAAGGCAGCAAGGGAAGGCTGAGGGAAGGGAAGGAGAGCCCACAAAGGGAAGATCCCTCAGAACCCACCAGGAAGGAGACAAGGCAATGACCTCACACCATGGAAGGATGTGTTCTACATGAGGCCCCACAAGGCCACACCTAATTCCTGCTCCCTGGAGTCCTACAGTGGAGCTGGGGTGACGGGGATCTTGTAGGTCTGAATCCCCACAGTACCTGCCCTGCTCATGGCTGGCCTGGCGCCTTTAAGCGCACATAACCTCTTGCCTCCAAAGGGGACATACTGCTGGGATGAAGGGAGGCTTTCCGTTTTGAGGAGCTGTCTTCTGTGTTTGTCTCGAAGGATCGAATGTACAGACTTCAGAAAATCCTTTCGGCTCTCTGGGGAGCTATGAAAAGAAGATTTAAACACGTTAGGAGGCCAGTACCCAATGGAGGGAACTTATTATGATGCTATTAGGTGCAGCCAAATAAATATCCCCAAGAGCAAAGGCGAAAGAGGCAAGGACTCCAATTTCTATGCTTAGCTGCCTCCTTAGGGCAGGGAAAAAAAACAAAATCCATCCTCACTTCACGCTTTCAAATCATCATCTACAGGCCATTTGGGAGAGTCCCACCAATAGTGAACAGATAACGGACGAAGTTGTTTTATGCTAGGAGGTTGCCAGAGCCCTGCTCTTACACTAAGTCACGGTCTTACGTGCTGTAACTGTTTTAAGGAGAAAATGAAGGACAGGCCTGTTGCATCTCTGCGGAGCACCCACAGATGGACATCGCAAATGCCTGCTCTTTCCTCCTGCTTACTATCAACTCCTTCCACGCCCTGCTCCACACACAAAGGCTGGATTCTTGTTTTGGGTTTGTTTGTTTGTTTGTTTGTTTGTTTGTTTGTTTTTCGAGACAGGGTTTCAGTGTGTAGCCTTGGCTGTCCTGGACTCGCTTTGTAGACCAGGCTGGCCTTAAACTCACAGCGATCCTCCTGCCTCTTCCTCCCGAGTGCTGGGATTAAAGGCCTGCGCCACCACACCCAGCAAAGACTGGATTCTTAAGAACGATGAAATCTTCTACGTCCTAATTCTCACAGCACCACTTATCCTCTAAGTTAGAGTTATTTTCTTTAAGTTCAATATGTGTGTGTGCATATATATACATATACATATATACTTTTTGAGACAGGGTTGCAGTATGTAGCACAGGCTGGCCTGAAACTTAAAATCCTCAGGCCTCCAACTTCTTAATGCTAGGTTTGAAGGCATGCACCATTCACTGGACCTGACAAAGTTCTCAGGATTGTCGCAAGATGTTTCACCTAGTACTAATTATAAACAATAAACACAGAACCAGGCTTGTTAAATACTCTGTAGAGTCTAGTGACAAAACTGTAAACAGATCAGCATAAGGAGATGAGAAAGGTGGGTACTCCGAGCATGAGGAACATTTGGAAATGTTTAACTCTGGAGAGCTTTCTGGAAGTCAGCCCTTTGTTGACCCTAGCATCCAACCCAGAGATGATATGGCAACCATGTAACGTGGGTTGTGACCCATCTGAATGTGGACAATGAACATGTTCAATGCATTTTCTGTAATGCTCTGGACAGAGCATCCTCTGTCAGGCTTGGCTACAATGAACATGAGGTAATTGCAGATGTAATGTTTGATAAATGTATCTTCTCACTATACTAGCAATAACATTAAAGTATTATGAATAATTATAATGGTACAATTTTATTATCATTGCAAGCAATATGCAGCACACTATATGCAAAGAACTAGATAAATGTTGAGCTAATTACCGAATGCATGTGGTTAATTAAATATGGATCATATTTAAAGCCACAAAGGATGGCAGATGCTATTTTTGTATTTCTAGAGAAAAAGACAAAGGAGGAGGAAGTAAAGGATGAAGGGAAAAGAGAAAAAAATTAATAACAGTAAATAAGTAGAAACCCATAATGAGTCGCTTTGAATCTGCCTGTGAGCAACAGAGCTCAGTGTCCCTGTGCTGACGGGCCTCTACAGTAAGGACACTGGTAAGGCCTTCAGCTCCTCTTCCTCTTACAGCAGACTCGCAGAGGTGTGCGAGCAACATACCCAAGCAACAGGCGAAGCGCCCCAAGGCAGCCCCATCTGTCACCCTGCTCTACAGACAGGACATACAGGAAGAAGTGCAATGCGCTTGAAAACCCCACTTCCTTAGAGAGCTAGTACCTTAGCTGGGTTCCTGGCTGAGTTCTAATGGAAGGAGCCTTGATATACACAACACTGCTACCAGGCAAGTAGCACTCTCTCTGCGAGGGGGCGTGGGCAGTTCCGCAGAGAGAGACGAAGGGCGGTCCCTCAGCTTCCCGACCCTGGCTCACCTGCAGCAGAGGTGGAAAACCCGCTCTGGTCTCCCTTCCGACTCTGACTTCACGTGGACAAGTTCACACACAGCATTTGCCTCCGCATCTGGAAAATTGAAATAACGCCATGTCAGACAGAGGCTAGTGGACTTAGCTACATTTTTTTTATTTTTTTTTTACAGATAAACTTTTCATGTTTGGTGTCTGCTGAAAACAGTGTAGAGCAAACTTGAGACCAAAGTTACTCCACTCCAACCCTGCGCTAAAGGAGCAGGCTCTGGAAGCTCAGTATGCGCTGGACAAACCAGCAGAAGGGGCTGGAAAGATGGCGGAGGCTCTTGCAGAAGACTGGTGTTAAGTCCCCAACACACACATACACACACACACACACCACAGATGACTCCAGTTCCAGAGGATCTAATGCCCGCTTCTTCTTCTTGTCTCTGTAATATTCTCTCTCTCTCTCTGTCTCTCTCTGTCTCTCTCTCTCTCTCTCTCTCTCTCTCTCTCTCTCTCTCTCTCTCTCACACACACACACACACACACACACACACAAACCATATGACTCCATTTCCAGAGGATCTGACTGCCTCTTCTTGTCTTTCTAATATATTCTCTCTCTCTGTGTCCCTGTCTCTCTGTCTCTGTCTCTGTCTCTCTCTCTCTCACACACACACCTTAATAAAACACTGAAAGTTTCCTAGACGGTCTAGGGGTGGGCCACACTGAAGAGCCATTCTGTTCCTCCAGCTCGCTGGCTGAACTACTTGAGCTAAGTGCTAAGTTCTTTTGGGCTAAGCAGTACGTATCTCCATCAGGCCAAGATGAGGAGGCCAGCACTGGCGCGGTTTGGGGAGTCCTCCCTTTATGTGACCACCTAATGACCAGATAGGCTACCCAAGGCTTATACAGGCTCCTCTGCAGGCTTCCCCAAGCTGTCCGCTAAAAAGAGCAAGACTGTGCTAACAAAGCAGGAAAACACCTTTTAACATGTGAATCTGCTGTGAGCACCATGTGTGCCTGCAAGTGGAAGCCGGGGAGCAGCTCGCGGGACTCTGTCTTAGCTGTCTTGGAGATGGAACTCGGGCCATCAGGGTTGCCGGTGAGCGCCTTTACCTGGAGAGCCAGCTGCCGTTGGTTGACTCACGGGTGTGGAACCCATGGGACAGACAGTCAGCTCCAAGGGCTGAAGCTATGCAATGCTGACGATGCTGCATTATGCTGAGTCATGAATAAAGTGTCTGAGGTGAGCCAGGCCCTGCAGATAATTAGGCTGCACACCTCAGCACCTCCCTCTCAGCCAGTGGTTCAGAAGCCTGGCCACAGACCCCTCCCCTGTGGCTACATCTGCTAACTCTCTATCTGCCAAACGTTCCCCCAGACTAAGACAAGAATCTGAAAACTCCAGTACTGACTCTTGGATCCACTGGAATGCCCAGCATAATGTAACATTGTGACCAGCTTGTATAATTCAACTAAAATATGCTTTTATCTAGAACGCTTTACATTTGATTTGAATAAAAAAAAGAGGTTGGGGGAATGAAATGTCATTATCACAAAGGCCGCTTTGTTTTCACAATGTGAAGTTATGCCCTTAATTAAGGCAAAATTCCTGGTTAAGAAGCCTACAGCCTGCCACAGAAATCAGCCTCCACATTTATAAACCTAGAATAAGGAAATATGACCAGATAACTGATAAGGTGATGACATTAAAAGACATGAGGGCTGCAGAGATGGCTCATCAGTTAAGAGACCCAACTGCTCTCCCAGAGGACCTGGCTTCATTTCCCAGCACCCACATGGCAGCTAGCAGTAACTCCAGTTCCAGAGGATCCGGCGCCCTCTTCTGTCCCCTGTCGGTACTGCATGCACATGGTGTTCAGAATACCAGTAAACAAAACCCATACAACAATTTTTTAAAAAAAGAGACACCACTAGCATCTAAGTGCCTAAACCTCAAAATACTATCACAGCTACTACAGACCTATGATCCCAAGGCATCTCCAAAGTTACCTGTAAATCAAGTTTGAAATCCCTTAGAACAATTCTGAAGAAAACACATGCATGCATCCAGTCAGCTCTCCCGCGTCTTTGGTTCATTCATTCATTCATTCATTCATTCATTCATTCATTCATTCATTTCTTCACTAGTTAATGAAGCTGCTTAAAAAGAGGCAGAGCACTGAATATTCTAGCATGGAGGCTGGTGGAGCTCACAACCCCTACGCTTGGCTGGGCAGCTGTTGGGAACCCAGCTCCTGCGGGAGGGAGGGAGGGTCCCTAGTAGATGCTCCACATTGGATTAGGTGACCCCACACTTGTGAGGATACAGGCAGCATAAACTGGACTTGGTGGGGTAATGTTTTTAATAAAGAGTGCAGACCCTGGGAGGGGGTAGTGGGGATAGATCTGGGAAGAGCTGGGGAGATGAATATAATAAAAATATACTGTATTAAATTCTTAAGGAATTAATAAGAAGGGGGTGGAGACATGGTTCAGAAGAGCATTTGTGGCTCTTGCAGAGGACCCAGCACCCATATGGTGGTTCACAACTATCTGTAACTCCAGTTCCAGAATATCCAATGGCTTTTCATCCATACAGGCACAATCAGGCACATGGACAGTGCATCCATCCATCCAAGCAAAACACTCATGCAATAAAATAAAACGGTGCACATACAACATACATATATGCAAACAAAACACTCATGCATTAAAATAAATCTTTTTTTTTAATTATAAATATATAACTTATTATATATATAACAAAATAAATCTTTAGATATAATGAAGATGGAGTGAAAAGTTAAGCATAGAAGATAAAAGATGATAGGGCAGACCAAAAACTAATTTATAAACAACTCACATGCATGTAAGAAATGAGGCTGGGTGGGCAGTGCACGCCTTTAATCCCAGCACTCAGGGAGGCAGAGGCAGGTGGATTGCTGTGAGTTCGAGGCCAGCCTGGTCTACAAAGCGAGTCCAGGCCAGCCAAGGCTACACAGAGAAACCCTGTCTTGAAAAGCAAAAACAAAAACAAAAGCAGTGGAAACCCAGAGCCATAGGGATGACTTAGCAGGCAAAGGTCCTGCTGCCAAGTCTGATGACCTAAGTGTGAACTCTGAGTCCCAAATGGTGGAGGAAGAGAACCAGCTGCTGCAAGCTGCCCTCTTGACATGACACACGTGTGCGTGCATATACAAACCCACATAGCTTTTTAGTATTAAAAAACAGAAGAAATGGAAACTGGTATGCATCGGGGCTTACCTGCACTTGGTAGAGCTCGGACTTGCAAAGCTTCCGTAGGGATCATGTGGCGAAACCGGAAAGGGTCCCACTCCTCATAGATGGACAGCCTGTGAGAGCCAACCTGCAGGGGAGAAGCAGACCACTGTTTACTGGCCAGGTAATCCATCTGGACCAGCTCCCCACACTTTCCACATCAAGTGGCAGACTCGGGGACCTCAGTGCAAGCCAAAGGGACATCACATGAGCTCTTGGTTTCACCGGCAGATATGAGAGGCTGCATGATAACCATGATGTTGTGCAAACAGCTTTGCTAGTTAAGTGCAGAGGAGAGAGAGACGGGGAAGAAGAGACGGTGAATCTCATGCATGAATGAGGGCAACGGGGAAGGGCGAGAGTGGGTAGGAGGGTTCTGGGAATGGGGAGGCTCAAAATGGAGTCACTTAGGCTCCACACATGAGGCTGTCCGCCGGAAAGCACAAGACCAGGGGCCCCTCTAGAGGGCTCAGGGACACTTGTAAAGGACACAGGACGCTTTTGCTGACAAGCGAAGAACTCTGCAGACACAACTGAGAAGGAGATGACCTGTTGGGGGCAGGGGGGGGGCAGGGGGGAGGGGCACCACACACTGTGAAACTATGCGATGAAGTAAGAACGCTTACAAGTTTCTTCTTCTGCTTGGAGCCATCTTTATACACAAGGACCACAGCAGTTTTGAAGACTGCAAGTGAAAAATAATAAGAGCAGTTACGGCACGAGACACGAGGCTCCCCCACCCCCCTTGACTATGGCAGCTTGTGGCAGGGGCAGCCCTGCTACAGCTGTGAGAGGAGGTCTCGGGTCGTGCGCTCCCACCCACCCTGACCTTATTTACCACATCTAAAAGGCAATGCCTGGTGGGAGAAAAGGCTTCTGCCTTTAATCCAAGTAGAGAAAGCCTAAATAAATGGAAATACCCTCTACCAGAAGAAAAAAAATAAGTGTATTGGAGCTTTATTATTATTTTCAGATTTGAATTTAGCTGTGCTAATTGTTGTAGCGGAAGGACTAGCAAAATGCCCCTAGTAATTGCTTAAAGTGATTTACATTTATGCAGATTAAGTTCATCTCAGTTAATGGTTTATCTCTCCTCCCCACCCCACGCCTTCTCTCTCTCTCATACACACATGGTGTTTATAATTTACCAAGTAAAATTCTCCTTCTGAGCTAAGGAAACGAAAATTAGCTTATGAGGTAGAATATAGGTCTTTCCACTAGATAAGACCCTCTGAGCAATGTTATTTCTGGTAGTTGTTAAGGGTGGGGGTATAAGGGGTGACAGAGCTGTGTCTAGTCTAACATTCCAGAGACTTCCGTAAGCGATGCCAGACACGGCTATCATGGCAGGGATCTGGCAGGAGACATCTAAAAGGGATGGAAAGTTGATTCCTGCCCACTCCTGGTCCTCTGTGTCAGTCTCTGCCATAGTTGAAGTGTTTGCGTTCTCCCAAAACCTGTCTGCTGAAACTAACCCCAGGTTGTGGTGGTTTGGACGAGAAAGGTTCCCCACAGGGCTGGGTGTTCAAACACTTAGTGCCCATTGGGCGTCCTATCTGGACGGAGCCTTGCTGGATGACGTCAGTCACTGGGGCCGACTTTGATCAACAGTTACAGTCTTGTCTCACTCCCAGGTCTCCCCCCACCTCCCTGCCTTGATGTGGTTGAAGATGTGATCTCTCAGCTCCTGCTCTGGCTACCGGCTGCCATGTTTCCTCTGCCACAACAGACTTTCTCTAGAATCATAAGCCAAAATAAACCCTTCCTTCTATAAACCATCTTGCTTGTGGTGTTTTGTCACAGCAACAGGAAGGAAATACTACACTGATGCAATGGAATTGTAAAGTAGGGCCTCTGGGAAGGGGCTGACATGGGGATCAGCCATTTTGAGTACAGTAATGCTCTTTAAAAAGGAGGCTTGGTATTTATTTTTTATTGATGTCTCATGAGTTGGCCATTAAAAAAAAAGGCTTGGGGCCAAGGCTACACAAAGAACCCCTGTCTTAAAAAAAAAAAAGAAAGAAAGAAAGAAAGAAAGAAAGAAAGAAAGAAAGAAAGAAAGAAAGAAAGAAAAATTAAATAAAGAAAATGAGGCTCCGGCTCCGGATACATTTTGGCTTCTCTGCCATATGAACCCATCAGTGAAAAGCGACATTTCTACTGCCCAACATCCAAGAAAGTCTCACTCTCTGACCCTAAGGAATGGTCTAGGCATGGGGCAGCTGTAGGAGACACTGACTGGTATGGAATGCAACATGTGTTTACAGCTGGGTGCACTAGGCTCAGCCTCTCCGAGTCAGCTACCTGACACTGCAGCCGAGGAAGCAAGGCACAGCGGAATGCAGGGGACTACCTGACTCACCTCTGTCACAAGCCTTCCCTGACATCTTCCTGACCACTTACAGCAGGGGCTCGTGAAGGCCGGCCTCCCTGCCACCTCTGTGAGTTAACACTGCTGTCTTGCCCATCTCTATCACCCGAGACTGCTTTTGCCTATCCCTTCAGAGCCTGTGGCCTCTCGGTCCGGAGGCCAGAGATTTCCTATGTGGCCTTCAACAGAAAACTCTGCCAACCTCTGACTTTCTCCCACACAAATTATTCTGCTTCTAAATCTGTTTGTCTCTAATTAGATGAAATCTGTGAAACTCAGAGGGCAAGTCATGAGACATCCTAAGGTTGCACCCTGGAACCGTGAGGCTGAAGCAGGGGGTTGACTCTCTTTCTTCATTCAGTGCCCAGGACCCATAATGACAGAAAAGAGCATGGGAGACAGTGAGGCCTCAGTCTAGGAAACAGAGGTGGTGTGAAAGAGAAGCCCTAATGTCCCCTGAGCAGCACTAGTCACGACTGCCAACTCCGGAAAATACCTATTCAGTCATGGCTTCTCTGAAGAGATTCACTGGCTCGTTGGAGGTTTTAGGAATATCACTAATACCTTAGTGAGAGTTAAATGGCTCTAAGTTTGGGGGGCAATAAATATTCATATTTCATGTTGATTTGAATGTTACTGGGCCCTTTCACTTGGGAACTGCATCATGGAAAGGAACTGGTCGGGGACAAAGCAGTAGGCAGCCACCCCCCTTCCCAACCTAAAACATAACAGCAGCGAGAGGGGGTGACCGCTGGATTTCCTGGCCCGCTGCATATCCTAGCCCGAGCCTTCTAGGGAAGGCCAGGGATAAAATGCACCAAAGAACAGAAGCGGAGGCTGCTAACTCCTTTCAGGAGACACAGTCACGCCTTCACTGCAAGCCGTGAGACACAGTTCCATTTCCAAGTATGTTAACTTAGCTTTTCTCCCTCAAAAACATGAGTGCAGTGTACTCCTAAGCGACCTCCACCTGCGCCTCCCTGAAATAGCTTGTCAAAATAAATGACAGGCGTGTCTGCTTTCTCTGGTATTAATAACATGACTGAGATGCCCCTTATAACCCAATAGGTCAGCTGAGACATAAGGCAGTGCAGAGCCAGGGAACAAATAAAAGATCCAGACTCTTGGGGCGTCTCAGAAACAGTTTGCTCTTGGGTTTTCATTTGGCTTTTCTTGATTTACTGTCAGTTCATTATTTTGTAAATACACATGGACTAGTAGGTAAAAATTATTTTTTCAAAGTAAGACGTTAAAAAACAAACAAACAAATACAAAAAAACCCCACTTCCCTGCTTGTGTCTTCACAGCCATGTGGCAGAGTAGCTGCCACACTGAGCCCATTTAGTGAGGTTTAATTTATATTAGTTTATATTTATTTGGGAGAAATTGGTGGCTGGAGCAGCAAGCTATAATTAGCTTCATTGTAATAAAATATCTCTTGGAAAAGGAATACTCTTGTTTGGAGAAACAAGTGAGCTGTTTCCCGTCCTTGGCACCCTCTCCCGACACATACCGAAGGCTGCCAACTCGGGCTCTTTTTTCCACTTTCCCAGCGAGGCGGGTGGGTTCAACCAGATGACAGTGGTGTGCAACAGCAGGTCGCCCATGCTCAGATCTGCGACCTGCAAATCAGAGACGTGACAAGCTTCCTGAGTGGTGTGGTCCAAATGCAGGTTTGCGTGCAGTATTAAAATACAATAGGCTGATGTCAACTATAGTTCTTGAAAATATCATTCCTAATATTTTTGTTTGTTTTTGTTTTCCAATACAGGGTTTTTCTGTGTAGCCCTGGCTGCCCTAGACTTGATTTGTAGACCAAGCTGGCCTTGAACTCACAGTGATCCACCTGCCTCTGCCTCCCTGAGTGCTGGGATTACAGACTTTGACCTACTGCTTTAATTTGCTGTGAGTTTAGTGAGTAATTAAATATGTTATGTTTTTTTTTATTTAGACATCTCTATCTGAACACAGGCTTATCAGCGTATAGTCTCAGTTTAAGTTTAGAACTGTGTGTTAGGAACAGCACTAGGGAGGCAGAGGCAGGCAGATCTCTATGAGTTTGGGGCCAACCTGGTCTACAGAGTGAGTTCCAAGATAGCCAAGGACACAGAGGAACCTTGTCTCAAAAACAAAAACAAAAAAGTACAACATTCAGTTATTAATATACACGAAGCAATTTTAAGAGTAACATAGGTAATGACACATCACATTTTAAAGATACTTTCTTCGTGTCAGTAAACACCATTCTGACTTGAAGCTATAGGTCTGTAATATCTGCGATGCCAAATAATGCCATTGCAATTGCCTTGTTTGACCTGGAAATAATATGATGAAACTTTAATGAAAAAAAAATCTGTTAATTCATATTACGTGTCCAAATTGGAATATGAATCTTCTAAATTATAAAAAAACTACATGAAGTACATTTTAAAAGTTCTTTTTTTCCCTTTGTTCTGTTTGTCTACCAAAATTTAAGGAATAAGATGATAAAGAGGTATAAGCCAGGGTTCTCATGCAGCAAATCTGTGAGATCCAGTCTATAAAATTAAAGCTCTTAGATCCAATGAAGGCAATTTCTCAGGGAGAACTACTGGCCAATGACAACTGCCCAACCGAAGGCCAGAGAGTCGCACCAGTGCCTTCAGTTTTCAGCAATAGTAGAACAAGCCAGTTTTCCTTTTCCTAATTCATTTCACAGAAGACCTTACTTCACTTTAGAAGGGGAAAGTCAGGCTGGACTCTGAAGCTCTCTTGCTACACGTGTGAGGAGTGGACAGTGAACCCCTCAGAGACCCTGTGGTCACACTATAGTCGGGCTGTCTTCAGTAAAGTGCTAAGCTGACTCAGACATGGGTTTTGTTTTAGCTCTAGCCAGACATGAGGAACAGGGAGGCTGAGGGCAGCCCTGTGTTCACACCTGACAGCACCACGGTTCTTTCGGTCGCCAGTGGTCAAGGGGGATCTGAAAACATTCAATGGAAACTCCCCCACAAAGAGACTTTCACACACTTTAAATGGCACACTATTCCGAACAGTGTGATAAGATCTCTCACCATCCCTCTCCGTCCTTCCTGAGACCTTAACTATCCTGGGTCCACTTGTCCATTTGTCACTTAACAGCCATCTTGGATATTGAACCAACCTTTATGGCATCACAATACTTGGTTTGTCTAATAACGGTTTCCAAGCCAGACAGCAATGATGCTACTGACTTAGATATAAAAAACAGTGTGGTTCTTTCCTATTCAAAAGCCAAACATTTCAACAAACCAGGACTGGGGAAGAGTCATAGCTCAACTATCCATGAAACTGTAAAGAAAGAGATAAAACTTCATCCTAATTTTGTTGTCCTGTCCAGCCACAAAGCTGCAGCCACACGAGTCCGTGGGATGAACAGGAGGTTGTTTGACTGGGAAGCAGAAGCCACAGAGGGAGGAATGCTGCGCACTGGCCTGTCTACCTGTTGTCTTATGTAACTCAGGACCACCTGCCCTGGGACGGTGCCACTTTGCTGAGGAACGGGCACTGTCACATCTACTATTAAACAAGAAAATATCCTCAGATTCCCTACAGGCAATTTCCTCAATGAAGTTCCCCTGAAATAACTCCACTGTGTCAAATTAAAAAAAAACAAAAAACTAGCAGCCCTTCCCCCACTGTGGGGTGCTCTCTGCAATGTAATTATAGGTGAGAAGGTCACCTGGGGTCTGTAAACATGTCCCAGGACAAGATTCTCTGACTCTCACAGCCCATAATCTTCCCTGTGTGCAAATGCTACCAACCATTCTTCCGATATGCCTCTTGGGACACCCACCTGTTGACCACTCACTTCAACTCTTTGGGTCTGTAAAAATTAAACCCAGCTCTCTCTTCCCTAAAGCAACATTTCAAACACTAGCGAACTTGACATCTCACTTCTGACGGACACACAGCTGCATAAGATCTCAAGGTGGCCCTGCTGTTTTCTGTGCACGGCAAGGACCTGGCAGCTTACGCGACACAATACAGCTTTATTCTCAGGCACCAACACCAGCACTTGATGGGACCAGCTCCACTGGGGCTGATCCCCTTGATGGGGGTTATAATAATCACTGTAATTATTGCGGAGACACATCATTACCAAGGGTAAAAATATTAAGCACTTATATTAATATGCTTATAGATATTAACACACTGACCAACCCCCCGGGATATCTGCAGTGGGAGAACTAGTTTCTACCATCCGTTCCCCATGCTCCTCCCATGGAACAGAATACACGTCATCAAATTCTCAGGAAAAGTGATGAGATACAGTCTTAGGTAGTTTGTCTTTAAAAAGTCTTTGCCATAGGTAGTTTAAACTCTATTTCCTTCAGGAAACAAAATTGTGTGTGTACATGTGTGTATGTGTATCATTGTGGTATGTATGTGACCATGGTATATATGTGTGTGTGTGTGTAATATATGTATATACGATGAATGTGATTGTGGTGTATATACACATATGGTATATTAGGTATGCATGGCATATGTGTGATATGTGTGTCATGAGACTTCTGTTACGTGATGTCCTAGCACCCCTGCCGGACTAGACACCTGTCTATATGATTATTTGGGTAGTGGACGTGGCATAACACATCTCTAAACAGCCCTCAGGAGATGCTACAGTCCTGCCATGGATACCCAAGACAGCGATCTGAATCTCAAAGGATCTATCTGGGTCCTAGAAGGAAGTCTTGAAGGGCATGGGTAAAAAGAGACTGTTGTGAGCCCTGGGATGTCCTGACAAGGGCCCACTTGGTGAGAGTGACAAGAGGCTCAGGGCTGTGCAGTCTGTCCAAGCGCTTCCCTCAGGTCTCCAGAAGCCTCTCTGATTCTCCCTTTGAAGCCTCCAGAGTAAATTCTGCTAGTAGGCTTGCACGAATGGACCAGAATGCCGCAATGAACCCGGCTAAGGGGGCATTCCTCTGAGGGAAACTATCCCTGGCCACTTTTAATTTGCTAGGGCAAAAGCGATGCTCTGTCGGCTCCAGATGAACTCCCCAGAGTACAACGTGGGAGGTGACAGGTATCGAAGGTCCAGGATTGTCACAAGTTCCGTGCTCACCAGCTTTGCTCTCTATGGACTTATCCCTCTTCAATGATATGGCAACCAAGGCTGGCTGTAAAACAGGGTTCAGGTGACCAGTGTCCCTGAGATGTGGCCATTTTGGCATAAACCTGCAGCCACTGACCAATGTCCCTAACAACTGACAATTCACAGTTCATTCCAGGTTGTTACTGGACGCTGCCAGTAAAAGGGAACAAGAATCAAGCCCGTGAGGCTGAGACAGACCTAGTCCCCCACAGTCCCCAGCCATATCTGCACTACTGCACATGCTGCTGCAGTGGTGGTACACACATGCCAGTGATCTTGGCGTGAACCCCAAGGTTCACTCTCCCCAGAGTTTTATTCTTGTGGGATCAAGGGCATTGGGGGCCCCCAGCTCCTGTTCCTCCTGGTTCAGCCCCCAGGAGCAGCCATATGGCCCTGTCTGGCTAACCACGCCAGGGGCAGTCACGTGGCCCTGTCTGGCTAGCCGTGCCAGGCTATGTTTTGAAACTACAGTTTTCTTCTTATCTTATTTTTTGTACTTAGATTTTTAAAAATTATTATAAATGCTTTACAGAAGCATGAACACATATTCCATAACAGTACCATGCGTCCTTTCTTAAACCTTGGCAGATAAAATTATTGCTTCTAGGCTGAGGCCACCTTGTGTTCTGCCGCTCTGTCCCACAGGGCAAAGGCCTGCGTTTCAGCCGGAAAGGACGTATGCTCTGTAGTTCACCTCCCCGGGCTCTGACACCATCCCGACTCTGGGAGGCGAGGGTGGCAGATATGCAATTATGTCCCTCCTGGAAGTGGCCTTCACTGACCGCTTCCAGCTGCAGACAGCGCCGCGTTCGCCCCCGTTAGGCTTTTTCGCGTATCCTCACACACTCAGTCTCACAGCTCTCTCTCATTTGCACTTCCCTGCCTTCTGTGTGCTGTCTTTGACAGTCTGAAAACCTCCCCTGTTTCGCTGAGGACATGTAAATGAGCCTGGGGCTGGCAAGATGGCTCAGTGGCTAAGGACACTCCCTGATGGAAGGAGAGAACTGATTCTGGCAAGCTGTTTTCTGACCTCCAAACCCTGCGGTATCCATGCCCACACCCCACAAATATATGTAATTGTACAAAACCAAACAGCTGTCCTTTGTGAGGGAGCCGCTTTCTGAAGAGTAAGTGAGCAAACTTGGCCAGCTTGGGTCCTGGGGTCCTCCTCATTCTAAGGCACCAGCCAAGGAGAATATAGGCAGTAAACTTCGAACCCCTACCAAGACCTAGCCGACGAACATGATATTCTCCACCGTTGAGTGGAGAGTGAGATCTGACTCTCACACGAACTCTGGTGCCCCTTTTCTGACCACGTCTCCTGGATGGGGAGGCCTGGCGGCACTCGGAGGAAGGATAGCAAGTTACCAAGAAGAGACTCGATATTCTAGGAGCATATATAGGGGGAGGAGGTCTCCCTCAATCACAGACATAGGGGAGGGGAGAAGGGGGGAAGTGGGAGGGAGGGAAGAATGGGAGGAAACAGGGGAAGGGCTAACAATTGAGATGTAATATGAATAAATCAATAAAAAAAATAACAGCAAAAAAAAAAACTTGGCCAACTTTGCTCTCGCCCTCATGCAGAAGCACTTGGTCCCTCCCCCTCCCTCAGGTGGAAAGCAGAACGAACTCCATGGCTGCGGTTGTACTCACATCACCAGTCACCTCAGGAGCCACCAGGTGGCATGGGCACAATTTTTTACTCACTCTAAGCCTTTCTTGGGTATGTGCGGCCCTGTGACTGCTTCTTCGTTGTTGTCATGTCCCCACCCCCACCACCACTGTTGTTTTTTATTTATTTGGTTTTTTCGAGACAGCCCTGGCTGTCCTGGAACTCACTCTGTAGACCAGGCTGGCCTTGAACTCACAGAGATCCTCCTGCCTCTGCCTCCCAGGTGCTGGGATTCCAGGTGTGTGCCACCACCTGCCTAGCGGTGACTGCTTCTTTTAAACAGAATCTTGGGTACCCCGAAGGAATTACTGTCCTTGGAGCCAGCATTTACCTAACAATCGCTTATCAAGTACCAACTATGTGGCTGGTACTTGATTAGGTTAGATAATCTACTCTGGGGACTCAGATTTGCCTTTGGATGGCATTCACAGAAAAAGCCCAGACTGGGTAAGGGCATTCACTTCCTCATGCAGAACAGATTAAAGTCAGAGAACCCCAAAGGCAAAGAGCCGAGCATCAGATACAGGGGTGTTCTACATGTGTGTGCATGTACAGAAACAGCTCAGGTGAAAAGAAAAACTCATGTGCAGCCTTGAGCTAACTGTCAACTCGATGCCTGGGAGGTCCACCTGTGAAAGACTGTCTAGGTCAAGGCTGGCCTGGGAGAATGCCCGTGAGGGACTGTCATAACTGCCTTGGGAGGGTTCTTCTTAATCATGGGCTGGGATCCTGGCGAACTGGTCACAGCATGCGTGCACTACTCTCTCTGCCTTAAAACACAATGTGAGCAAGCTCCTTCAACCTCTGCCACTGTGACTTCCCCGCCATGGAGCTGTGAGCCAACATATGCCCCCTTTTCAGTGCTGTGGTCTGAGTATTTTATCAAAGCAAGGGAAAAAGAAACTATGAAACATGGGCTTCAAAGACAAGAACCCTTCTGTTGTATAGAAGTTTCCTCAAGACGGAGGCATCATCTCCCAGGAAACTCCTCAAGACAGAAGGTAAATAAAACAGCTTCAGGAAGTCCCTGAAACTGACCAGATTTGCTGGGCCCCTCCTTCTCAGAGTAAGAAAAAAAAAAAAAAAAGACAGCCAAGAGTCACTCTCAGACAAGCCACGGTGCAAAGAAGATTCTCAGACCAGACCAGCCTCCTGGAAGAAGCAGAAGCCAGCCAAGCTGCCTGGAAGAGGTTCAGATCAGCTGAGTTACTTAGGAAGGACACTCGCCAACCTGCTGAGCTGCCTGCAGGCTGGCAAGTGGGCTCCAGGTTCCCAGCTTTTGTGAGTTATCCTACATGTTGGGCTGGGCTTTGGTGAGGCAGCTGTCTGAGTCATTTCTGATTCTGTAAGTAACCCCTCACCTATACTCCTGTAAGTAACTCCAATAAAACCCATTGGTTTACCAAGTAGGATGTTTGCGGTATCTGTACTTTAGTCTGTCAGGGGATCATTTTTTGGGGTGAGGTACATGTGTTAGATCCTGCCCCCTTCTCCCAAAAAAGTGGCCAACAGTGGCCAAAGAAAACAATCCCATCTGTACAAAGAGAGCATGAGCCTGGGGTGGGCGTGAGCCTGGGGTGGGCATGAGTGAGCCTGGGTGGGCAGGGATGCTCACCTCCTTCTTCTCTCCCGTCTGCTCAGCAATCAGCTGGTCAAACACAGCCCCAAACTCCTCGTGGATCTTCTGCATCTCATTGATGTGGCTGGCAACCTTGTTCATGGTCTTGATGGCCACTGGAAAAACACAGGCATTGAGAAGGGGCTGTGCAGAGGCCAGACTGGGACAGGCACACCTGGCCTGTGTGTGGGTGTGAGTGCATCCATGCATGTGTAGTGTGCATGTGTGCGTGTGTGCCTATGTGCATGTGCATGCATGTGTGTGGGTCTGTGTGTGCATGCATGTACATGTGTACATGTGTGCTTGTGCCTGTATGTTTGTGTCTCTCTGTGTGTGTACATGTGCATGTAATGCAGCCTCACCATCCAGATGGTAGTGCTCCTCACTCTCCGCGTCGGTCAGCGCAAACAGCTCCCTGAGCAGAAGTGGGTACTTGAGGACCCTCTGGATGGGCTTGATGAGGTAAGACTCCAGTGTAGACGAGTGCTGCTGCCTCGGGTTCTGGGCATCCAGGAACGCCTTGAAGGCCGCGTCTGTCTTGGCTGGAGGAGACAGAGCACAGACCGTCAGGGTGGCATGCCCCAGTGGTTTCCTGCACACCTTGTCTGATAGTCACTCTAATTCCAAGGCTTGTTTTTATAGCACTGGGCCCAGCAGGCTCTAGGGCGGGGAAGGGCATCTCTGCTGAGGCACACACTGGATGGGCCTGTCAGCCATGTGTGACCGACAGGGGTGAAGACTAGTTACAGGACTTTGCTCACCCTCTTCACATTGAGCATGTCTTTCCGTTCTGACATTTTGACTCCTACTGTCCTTGGGGAGACTGCTCTTCCCAGGCCTAGCCAATTCCTAAAGATAGCAAATGCTCTGCCTCCAAGAATCAATTCAAAGTGCACCTCTCCCACACCTATCAGTTGTAGAAGGCACTGACACTCTGGGTCCCCAGCCGCTGCGCTCATCACCTCTGGGCCACATGTCACACCACTCAACATCAGCCACACCCCAGAGCGCAGTGACATTATTCAAGCTGGCATGCTATTCTTCTGTGTCCTAGACAATCCCACTGCTTCCCCAGGGGACCCCGCATGGCTGTCTCCTCCTCCTAGGGCCTGTGCATGACAAACCATGGCTATCATCTGATCTACCAGCCCCGCCACACCTGAAACGTCCCAACACCTCCATCTGCAACCTCCGCCTAACTTCCAAGCTTTCAAGCACTTCACTGCTGGGAGGAATTTTTAAACAGGCAGGGAAAAAAACAGGAACAGAAAGAGCATCCTGCGGCCTCATTATGTAGAGCGAGGCAGGATTCCACAGCAGTCTGCTCAGTGTCAGCTTGGTGCTACCAACTGTTAGCTTCTGGATGGCAGGAATCAACCGGACAGGGCTCAGACCACTGGCAAGCACAGTCTCACTTTCACCTGTGTTCCTGCTGAGATGGCAGGTGGCCCAGGGAAGCAGTGGAGAAGGTTAACTACCAGGATGATGGGGGAAATGGCTAATGCCTTCTAGGTGCGGAGGGAGGCAAAATACACGAAAGGGGTTAGGATGATTTGCCCAAGTAACTTCACAGGGGACATCTGAAATGTCTGGGCTCGTGGTGAACATATGACAGTGTTGATAGGTAGCTGCCCCAAAGCGGGCCTGTAAAATGACCAGTGAGTGCTTCCTCCATACACTGCCTTGCATGATTCTTCTGTTCACAAGCATCATCACTGCTGGAACAAATTCATTCTTCATACTCAGAACCTACGTATTGATCAGGATTACGTTTATCCATCAGAAATTAGATACAGCACCCCCTCCAACTTAGAATCTTCATAATAGCACTGGTCCCTCAGAGGAACCTGATAGCTCCTGAACAAATGAGTAATTTCCTAAAAGGCAATGGTTATTCATTTTTTTTAAAGATATCCATCTCTGCCCCTGGTGGTTAGTCAGGTAAGACTGGAGATACTGTGAAATGGTGAGTCTTCTGCCTTAAACAGCAAGAAGTACTGGGAGCAGCCCTGGGAGAGGAGCTCATAAGGCCACAGCATTTGAGCCCGAAGAAGCATCAAGCTGGGCGCAGAGCCCAAACCTCTTATCCCAGCACTAAGGAGACAGAGGCAGCTGAGTCTCTGTGAGTTCAAGGTCAGCCTGGTCTACATGGAAAATTCCAAGTTAGGCCGCGCTACAAAGAGAAATCCTGTCTCAAAGGAAGAAGAGGAAGACAAGTAAAAGAGGGGAGGGAGGGGGAAGAGAGAGAAAGTGGGGGGGAGGAGGGGAATCAGCTTCCACAGGTTCAGCTCATAATTCTCTTTCGGAAAAAAAAATCTTGAAGGAAAAGGACACCGGGACACCGGCCCACACGAGCTAGGGAAGCTGGGCTAGCTCGAGAGCTGACAAGGAGAAGGCTGGTTTCTAATACCTGCTTATGTTCAGAGAGGGCCTAGGAATCAATCTCTTCCTGAAAAGCACACCCAGATTCTCAAGTGCAAACACAAGGCTGTTGCTCACTAAGTCACAAAGTGCATTTCCTATGAGACAGGAACACGTTCCTAGAACACAATGCACTCCTCTCATCCAGCCCGGCTCAGTCTGCCAAGAATCCCAGACACAAGCTCCAATTCTCAAAACAAAACAAAACAAAAAAACAAAAAACAAACCTCCAGCTCACTTGACAATTAGAAAAATGTAGGTCATGCCTACTGCTTTATGAGGCAATATGGAGTGATTGTATATTTTTCAGATGCAAAAAAAAAAAATTACTGAATTAAGAAAAAATCCACAGAGGCAAATTTTAATCTAATTAAGTGATTAAAAAAGCACTAATTGCTTGAAGAAATATAATGCATGTATAACTTCACTACAGAGCAAATAGCTCTATAATGGTTCTTTCGGCAATCTAATAATGATTAGCAATCAACAAAGGTTTTAAAACAAGCACACAGACACAAACACACACATGCACAGCTAATACAGCACATGTGAAAACATGGGTTAAGGTCAGAGAAGACGACAGGGAAAGTCTGAGAATCCGGTGGCACAGGCTACCACTTCTAGCATGCCTCACGTTATCTGGGGCAGTGTCTTTTGCTATGCAGAGATGTGCATAATTTTAGTATTTCCTAAAATTATTTTAAATGAAGTCAAGTTAGTTCTCTTGGGCAGCACACATAAACACAAAGCATGGAAATTATTCATCCAGGGACGCGATGAGCAGATGTTTTCTTGGCAGCCACAGAGCTCATTCCCAGATACCATCTGAAGCCATACCTTGTACCGACTCTGTCTTCCAAAGCTCCTTTCAATGACTTTGGGAGGGACTGACTGTCTACAGCAATGAGTGATACACGTATGGTATGCGCTGCAGACTTGTGAAGACCTTTTGATTAAATTCAACTGGGTTGTTTTTGCTTTGGTCTAGCCAGATAGTGCAGGTTGGTCTTGAACTCAAGACCCTTCCTATTGTCTGAGTTGGCTGAGTGCTGGAATTACAGATGTGTGCTGCCATGATGGACCAGGCATAGCTTTTAAAATGGTTATGTAGTAACTATACATATTCATGAAGTAGGATGACCAGGGAGAGCAACCACAATATCCACCATAGGCATTCCCATTGCTTTGTGTCGGCAGCACTGAGTTACTTCTGATTATTGCTGTTCGTCATCACTCTGCCATACGTTTTGGTTTTCTCCTGCAGGCACTGGGGCTTGACCCACAAGGCTGTCTGCATGCAGGGTGTGTGCACTACTGCTGTCTATATCCTCTGCGATGCACACAGCACATAGCCTTTCTGTTTAGCTGCACTGTCTTCCTGTTAACCGTGCTCTTCCTACTAACCCATCCCCTGACCTCCTCACTCTCTGGTAACTACCAATCCACCTCTCATGTCTGGGAGATGAACTTTTCGCACAGCACCAACCACTGTACACTGAACTGTGGGGGACGCACAGTTTCTGGAGAATCTTGGAATGTTTGTTTTCTCAAACCCTCCAAGGAAAGTATCGGGGCTCGGAGTGCAGCTCAGCGGCAGCATTTGCCTTGCACACATAATGCCTTAGCTTTGATCCTTAAGGAGAAGGGATGGGGAAAAGAGAGTAGCAGGAAGGAGTGAGGGGAGGAGAGTGGGATAGAAGAGAGAGAGTGGGGAGAATGGAGAGGAGAGGAGAGGAGAGCGGGTGGAGAGTAAGAGAAGAGACGCTTTCCAACATAAAAACCACACTTTGGCTTGTGCAAAAATAACTGCATTGGGAATAATTTTCACGACTGGCTGAGATAACCTCAGCAGAAACACTGACGGCTGCTAACACACACCTACAAGTAAAAACAAGCGCTGGAAAGATGACTTTCCAAAACAAAGAGTAAATAAATGAAGCATAGTGAATTATAATGGAAAGTAATAGAGGAGCAAAGGGGGGGGGGGGTTACGTCTTCCTGCGATGACGTCATCGCAGGAAGACCTGCTGCATCAGGCCCCAAAAGGCTGAGTTAAAACTTTCACTGCAAGAAAACTGACAAATGATGAGCTCAAGTAATCCATCTGTCTTCTCAACACCAATACTGTGGCTCACGGGAAAGCCAGCCTCGCATATCGGTGACTCTCTGGTCTCTCTCTGGAAGCCATCCCCCACGGCCATCCACAGGACCAGAAACCAGCACAGCCGCCTGAACACCGGGATCCCGCTTTACCTACCTTTCACCAGGACCTTGGGGACTTTTGTGTGGCTGGCACAGAAGGCACTGTAGAGCTTGAAGCGGTCCGCATAGTACAGGAAGGACCCTCCCAGAGAGAACAGCACTTTCTAGGTTAAAGAAAAAAGGTGCAAAGCATTCATCTCCCTCCTCATTCAGACCGCGCTGCAGGGGGAGACAGGGAAAACGCTTCTGTCTCGCTCTCTGCACCAACCAGCATCTGCATGCCTGTCCAAGCCTTTTTCTGTTCACTGATGTCCTACAACTGATTGTGGGAAAAGCATTTTGGTTTAAAATGAATTCTATAGATGTGGGATTTTGTCTTCTCAGTGTTTAGTGGCAATGTCGGATGACCTACCTGAGATGTTCAAATGCTGATAAGAAAGTAATAGATTTTGGGAAAGGCAGAAATATCCTGAGTTCTCTCATAAGTTCCTTCTTGGGGGGCAGAAGGGACAAACCAGGTAAATGCAGGAATGCTAACACCTCCCCCTCCCCCAAAGCCTCTCCGTCCTCTCCCAGGGAGCAGAGAAGAACCTAAGTGACACCAATTCAAGAGTCATGGTCAAACGTGGAACGCTGCATCTCTTCAGCCTGGACATGCTGCCCCAAGAGGATCATATCAGGACAGACACCCTGGGGTGTGATGCTTTTATATTATCCCCATTTTATGTAACTGAGTGAGGAGCAAGCCTCAGAACAGCCTCTTCCAGAAAGTCCACATGGATCTAGTCTTGCTCAGAGAGAGGCTTTCTTAATTAAGGCTGAGAATTCAAACTCAAGACTGATAAGATGACTCAGTAGTTAAAAGTACCTGCTACAAAAACTCAGAAACCCATGCAAAGGGGGAAGGTGAGACCAACTCTGCAAAGTTATCCTCTGGCCTCCAAATGCTCACCGTGGCATGTGTGCGCATACACAATAATAATAATAATAATAATAATAATAATAATAATAATAATAATAATAATAACAACAACAACAACAACAATAACAACAACAACAACAATATAAATAATTTTTAAAAGAATTAAAAGTTAGGTTCCAAGCAAGGGCTTAAGACCTTAGATTTCAGTGACAATCCAAGCTCCCAGTTTACCCAACACATGATGTGGGGGAAGCTCAGATAGTTTACTAAGAAAGAAGATGGCTACTTTAGACCACACTTAATCGGCATCCTCAGTAACGAGAGACCTAAAATCTCTTCCTCCATATTCAACTCCTCTCCGCTCCTCAAGTGCCTTGGCTGCAGGACTACCTGCAAGATTGTGGCTATCCGAGTCAAGATCACAAATTAAACAGGAGACACTGGGAATCCGCCACAAAACAACACTCCTTTGTTTGCCATAACAGTTACTAAGTGTTTGCCACACAGTGACCAACTAAAACATCATCTGTGGTGTGTGGTGAGGGCTCCCCTCACTGCAGCTGCCCTACGCTGCTCACCTGCAGGACTTCTGAAGCTCATACACTACCACGCAAGTAAGTTCCACAAGCCTGATGTGAACACGCCCACACCATGGGGAAGCAGAGTGTGGATGCTGGGGGGAGGGGCACACTGAGAGGTGGGAGCAGGAAATCACAAGTAACAGGAACTAGCTTTCAGAAATGATTATGTCATTGTCCTGGCTTTAGTGACTGGCTTCACAGGTGAGTGTGTGTGTGTGTGTGTGTGTGTGTGTGTGTGTGTGTGTGTGTGTGTGTGCATTCACACACATACTTTATGAGAGCCTACAGTTTAAGCATGTACAGTGCTTTTTCAGTTACATCACAGCTGATCTTGTCTTTAAAAGCACAAGGGGATGACATGTAAGCCAATACACACATCAATGAGTTTTGCTGATTTAAAATTTGGAACAGGAATTTCCTGGCGGGGACTACGAACCAGGGGAGAGGAAATGAGGCATGGATGAGTAACCGTTACTCAGGCACTGGTCACACAGCATCATTAAGACCACAGGGATGCTGGGCATCTGGACAGGGATCAGCATGTCCGTCAAGCAAAGTTCCTCCAGAACATAATAAACTGACTTTCCTGAGACCAGAGAGGGCCTAATTTAAATTCTGTTACTGGCTCATGTAACCGCAAAGGCCACGCAGCTGAACATCAGCACCGGAGACATCGGCAGACAAACATGAGAAATACACCCGGGTCTCTCCCCACCCCAACTCCCCTCAGGAACGTGCCGCCCCAGGAAGTCCTATGAAGCTCTCAGAAGGCTGAGCTCCACAGCCTCTCAGAGATCAGAACGCCGCCTGCACCACGTTCATCCTGAAGACAGCACAGCAGCGACACAAAGGGGCAGCACTGAGAGGCTTGAGCATGACACTTACCTTGAACTGGTCCACTTTCTCAAGCTTTTCCAAGTCAGGGACCAGTCTCACTCCATCTTCTAGAGTCTTAAGGAACTCAACTTGAAACTCTACCATTTCGGTTAAATTTCCAAAGAGGACGTCAAGCTAAAAAAGGCAAGAGAATTAACCCTGTATCACATGAGGGTCAGAAACTTCATTTGGACCCCACTTCTGCGTGCCGACAAGCCTACCACCAGGCAGTGGGGTGCCCCTCTTGTTCCACGTGTTCATCAGAACTCGGCGGGCTGCCTCTGACCGGCCACGCCCAGTTTGTAAGTGCTCACTGCCCCATTCTTCACCAGCAAGTCGAGCGAGTGTGCCCCTCACAGCGTCAAGGCAGCGCCACCATACCTCATCCTGGGTGAGAAAGGTCTCCTGCTGAAGCGGCTTCAGGTATCTCTCCATGAGGCAGTTTAAGTCCTACAAATTGGAAGGGCACTTCATTAACGCACCTAAACGTCTGCTAGGAATCTACGTGATGAAGGGACAAGCCGTTCTGGGTGCTAAGGGCCAGTGACGAAAGGCTATTAATATTAAGATGGGACGAAGCAGGCTTCTTCTACAAGTTCCGCAGACTCTGCAGGACCCGCGGGCACTGCTGAAACCAACTGTGTAACTCACACTGTGCTCTGAGAGTAGGCAAAATGGACATAATTGTGTTCCAATAAAACTTTATTTGCAAAAACAGGCAGCAGGTTGGATATGGCCTGCGGGTCACAATATGCTAGACTTAAAATATTTAGACTGATGTAGGCTAAAGTGTAAGTGGTTAAAAAGGCTGCCTAGGCCTGCAATCCTAGTATGTGGGAGGTTGAAGCAGAGTTATTTTGAATTCAGGACCACACTGGGCTTCAGAGTAAGACCTTGTCTTAAAAAACAACAACAACAACAACAAAAACTAAAACAAAAAAACAAAAAACCAGACTGCATTGCTGCCAACTGGGTAGGAACTGAACTATTACCAATACACGTCATGCTATGGAGAGAGTATTGAATCAGCTCATCCTCACAAGTGCTCAGAGACCTCAGGACTGCTTGTCAAGTTTCCTTATCAATCGAGATCTTCCATTTTAAAAGAAGCTAAATGCAGCTTGTGTGTGTGTGTGTATGTGTGTGTGTGTACAAGTGTGTGCACACACATGTGGAGTACCTGTATGTGTATGTGTGACTATGGTGTACCTGTATGTGTACATATGTGTGGTGTATCTGCGTGTGTGTGTGTGTGTGTGTGTGTGTGTGTGTGCGCGCGTGCGTGTGCATATGGTATACCTTTGTTTGTGTGCCTGTATGTGTCTATGTACATGTGGTGTACCTGTATGTGGGTATGTGCCTGTGTGTACATTTATGTGGGTATGTGCATGTGTCTACCTATATGTGTGTGTACCTGTATGTGGGTATGCACATGTGGTGCACCTATGTGTGCTTGTGGTTTATCTGTGCGTGTATGTACATGTGTATACCTGTATGTGTTTCTGTGTGTACTTGTATGTAGGCATATGCATAAGGACATATATGTGGTTGTGTGCATGCTGTACCTGTGTGTACCTATATGTGGGTGTGTTGCCTCTGTGTGTGCATGTGGTATATCTGTGTGTGTGTGTGTGTGTGTGTATGTACCTGTATATATGTGTGCACGTGGTGTACATGAAATATCTAGCCTGTGCCTGGAGAAGAGAAGAAGATATTGAATACACTGCTCCATTGCTTTCCATTTTATCTCCTTGAAAAACAGTCTATCACTGAGCCTGGAGCCCAGTAGGTTTGGGATTCTGTCCCCAAAAGTTGTCTTACAGACAGGAACAGCCAGTGTGGGTGCTGGGGATTTGACCTCATGCTTATCCACACCCACTGAGTGAGCCATCTCACCAGGCCCTAAACTCAGACTTAGTAGCAAACTACAATAGACTTAGAAAAGTTAAAAAGATAATTTAATATTCACCACGAATCATTCAATATAATACATCTCATATAATCATATATACATGTAAAATAACAACTGAGAATTTATATTTATCAATGTTAATCAATATTCTAGTTTTGTAAGAGAAAATCAAGATCTCAACATCTGTGATTGGACCTCGGTGTAGGTTGACGCCCAGGCAGTGACCCACTTCACTCTTTCTGGAAGAGAAGGTGGGTGAGGCTGGGGGGGGGGGACTGAGGGGGGCAGACGTACTTTCACATAGGTGCGCTCGGTCTCCAACAGCTCGCAGATCACCTTGCGCAGTTTATCTGCATCCGACAGCTGCCGTGTAGTTGCCAGCTGAGGGCCAGTGGCATCCTGAGGAGACGGGCTGGAGTCTGAGGTGCTCATCTCGTGCAGACTCCGGCAAAACGCTGCGACCTGCTCTGTGCTCTGTGGAGCAAAGCAGATGGACCCACCCCTTAGCAGGGAGCCCTGCTGGCACCTGGCCTCCTCAAGGCACTCTTCAACTTAATGAATTGACCCGCTAAGTTGTTCCCCAATATGTTCCCCGTTTAAGTTCCTTGAGTGCTGACAACCACAGTAGCAAGTGCTGGTCAGGTGAGCGCCCACTACCGTCGGGCACACAGTCTGAAATAGTTAGCACTCACAAGTGTGAGAAAGCCTATTACAACTCCCACTGATCAGCTGAAACAAAGGAGGCCCAGAGAGGTTAAGTAACTCATCCAAGGTGGCACAGCTAGGGAGTGGAGGACCTGGAATTTGAACCACTTAAGCACATTTCAGAGCCTGGGATTTGGGGGTGGGGTGTGAGTGGAGGGAGAGGAGTGGAGAGAGACGCTACTAAGAATGAAACCCAGGCCTCTGAATCAAGTGCTCTGTCACCAAGCTACATTCCAAAGCCTATGTTTTGAATGACCGCATGATAAACTGACAAACGAGAAGACAGAGCCATGGAAGTCACTGCCACCAGGTAACACAAAGAACAAGGCTGTTTATTCAGTCATCAGACTGTTCCGTACACTATCCACTTACCTAGCACACTGGACGACAATGTCTATCTGTAGCCATTAAAAGCCCCACAGTTAGACAGATGGCTGTGTTCTCGTGAGTTTTGCTGTTTGCAGCTTCCTCAGTGCCCTCTGAGCAGCTGACCCTGAAACAGGCCACTTGTGGACCTCAGGACAAGGCTCAGAGGAAGCCTGCAATGATTGCCCAAGATTTCCTCTCTAACTCAAGTTTAGGATTCTCTGGCCCCACCCTATGGAGTGATGGCCAACAGCTGTCCAGATGGGCTCAGCGGCTTACCTCACCGAAGCCCTGGGTCTCCTGAACTTTCCAGCACCACAGCTGAGACGTTGTTAAGTCAGGATCTACCGTGGGATAGGAAGGTGCTGGTATTTGGCCTGGGTTTGTATTCAAGGTCAAGGTTTCACTATGTAGCCCTGGCAGTCTGGAACTCACTGTATAAACCATGCTGGCCTTGCACTCACAGACATCCAAACCTGTCTGTTTCCTGAGTGCCAGGATTAAAGGCCTCGTGGAACTGACTGCCCAGGCACTGTCTTGAAGCCACGCCGTTTGTCTGTCAAATGTGTGTCAATGTTGCATGGGTTCCTTCTACCTTCTATTTCTCTTCAGCCTATTGCCTATTTCAACCCTAAACACAAAAGTGGGTTTGCCCAGGGAATGAGGTGCCAATAAAGAGCTAGTCCGTTATCACCTAGGAAGAACATTCTTTCTGCAAACAACAGCTGGTTTTGCAGCTACAGGTCAAGGCTGTAGAGTAAAGCAGGAGAGCTAAGACCTATATAGGCCACAGGACAGGATTTAGATACGGTGAAGGGTGATTTGCATATGCAAAAGAGAACCCAGAATTTCAGAACCCTGCCCGCCTTCCAAAAAAAAAAAAAAAGGACTCATTAGGGGCAGCATTGGGCAGGAAAGCCCAGAGCCTGGACTTGGATTCACATAGCTATCATTCTAATTATTTTATAATTGCCATGGCTTATTTATGGCCACTGCTAACTCCACTAACTGCCAGAAAGATCAATGTCACCTGTCACGGACACCATTCAATATCTCCAGGAAACGGCAGGCTTCAGACGTGTAATATTCTCACAAAGACTTGTTTCCTTAGGTGATGGAAAATTCACCCAAATAGGCTGTACTGTATGCTATGTGGGTTTTATCTCAATAAGATTGCTAAAAAAAAAAAAAGAAAGAAAGAAAAAAGAAAAGAAAAAAGAAAGAAAAAGAAACTACCTGCTTTTCACTAAAGCCTGTCGGTGTAGAAACAGTGGAACTAGTTATGATATGACGTCACTAACTTGGGGCCATTCTGATCTAGTCAAAATCGGCTTTGTCACAATAATAGAAACAAGGTAACAAATACATCCATTTTTTAAAAATGTCCATGTCGCCTTTTAATGATCTAACGATAATGGAGGCAGGCAACATTTTATAGTGGTTGTGATGAGGCGATATAAACATGCCCTTGTGGTGAATATCTCATGGGCTGGAGATGGTAAGAGTTGGCAACCAGTACCCTGCCCCCTTCCTATCACCATTTCCTCTGGGCTGCTCTGATTTGTCGCCTGGCCAAGGAACCTAACCAGCAAGGGTGCCCCTGGCACCTCTGCCTACACAATTCCATCTGTAGCCACCGCTGGCTGTCCTTCACACACAACTCCCATGACAAATACGCCCATCACCAAACTCCAATTATTGGCAGAATACTCTTTCTCCTACTTTTATTGCTAAGACGATTACCCATGGGAGCTTGTTTATCATTCCAAGCAGATCCCTCAACTGCACAAAAGCCAGCATCGTCCAAGGTTCTGACGTACTGCAGAAGCAGAACATTCCAAAAGACCTGACCAGCACCCTGGACGTGTCGCTACACTTAGGTTAAACAAGAAGGTATAGAACGGGGCTTCTGGGTTTTTGATCCCATGATGTCATAAATACCTAAGGACATCTTTGGGGTCACTTCCTGAGGCATCAGTTACTCGTTATCACCAGAAAGCACTACGATTTGTCTTGGCTATTTCAGGGGACACCCTGTATACAAAAACTTTATCAAAGGACATTGTATTTTATGCTCCTACCTTTCTAACTGCTTTCTATGCACAACTGCTCTGTTTGTTAGTTGTTGTTCATCTCTTACTGTGCCTGACTTAACATTAAACTTTATCAAAGACAATGTATGCATAAGAAAGAATGCAATGCAGTATATGCAGAAATTGGCTCTATCCACCTATCCACGGCTTCTGGCAGCTGCGGAGGGTGTCACAAGTAGCATCTGAAGATAAAGAGAGGTTGCTCTTAGTTTCTTGGGGGATACCTAAAAGCTACATGGGGTTTCAGGGTTCAGCCTCATTCACCTCTTCCTAATTATACCTATTCCTGGGTATTCTCTGAAGCTAAACAGGTCCCTTCACAACAGTCGGCCAACTAACTTGGGGCTCACACTGTTGGGTGTACCCCAAGGTACTGACTTTAAACAGGTGCCTTTTTCATCACTGTCAATACATGTTACTTGAAAAATGAATAAAATAGTTTCATAGAATTTGTAAGCTATAATACACAGAGGCATCACAAGTAGGGTTTTTCTGTTTGCAGAGAATTTAAAGATGCTATAAAGTTTGAGAATTTTGGTTGGTTAAAATATTACCCACAAAATATCCTTTGAAAGACTTTGAAATACATGGCTCCCTTGAGATATATCTAAGCTGTGGATTCCACAGATTGTTGTTAAACCTTCATCTCCCTTTGGCCTTCCACTGTGGCCAGACTTCTAATGAAGGTCAAGGTCAGCATGGACCCTGTCTACAGCACCTGCATTGGTATATCACAGAGCGAGAAAGAACTGCCCACTGTACTGCTAGCTGTCAAGGCTATGGGTCACTCACACACCTACCACTGTACACACGCATGCCCAGCCAGGCTGCCTGGGTGAGAGGGTCTCAACATGCTCCTACATGAAGGAAGCTTCCACACCCCACACCCCCCCTGCTCCCCCCCATGGGCCCCCTGCTCAGGGGAAAGAGAAAGATAAGCCAGGTACTTCCAGCAAGGAACAAAGGTGTCTGTGTGTCTGTGTGTCTGTGTGTCTGTCTGTCTGTCTGTCTGTCTCTGTCTCTCTCCTTGATGAGTGCCACCCTAGAAACTACACAGCAGCACTTACAGAGTTTAAAACTGTTGCAGGAGGCAGAGGTGCCCTCAACAGACAACACACAGGCAAGACAGCAAAAAAGGAAATGGGCCACTTTACCGAGGCCAGCATGAGGCTCGGTGTTTATAACATCCTTTTCCCCCTGCTCAAGATGAAAAGAAAGGACAAAAAAGGAGGCAGACTCTTAAGGACACACTATCAGCTGGAGCAACCCAGCTGTTTAAGCCTTCCTGTTATGCAACCCTAAAGGCAATGTCGGCCTCCAGATGAGCGACTTCTAAAACTGCTCTTCCACTCTGACCGACTTAACACTTCCCACGGATTTAAAAGGAGCAGAAGTGGCTTCAAATCTTACAGCCTTTATTTAAACTTTTTTTTTTTTTGAGGGCTGGTGGAGCAAAAAACACTTTACAATTTTAGAGGGCATTACAGTCATTCATAGTTCCTATAATTTTTTTCAAATCAGTTTTGGGTCTCCCTTCTAACAAATTTTCAACAAGGAACACCAGGTGTGGGCACTGTCAAAGTTTGTTTCATTAAATGACACAATCTCCAGTCTGACAGTCTCTGGGGGCTTAGTTGATTTCGTTAAGCTGTTCTTTGTAAAGAGCCCACTACTGCATTTTCTTTCCCAAGCATTACCGCTTACTATCAGAGCTGATCTACTGAAGTAGGTCAGCTAATGTTAAACTGTCAGTGTGCCAACCCTTCCTCACCCACTGCAAGTCAGCAGAAACAAGGAGCAGAGCACCCAAAGGAGCAAAACACAGTCCCAGCTGCATGCTGCACACCGCCTCCCCAGTCCCTACTCAGAGGTGGTGTGGGAGGGACAAGTGCATTGGTCACTATGAAATACATTAAAAACATTTTTTTAAAAAAAATCTCAATAGCCAAAAGAAAAGGTTAAAAAAAAAACCACCAGTGATGGTTAAGAATATAACAATTAAAATTTTAAAAGCCACAGATCTCTCCCACCTAAATCTGAAAAATAAAAAAAGATAAATATAAAGACCAAATACAGATTAACTGCATGCTAACTACTGACTCAACTCCATCCTCCAGAATCCACCGCATGTATGTTCTTTGTTAAGAAGGTTGTCCAGAGGGAAAAGGGGATAAAATGCTGAGACATAGGACAAGCATAAGCATTATTAGTTGCGCCTGGAAGCGAGTCTTCCCCCAAAGCACACTCAGAGCGGACAGAACAGCAAAGGGCTCACCAGATGAAGTGTGCGGTAGAAAGAGTCACCAGCCCTGTCGTGCTCCGCCCTGGGCTTGCGCCTGATTTTCCACAGTGCAGACATCCTCAGAGATACAGTCTCATGGTAATTCCTCCTAGCACCTCCGTGTGTTCAGAAAGGAAACCGAAGTTTCTCAAAATACTCAGAAAGCCCCTGCCGCCTTCCAGCCTGCAGAGAGCATTCTCTCACCAGGATGTCCCATGCTGGTTCTCCCTTACAGACCTGTGACCACATCTCAGTGCGGAGCCGACAGCGGCTGCAACGCCCACAGCGGCACCTGCTTCCCCACTCACGCTCCTGGAGGCTGTCAAAGGCTGTGTCTTGGATAAGAAGTCATACTTTGATTTCACCTGGCTCGACAACAGAAGTTCCAGAAAGAGAGAGCCAAGGCAGGCAAGAAAACAAAGCACAAAGTGCCTCCCAGGGATGCGGGTGGCTCTGCCCTGCAGCCAGTGGGACCAGCTGATTGGCCAGCATCTCCAATGGCACAGGGATATTCAAAGTGCCCAGCTAGAACAACTTCGCAGCTCCCCTCACCGAGCCAGAGGAATCACCACCTCACAAACACATTCTTTCAACAGCGCACCCTGCCACATTTTTACACCAATGCTTAATTACAAAAGCAGACACTTCCCAAGCAATTACAGCGTGGAGAAAAAGGGAAACAGAAGTGGTTATGAATAGACAGGCACTGAAAATGATTCTAATTCATTTCCTAACTGGAAAGCGAGGTCAGAGCCACCAGGGGGCCTGAAAGGCAGGACTGGGCTCCTCCGCTCTGACCTCAGCTAATTAGCATTTCATTCCACAAACAAGAGTTTTCAGAGGCTGCAAAGAGAAATAAGTCACCAGGAGTAAGAAGACCTAAGGCTGTCAGCAGGTCACTAGAGGAAGGAGGGGGTGACAAAGGGAGAGGGGACAGCTTCACCCTTGCCATCCGCTGTGACATTCCAGAATCATCTCCTGTGAACAAATTCACAGTTACCCACCAGCTCAACTCCAAAAGGCCAGAGGTCACCAACAGCTGTTTCTCTCCAGCTAGTCCATTTAGAAGGAGCCACAAAAACAAACAAACAAACCCACATAGTGAGCTCCAGGCCAGCCAGGGCTATACAGTGAGACCCTGTCTTTTAAAAAACAAAAAGACAAGGGGAAAAACCCTAACCATCTATTCCATTATGCTGTTGGGAGCAGGCAGGCTTGGGTGCAGGCCACACAATGGACATGTGTGGAGGTGGAAGGACAATTTGCAGATCAGATACTCCTACCACATGGGGGTCCCGGGAGTGAAATCAGATTGACAAGCTTGGCAACAGGCTCCTTAACCTGTGGAGCCACCTCACTGTCCACTTTCTATTTATTTATTAGGTACATTTCTCCGCCTGATGATGTGTGTGCATTCAGACAAGGCTTAATAATCCCTCCCAGGTTAATGCAACATACAACTTAAAGATGAGTTTACACACCAATACAGTCAATGCAACCAAAGCAGCCAGGCCTAAGCAAGAGACACTTTGGGAAGATTAATACTAGGATAGTGGTTCGTGGCTGCACACCTAATTGGCCTCTAGCACCACTAATAAATTAGTTCCTCGTTCATGAAGCCTGGTATTTAATGTCAGCTCAAAACAATCTGGCTGCAGGTAATTTAAATGACAGCATCAATACACAAGGCTCCGGGCCCGGCTGGGCTCTTATCTTGCTTTCAATACCACAGAAGTGCACAGTGCACGTGTTTCTGTTTCTCTCTCTCTCTCTCTCTCTCTCTCTCCACCCCCGCCCCCACTGCCTTCTTTCCCTCCCTCTCCCCCTTCCTGCTCCCCCCCCCCACCCTGTGCTCTTTCCCCTCCTCTCTCTAGGCAAGTGGTCTAACCTTATCCCCCACCTCCCAGCCACCCACCCAGGCAGCTCCTCTGTAAATTAGAATTCCAATGGCATGTTTTTCAGCAGTGCTGTGGAGTTTATATGAAATGATACATAATATGCATAAAAAGATAAAATTAGCATGACTTTATTATTAATTAATATACAGTGGAACCCAGACACCAAGATCTGCCAGTACAATTTGAAATTTGAGAAATTTAATCTAATCTACCAAGGGCTCCTAACAGAAGCTGGGGAGACAAAACAGCTCTATGGGGAAAAATCATTTTGCATGGACAAGCACATTGCAAATAAACTTGGAGAGGAAAGGGTTTATTTGTCTTACACTTGTGAGTCACTGAGGCAAGCCAGGAATTCAAGTCCAGGGCTGAAGCAGAGGCCACAGAGGAAGCTTCTTATTGGTACTCCCCGTTGCTTCCTCAACCTGCTTTCTCCTAGGCTCACCCGCCGGGGCGTGGCACCAACCACCCTGTGAGCTGGTGCATTAATCATTTAGGAAGAAAATGCCACAAAGGCTGGCCTACAGGCCAATCTGACAGGGACATTGTTTTTCAACTGTGGTTACTTTCCAGTTGACCTGAACCTATATCAAGCTGACAAAAACAACAACACCCCCAAAACAACCAGAGCACAGCTCTTGAGAGGACCAGGGATTGGTCTCCACTCCCATGCTTAACAGCTCACAACAACCTATAACTCCAACTCCAGGAGACCCAACGCCTCTTCTGACCTCCAGTACATGAGCTGTTCAATTTGTTCACGTGAAGTGACCGCTAAGTATCAAGAACAGAGTGGGTAGTTGGCGTAGAGATCAGTATTACCTGATCAACAAGGTGATTGTCAACCTTACTCAAGACTAGAGTCATGTGAGAGAAGGAACTGCCCAGATCAGACTGGACTTTGGGCAACTCTGTGAGGCACTGTCTTATTGACTGATGTGGGAAGGCTCAGCCCACTGTGGGCGGCATCATCCCTAGGCAGACTGCCCTGGACTATATAAGAAAGTAGTAAAGCCAAGATTGGTGAGATAGCCTTTAATCCCAGCACTCAAGATGGAGAGACAAAGGGATTTCTGTGAGTTCAGGGCCAGCCAGGTTTACATAGTGAGACAGATGCTGTCTCAAGAAAACCAATGGGGGGAGTGGATTGGAAGCAAAACAGTTTAGCCTGAGCCTGTGAGTGAATCACCAGCCTTCTTCCATGGTTTCCGCTTCCAGCTCCTGCCTTAACTCCTATCAGCTGTGACCTGCCTGCCCCTAAGTGGACAACGGTCAGTGTTTTATTGGAGCAATGGAAGAGGACAGATGCGTCTAGAATCCTGTCTTTTGGTCATAAGTGATGGGTTTTAGGCACACTGATGTTTTGCCTGCATGTATGTCTGCGTGAGGAAGTCAGATCCACTGGAACCTGAGTTACAGACACTTGTGAGCGGCCATGTGGTTGCTGGAACTTGAGCCCTACTCCTTTGGAAGAGCAGCCAATCCTCTTAGCTGCTGAGCCATGTCTCCAGCACTGGTGGGGAGGGTTCTTAACACTGTTGTGCTTCAGGAACACTGGAACAAAAGGGCCACTGATACACAGAACCCTTGACAGTGTAGACCGGAAGCACGCAGAATGACGAGCGACAATTTCAATGTTTTACACCAAAGTATCAAAAGAAAGTTTCTGCTCACAGCATTCAAATGAAGAACAGTATAATTGGCTTAATTTTTAAAAATCGTTTCCTTTCCCTTTAATGTAAAAAAAAGTACACCTTGAATAAGAGCCGAAAGCAGATTGCTCAAAAGGAGCTCATTACAGAACCCCTAAGTAGCAAGACAGCATCACTGACTCGATTACACACATTTGGGGTGATGCTTCATCCTCCACAAATGAAGACAGAGCAATGAAATGGGATGAAATCACGGCTAACAGGGAGCTCCAGCCGTGGCAGACATTAAAGAAAGAGGCCCGCCCTCCGTTACAAGGGATGCTACTCTTCCACATGGGTGTGCTAGTGGAGCTGTAATCTGGATTTCATATCCAGCTATTTAGTAACATCTCAGAAGTAAAAAACACTTCATCCCACAGAGAGGCCACCGAAACACACACAGCTGCAGAGGTGGCGTGTCAGCTGTGATCCTGCAGGACATGGGATGTGAAAATGAAAATCTCTCACCTTGCTGCTGTGATCTGTCTCATCAGAAGACTCCAAGTCTGGTCCTTCGCCCTCTTCTGGAGCTATGTCAGCACTGCTGCCTTGCTCGCTGCAGAGGCTGTGCCCTGCCACATAGAAGCAGAAGAAAGCATGGGACATCACATACAGCCATGGCTGAGAGGCCCTGGTGGTGGCACAGAGGGAAACTCTGTGTGTGTGTGTGTGTGTGTGTGTGTGTGTGTATTGGTGATTTCTGTGATCATGATCTTGGCTCAATAAACGGCAATTTTTCTTGTGACTGCTACAATATTCCTTTATATGTTTGACAATAAACAGTAATTGTTATGGTTTAAATATTTGTTCCATACAATCCTTACGTTAAAACCATGACTCCAACGCCAGCTGGGTACCATCTGGAGGTGGAGGCCGAGGAGGCAGTGAAATCCAGACAAACTAGGTCATGTGGGGTAGTATCTGTGTAACAGGCTACTGATGGAGGAAGATCCCTGGCATCAACCAGGGACTCCTACACTCGCACATACACATATGCATGCACACACACATGTAGCCATATCCATGCATGCGCGCACGCGCGTGTGCACACACACATACACAGAGGACGGGGGAGGGGTGACAATAGTAACAATCACATCTGGATTCCTGGTCAACAGAAATGGACGAGGGCTGATACCCCATACTTCTTAGTTGCTTTGAATGTTCCCAGTCCACCCCAGCTCCAATGTCCACACCTGGAGTAGAAAGATGCCTATATATCAGCGCCTTCTCAAGTGGAATCTGAGCATGCAGGGACTCCTCTCTGAGACCCACACACCCAAAGCCGCATGAAAGAAAACAACTGTCTGGGTCAGGACACCCTGGGACTCAGGCTATGACCACAGGGCTGGCTGTAGAGGTGCCAGGGCCTCCGATTTATACAACGTGCTCCATCCGAGAAATGATGGAAACCCTCCCATTCTAGCTACTGTCCTATGACTGAGAGGAGACGCCATGACCAAGGCAACTTAGAAAAGAAAAGCGTTGAACGGGGGCTTGCTTACAGTTTTAGAGAGTCAGTCCAGATCTTCATGGTAGGAAAACAGTGTGGCCGTGTACCAACCAGGACCAAACATTCAAATACACCAACCTAAGGGGGCCCATTTTCCTTCAAACTACCACAGCACCTCAAGATCTTTCTGGCTTTTCATCTCAAGGGCAGGGGACAGCGGTAACACCAAGCCTCAATGGCATTGCAGAACGTGCAGGGGTGGGACATTGTCAAGCAGGAAGCAGTAACCAGCATTACAAAACACAAGAGGGCTGGGGATGCATATCCGTGTGAAAGCTCTTGATTTCTTGTCCAGACTGTAAGAGCGAACGGTACAAGAATGGGGACAGATTATATAAATTGTAAGCAGAATTTTAAAATGCACCTTGGGAAAGAGAAGGGAAAATAAGTGAGGCAAATGAAGCGTGATCATAGAAACAGGTCAGAATACACGGACCCTCTTAAAAAAACGTGAAGACTTGAATAAAGAGAGTATAAAACAAAGCTCCAACTAAGTGTTATATACAAGAAATAGGCCAGAACATAGAGTCGAGAGATGGAAAGCAGAGGCCAGCACACACACAGAGCCCAGCATACACACAGAACCCAAGACCCAGAGCCCAGCACACACAGAAAGCCCAGCACACACACAGAACCCAGGACCCAGAGCCCAGCACACACACACAGAACCCAGGACACACATAGAACCCAGCACACAGAGTGGCCTATAAAGGACTAAACGTGCAGGCTTGGCCAGGACACAGAAGATACAGACACACTTCACGGTTAAGCTTGGCTCATGACTGGCATCCTGGCCTTAGTCCCAGGGATTGGCAGTTTACATGAGCAAGCCATCTATCTACTAAAGGATGAAAATGCCTTAACTTGAAGAATCTACACGCAAGCAATATCTTTCCTAGAACTAAGTTTAAAGAAAAAAAAAATGCCCAGACGATAGTCAAGGAGAAGAAAAACAAGACTGGGGTACTTTCCCTGGCAGAGGGCACACAGAAGATAAACCTACAGTAACAAAACGCAAGTGAGAGCCCCGCCCCTGAATGAAGTCTGAGGCTCAGCAGAAACCAGAGCAGTCAGGAAGGAGGTGGAACATTTGACAAATGTCACAAGTGCCTTGGTGGCCCTCATGGAAACAAAACAAAACAAAACAGCCCTGGACCCTAACTTAGCCCGTACATAGAAAGCCAGCGGCAGGTGGACGTGAACTAAAATATAAACAATCTAAGTTGTAAGTCTCTCAGCAGAAAATAAAACAGACAAATACAACTGGCAAGAGCGAAGGAAAGGACACACCTGAGTCCCCTCCACCCTACTTGAAAGTACAGCGCTGAGACAGCTCCTTACACCAAAAATCCTGGCTGGCTTGAGGCTTCCTTTGACCAGAAGAAATAATATAAGTGAAAATACACACATTTTTCTTCACAGTTCCTGTTCTTGCAAAGAAACCTCAAACTAGATCCTCGAAGACCACAGGCTCCACGGTGTCTCTAACAGGAGGCCCCCACTGCCCAGTTACACGTCAGGAAGAGCAGGGTCAGTCCTGCAGCCTCAGACAAGAAGCCACGTGAGTGACTGCAGGGGAAGACAGGAGAGTCTCCAAGCCATGTCTCAGGTGTTCTGCAACAACATCCACAAATGACCAAAGGAAGTAGAAGAGAGAAGTGACAAGGACTGCTTCAAGAACAGTGAGGGGAGCCAAGAGGACAGGGAGACCTCCTTCCCATATGCACAGCCTTCTCTGGATACCCTAGGCTTAGTGGGGGTGCACGCACACACGCACGCACGCATGCATGCACGCACGCACATATGCGCGCACACATACAACTTTCTACAGCAGTGTTATCCTTACTCCAGAAGGCACTCCTCCAAACAACAGAGCCTGATAGAATTCTCTCATTTACAGCATTCCCACCTCCACGTGGCAGCTGATAAAACAGCCAGAGCACCAGAGCGAGGGCACAGTTGTCTGTACCCCAGGCCTGAGCACAGCCAGGCACATAGGGGGCTCCCACAGAGAGCGAGGAGGCCAGAGCACCCTCAGGACAGGAGCTGCTGGTCATCTCTAAAACTACCGCAAATAAAACCCCTGTTGTGAACAGGCAAGAGCACCTTGTGGTTTTTAAATTACTTCTATATCTTGGTCTCGTTTTTTTTGTTTTTGTTTTGTTTGTTTGTTTGTTTGTTTTTATAGTTTAAAAACCTTTGCAGCTAAGACAACACAACGCAACCCCTTCCATGAAAGCTAAACTTACAATTTCCCTTTTGTCTGTCTAGATCACACCACATTCATTTTGCGCCTTTCTTCAAGGTCTTACAGGAACCAAATATAAAGGGAGAAAAAAATCATTGACTTGACTGATGAGACATATAAGCAATGTGTTAAAGTCAAGCAAATTCTCAAACATTTCCAAAGAGGGAAGTGATTTCTACTAAAACGATTTTACAGTGTATGCGTAAACAGCTTTCCTCTCACCACATGGGAGTCAAACTTGGGTTGTCAGGCTTGGTGACAACTCCTTTAAGCACCGAGCCACCTCACCAGCCCCAGGAAATGAACTTCCCGCCCCACCCCCACCCCGAGACAGGGTTTCTCTGTGTAGCCTTGACTGTCCTGGACTCTCTTTATAAACTATAAACGTAGGCCAGGCTGGCCTGGAACTCACAGAGCTCCACCCGCCTCTGCCTCCCCAGGGCTGGGATTAGAGGCTGCAGAGATGAACTTTCAAGCCAGTACTATACCGGAATTGAAATGAGGAGAAAACGTGACTGATGGATGGGTGAAGAGTGCAGGAAAAGACGTACAGAGCTAAAGACACTCCTCTGGGTGTCAACCGTCGGGCGATGGTGCCATTTTCTCTTTTAGTCATGTCACAGCTATGTGATTAAAAGGATTCTGTGTTCCCCCCATCATACACGGTATCAGCATAAGCAGCCATCAAAACTGGAAACCAAACTACCACAGAACAAAACTGCGGTAAAATGGAGACGGCTGAGTATCTGCTGTGAGTGGGGCTGGTGGTACCTGAATGCGATCCAGCTCTCAGAAGGCTGAGGAAGGAGGATGTCAGCCTGGGCTATGGGGTTAAGTCAGAGGCACCCTGGAGTAGAGCAAGAGACCCTGTATCAAAAGGAAATGACTTTTCGGTGGAGAGACAGCTCAGCAGGTGAAGGCACCAAGCTGGCCATCCAGCCTACAACGTGAGGGATACACGGCACAGTAGGAGAGACGTGACTCCTGCACCTTGTCCACTGACTTCCACACGTGTGCCACAGTAAATGCATACCATGTACACATATGCACACACATATATGGGTACATAAAATAAAAATGTAATAAAAATACTTTGGAAAAAGTCATAACAATTATAGGTTTGGGCATAATTAATCTTGTCAGCTTATTGAGGAAATAAAATGTAAAGTACATTAATGATTTCTAAAATTTCTTTCCATTTTAATTTTCTGTTCCAGTATTTTGCATGTATGTATGTATGCATGTATGTATGTATGTATGCATGAACGCATGTATCTTGGGTGCTCTATGTACATCCCTGGTGCCCACAGAGGCACCTCCTAGAACTGGAGTTACAGACACATGTGGATGCTGGGAATCGAACCTGGGCCTTCGGCAGGAGCACCAAGCACCGCTAAGCTCTGGGCCGCCTCTCCATCTCCTACACTAATGATTGTTAAAAACATAGACACGAAGCCCCCCAGTGTGCAAAGGCACACACCACTATACACACACTGAACCCATCGGATGTCATCAATCAAATGTCACTGCAAATCAGGACAAGGCACCGAATCTTCCGCATCCCAGCAGGACCCAGAGAAGCCGGCTGTGTGCTAAGTGACAGAAAGCAAGGCACGCCAACAGTTTACAAGACACACATGGCTGCGAACTTTATCGACAAACAAACAGGGACCATGTGTGGCTGGGGGGCGGGGGCGGGGATCCTCACAAGACTGGACCAGATTTGTTTGTAGGAAGACAAAGCTGCGCTCTTGCTCTTTCATGTCACCCCTCCCCGCTCCCTAGATGCAGAGCCTCAGGAAACCTCCATGGAGCATCAGAACAAAGCAGAGTTTTCCATCTCTGTACAGCACAGAAAACACTTACTGGCTAGGCAGATCCAGCACTGTCCGTGCCTGGTGCAAACAATGCCTCCTTTGAACTAAGGTGCCCGTGCCTTGAAGGGCAAACACAGGGGCTTTTCCTTTGAACCAGATGCCAGGGAATCTACTTCCTGCAGGAGGTACATCTGCGTCCACTGTGGCCCACAGCTTCCTTTCAGCAGCAGACAGATGTGCGGGAGGCCTGTCAAAGGGTCTCCAGCCCTCCAATCTAAGTCTGTCTGAATTGTCGCTAATGTGTCACTGGCCTGCTGTCAGTCACTTAGGCTCGGCTTCTCTGGCTCAAAATGCAAGAACACCCACTTTTCAAATAATAAAAAACGGCATTAGCCACGCCAGGGAGCCTAGTGACTTTAACGCAAATGTGCAGGCTCCTCGATGAGGTAAAGCAAGGCACCTGCTTCACTCCAGCCAGCCAAGAAGTGAAGGGAGGATGCGTCAGAGAGGCGCTGCCACTCAAATCAAGGTCGGCTGTGATAACAGAACTTAAGAGAAACTAGTGTGTATGTGTGTACGCATGCACATGCATGCACGTGTGTAGAGGGTCTTGCTACATAGTCCTGGCTGCTATAGTACTTGCTACGTAAGATTACCTGTCACTGTCAACAATGCTGCCTGTGTCACACCTGCCCCTAAACACACACTTAAAACTTCTAAAAGGATACCCAGGTACCACTTAATGATAATTCTTACAATTTGCATAAATATTGTTTTACTGCATAATTGCTATCAGAAGTGTCTTTATTTTGTTAGCAAATTTCATGGTTAATATCCTCTGCCACAATAATTTTACTCATTTTGGAGGAAGAAGTGGACACCCAAATAAGTTTTTCTGTCTTCCCTTAGTACAAATGACAGAAAAGGGACGTGCCAGACACATTGGGTATATTAAGACACAATGGATATATGTTTTAGGACTTCGGGTCGGCCTGCCTTCCTACAGCGGTGCTTGCTGAGACGCACAGCTAAATGAGCAGATGTGTGCCTTCTAGTAAACCTCGCCAGTGATGCTCAGCTAGGGGAGATTTGTCACTCGGTGGGGTGGGTGCATGTCTGGGCAGCAGTAGTCTCTGAGGATATTTTGTTTGGGATTGGACAGGTACCACAATCTTAGAACTGTTTGTAGGGTGCACAGAACAGCCCCTCACACCATAGGATCCACCTGACCTAAGTATTGAGATCCATATTCAAAATAGTCCCATGAGAACGCAAAAGGGGCTCCTGGAAATGATAAAGACGTCCTTTCCGAGTTCTCCCACCAGCTGCCCCTGCACAACAAGGGTCCTTCTAGAGTCACGGCCGCGGAGGGAGCCACCCTACGCCTGTCCTGTCCTAGAGTCACGGCCATGGAGGGAGCCACCCTACACCTGTCCTGTCCTAGAGTCACGGCCACGGAGGGAGCCACCCTAAGCCTGTCCTGTCCTAGAGTCACAGCCATGGAGGGAGCCACCCTATGCTTGCCCTGACTACCTTCCTGGTATATTCATAAACAAATGTCTGGGAAGGACAAAAAGAGGACCAGCAAAACCCCAGCCAGAACCTGTGTACTGCAAATGGCCGTGAACTAGAACAGGGTCTTAGGATATGCAGGAGACTGTCCTTGCCCAAAGCTTTGAAAGCTAACCGCGCACTGTGCTGCCCTCTTTTATCAAGGAGTGAGAAGAAAATGCGCTCCATGGTGCATTTCCAACACAAAACTCTCGATGAATAAGCAGATCTTGGATGGTAGCGGTCAGGTCTGCATGTCACCACACTGCAGTCACAATTCTCCCAGGACAAAAAACAAGTCAACAAACAGGGAGAGTCAGTGGCCTAAGTGGGCCCATTCTAGGCCTGTATGGGGACCACTCAAGGAGTCTAAACCACTGTCTGAAGCAACCACCAAAGTAAACACACAGAACAAGAGCTGTGAAAGGGGGTCCAGGGACCTCAGCATTCAGTACTACAGAATTCCCTCTCTCCACCCGGAAGTGTAAGCATGTGCAACTCCTAAACCCGGGCGTCAGACAAGCCACCTGCTGCAGACAGAAGAGGAGAACTGGGCAGTGAGTGGGAGCCATGGGGCGTTATCGGTCAGACAATCCCCACGTCACCTGTGACAGAGAGCAGCTTAGGATGTAAACTGTTTCCTACATACTTGCTGCTGGTCCAAACATTTTATTGACTCACTTGGCCATCGCATGGACCCGGTAAGATGGCAGTGTGCTCTTGTCTCCATTTTGTAATGAGGACACAGAGCAGAGCAGAGAGTGGTGAATCAGGACACATGGGACCATGGGCTAACATCAAAATGAACGCAGTCCCAAAGAACCTGGTTCAGGGTCTATTTTTAACCACCAGTCTATGATGTTTCTACTTACAAGGCTCAAGCTTCTATATGAGAAAGAGGGTTCAAAAATAACCAAAGCTTGAAAGAGAATCATAACCTTCAATCGGGCCTCTCAGGGGAAGGTCTGGTCAACTCTGCATGCTGGGCAGACAGTACCAGGGCTCACGTGGGGCTCAAAGTCCCTGAGATATTCACACCTCCCACCTGAGCCTCTGTCCAGGTCACTGAATACTCAATATGACCACCTTAAAGACACCCCAGCACCAAACCCCATGCTTGCACTCTTATTTTTAGATGGCTCTTATTTTTAGTTACTTCTAAACTTAGACCAAGGCTGGAGTCCAGCCTGCCCATTGTCCGACTGCTTTGTGCTGACTGCAGCCATGTGCTGTGTGTGTTATCTCTGCCTTGCTATGGGGCAGGCTGGCTGGCTATCCCATCCTGTTTCCTTGCTTTCCCCTTTTATCTTCGGCCATTAAATGAGGACCAGGAAGCGGAAGCACCCAGAAGGCAGAGCCCCAGGTGGGGCCCATGAGCTCTAAGTCACAGCCATTTGGTTAGGAAAAAACAAAGGAAAGGATAAATCTCCTACAGAGGACTCCAAAGCTTCAGTTTTGCTGGCTGGAGCAAGGGTAAATTTCAGCGTGCTTGGCACAGGGCCTCCATAGGTGCCTGGTCTAGGGGAAGATACAGGAAAGCCAGTGTTGTGCTTAAGACTCCATCAAAGACACGGTGACTACTATAGACACAGAATACACCCAGATCCTTCTAAAACAGACACATACAGACAAGAACACTGTTGGCCCAAACAGTTTTGCCTGCTTCGCTATAATCGCAGTATTCAAGAGGCTGGTGCAGGGGTTTCCAACTAGGGGATTTCCACCTAAGTATACAGTGCATAGTGATTCTAGGCTGACCTGGGCTACAGAGCTAGACTCCGTTTCAAAAACAATCACTTAAAAACACTCACGGATCATATACAAAGTGTCTCTTCAGTAAGAAATAGACAGTGGGAGTAAGCAGGGAAGCACTTTGTGAGCAAGAGTCTGCTTTACACACGAACATAGAACTTTATCTCCAAGAGACTGAAGGGTAAAAACGTCTAGCTTTGCAGACCTGGACTCCCCACCACACTCACTCTGCCATTGCAAAGGGAAAAGAGCCAAAAAGCCAGATGTGCATGGAAGGATCCAGGTCACCCAAAATCAGATGAGGTGATCCGGTGTCTGTTCGTGGATTACAACGTGCTAATTCTGATTTTGTGTCTATAAATGACAGTAGTGACACTAATAGAAAATTAATCAAATACAGTCAGTCACACACACTTGTCTCCTGTACCTGTTCACAAAATCCTAAAACAACCTATTTGTACTTCATGTGGTTCATTTGGTCTCAGAACAGAAGCCATGGGTTGCTTTGTAGGATCCCCAGTGCCACCTTGTGGCCATCTGAGAAAACAGCCTCCAGGGCCTTGATCCGCATTCCTTGGTCCTCACCAGGCTTTTAAAGCTTGGACCACTATGACACAGTGATCCCAGTAGCCAAAAGTAACTAAGCCACATTGGTTTTCTGAAGCATCAAATTGTCAAATTCTTCCAAGAACAAAATCACAAACGATCACAGGGCTTCTTGCTTAAGCAGCCAAGCTGCAGACTGTAATTTGGCAATGGCGAGGAGCAATACGTAAGCAGCGCAGACACAGGAACTAGAGGCCCAAAAACAACGACTCGTGCACCAGGGCGCACTCACACTACCTCCTGCTTTTCTTCTCCCCCGAAGACACAATATAAAGAGAAAAGAATTCTGAAACCAAACCTAGTAAGTCAACCCAAACCCTAGCACAACCCACACAGTTCCTTTGTTCACTCATTCACTCTCGTGTTCAGTAGGCATGGGTCACCTGTGTGGGAAGCTAAGTCCAAAGAGCTGCAAGGCGAAGATGAAGAAAACACACTCATTCCCAGGAAACAAACTCACAAACCCACTAGAGAAAGACACAGGCAGTAAGGACAGTATCCTGTGAAAAAGGTAGGACAGGATCTTGTGAGGAAGGCAGGACAGGATCTCGTGAGGCAGGCAGGACAGGATCCCATGAGGCAGGCAGGAATGTGTTCTCCTCTATTCCCAGCACCAGGACAGCTGAGGCAGGGAAACCTTGGGTTCAAGGTCAACCTAGGCCATTGTGGGGAGTTCCAAGCCGGTCTGGGCTACAAAGGGAGAGCCTGTCAGAATAAAACTTAAAAACCAGCCAAGCAAACCAAACAGCATACTATGGCTGGAGCCCACAGAGACACCTTTTCCAGGTCATGGAGCTGGGGGTGGGCACTAATTCTGTGGGGGGTCCCTGGAAGGTTTCCAAGGCAGGGCACCCAAGCTGCCAGAGGGAGCAGGAAGAAAGTGGGGAGGGGTAGCAGATGGGACAGGGGAGGGCAGTGTTCCCACTGACCCAGATGCTGGTCACCTAAGACAAGCCAACCAAACGCTGCCAGACAAGTTCCCTCAGACAAAGCATCCAGTTCCTCTCGCAGGGAAAGAGAGGCAGGGCTGGGTAGGCTCGGAGGATGGAGACAGAGAAGGCTAGAGGAAGATCCAGCATCTCCATCCACAACCGTGAAATGGTAGCCTCCACCATCACCTCTCTCCAACAGTGGGCACAAGAAATGCAAAGCTTTCTGAGTGTGACAGGCATATCTGTGGCAAAACATATTCCAGGACAGAAACACCTTGTCTTTCCCTTTGAAGGGTCAACAGGAAGCAGAGGGTCAGCTCTCCGCTTCCCTCACAGACACCTGGTGCCTGCAGGAGCAAGCCCTGAGGTATGTCGTGGAGCGTGGTACACTTCCGCAGCAGCAGCAGCAGCGGCTGAATGAAGCACAGCCCTGGGCACGGCCTACCTGCGTTGCTGGTGAGGAAGGCGAGGGGGCTCTCGCCGAGGTCCAGGGGGCCGTCCACTCGGTGGGGTGGGGTCTCCAGCAGCTCCAGCCCCTCCTGCGGCTCAGGGTAGGTCCTCACCAGGAGGTCCAGGGAAGGCTGTGAGAGGGAATCTTTGAGCATAGAGGAGCTGAAGTTGCCAGCAGCACGATTATTGATCTCAAGAATCTCATCCCCCGCCTTCAGGCCTGCCAACGCAAGATGGAAAAGTTTTAATGTCACAGAAATCAGAGCAAGCCTCCTTAGAAGTTCTGCCAGAAGGTGCCTGCCACGCTCTCCTGTAATGAGTCTCACAGCCCCAGGGCTGCTGGGGGCAGGATGCAGTGCTCAGGCAGGCTTGAGAAGGCTCTCCCGCACTGCTTCTCAACCTGCCGCGAACGCTGCAACCCTTTAACATAGTTCCTTGTGTTGTGATGCCAACTATAAAGTTATTTTGTTTCTACTGTTATGGATCATAGTGTAATTATCGGATATGCAGGGAATCGGGTATGTGACATACCCCCAAAAGGGATGGCGACCCACAGGCTGAGAACTCCAGACCTCCTCTCCTGACCCCAATGGATAACCTAAACAAAGCCATTACTCCTGTGTTCTAAGCATCTGCCTTAGGGCCTGGGCAACCTGAGGAAAGGCCAAGAACAAGTCCAATCTGGGAGAACAAGAAGCTGCTACTAATTGGGGCCAATTCCAACCTTTACTATAGACATTCCAGATGCTGGGGGAGGGGGAAAGGGAGGGGGAGGAGGAGAAGGGAGGAGAAGGGGGGAGGAGAAGGGGAAGGGAGGGGAGGGACACACTGCCAAGGGAAGGGAGTCTCCTTGAGAAGGGAAGTGAGTCTCCTTGAGAAGGGACGTGGCAGAGAGGAACTGAGAGAGGACACCCCACCCAAGGCAGCCATGGAGGCGAGCTCTAACGCCACAGCAAGATCATTCTGGAGAAGTCTCACTTCCTTGATTTGGAGCTTACCCTGGCTATCCTTACTCAGATTTCCAAAACGTATAAAACCCATTACCAAGCATAAAATACACACACACACACACACACACACACACACACACACACACACACCTCTGACTGGGGAGGGAATGGCTGGGGAGGTAATGGAAGTGAAATGTCAATGTTTTTGTGTCAAAGGTAAAATTCTGTTAAGTAAACAATCCATTGTTTTTAAGAGTTATTTATTTATGTGTGTTGTGTCCCCATGTATATCTGCACACCAGAAGAGAGCATCTGATCCCTTGGGACCACAGTTAGAGGAGTTGTGAGCCACCATGTGGGTGCTGGGAATTGAACTCAGGAGCTCTGCAAGAGCGGCCAGTGATTTTCACCACTGAGCCATCTCTCCAGCCCTAAACAATTCATCTGGAGTTATATAATATTTAAACAGAAAACATAAAACTTCAATATATGAAAAGCAGAGGGGTTGGTGTTTGGTTTTGGTGTGTGTGTGAGCATGTGAGTGTGTGCATGCTTGTGTGTGTCCTGGAACTCACTACATAGCCCAGGCTGACTTTGAACTCACAGCAACCCTGCCTTTGCCTATGATGGTTGACCTAGCCTCAGTCTCATATGTAAGAAAGAAATGGGGTGATGAGAGGAAATGAAGCCATCATGTAATCACGAAAGATACTCAGTAGACATTGGCTCTCCATGTTGCTATCATCTCCAACCGACCCTGGAAATAAGGACAAACAGGCCATGAAAAGTCTAGCTGTGACGTATCCAAATTGCTTAAAGCAAAAGGACACATGTCTTTCTCAACCAGGCTATGTCTGTGCAGCCATCATGAAGATACTAGGTGACAATAAATGGCTCTTAGGTGCTCTCAAAGGGGGAATGACAGCCCAAAACAAACAAGGCCATGACTGAGTTGGGGTGAAAGGTCAAGGGCACGCTAGTGTACAAAAACAAGAGCAGTCACCATAAAACCCAACTAGGAGCAGCCTGTGTGTGGAGAGCAGTGGGGGGAGTGGGAGAGCAGTGGGGGGGAGTGGGAGAGCAGTGGGGGGAGTGGGAGAGCAGTGGGGGGAGTGGGAGAGCAGTGGGGGGAGTGGGAGAACAGTGGGGGGAGTGGGAGAACAGTGGGGGGAGTGGGAGAACAGTGGGGGGAATGGGACAGCAGTGGGGGGAGTGGGAGAGCAGTGGGGGGAGTGGGAGAGCAGTGGGGGGAATGGGACAGCAGTGGGGGGAGTGGGAGAGCAGTGGGGGGAGTGGGAGAGCAGTAGGGGGGAGTGGGAGAGCAGTAGGGGGGAGTGGGAGAGCAGTGGGGGGAGTGGGAGAGCAGTGGGGGGAGTGGGAGAGCAGTGGGGGGGAGTGGGACAGCAGTGGGGGGGAGTGGGACAGCAGTGGAGGGAGTGGGAGAGCAGTGGGGGGAGTGGGACAGCAGTGTGGGGGGAGTGGGAGAGCAGTGGGGGGAGTGGGAGAGCAGTGGGGGGAGGAGTGGGAGAACAGTGGAGGGAGTGGGAGAGCAGTGGGGGGAGTGGGACAGCAGTGTGGGGGGAGTGGGAGAGCAGTGGAGGGAGTGGGAGAACAGTGGGGGAGTAGGACAGCAGTGTGGGGGGAGTGGGAGAGCAGTGGGGGGAGTGGGAGAGCAGTGGGGGGGAGTGGGAGAGCAGTGGGGGGAGTGGGAGAGCAGTGGGGGGAGTGGGACAGCAGTGGGGGGAGTGGGAGAGCAGTGGGGGGGAGTGGGAGAACAGTGGGGGGAGTGGGAGAGCAGTGGGGGGGGAGTGGGAAAGCAGTGGGGGGGAGTGGGAGAGCAGTGGGGGGGGAGTGGGAAAGCAGTGGAGGGAATGGGAGAGCAGTGTGGGGGGAGTGGGAGAGCAGTGGGGGGAGTGGGACAGCAGTGGGGGGAGTGGGACAGCAGTGGGGGGAGTGGGAGAGCAGTGGGGGGGGAGTGGGAAAGCAGTGGAGGGAATGGGAGAGCAGTGTGGGGGGAGTGGGAGAGCAGTGGGGGGGAGTGGGAGAGCAGTGGGGGGAGTGGGAGAGCAGTGGGGGGAGTGGGAGAGCAGTGGGGGGAGGAGTGGGAGAACAGTGGAGGGAGTGGGAGAGCAGTGGGGGGAGTGGGAGAGCAGTGGAGGGAGTGGGAGAACAGTGGGGGGAGCGGGACAGCAGTGTGGGGGGAGTGGGAGAGCAGTGGGGGGAGTGGGAGAGCAGTGGGGGGAGTGGGAGAACAGTGGGGGGAGTGGGAAAGCAGTGGAGGGAATGGGAGAGCAGTGTGGGGGGAGTGGGAGAGCAGTGGAGGGAGTGGGAGAACAGTGGGGGGAGCGGGACAGCAGTGGGGGGAGTGGGAGAGCAGTGGGGGGAGTGGGAGAGCAGTGGGGGGAGTGGGAGAGCAGTGTGGGGGAGTGGGAAAGCAGTGGAGGGAATGGGAGAGCAGTGTGGGGGGAGTGGGAAAGCAGTGGAGGGAGTGGGAGAGCAGTGGGGGGAGTGGGAGAGCAGTGGGGGGAGTGGGAGAACAGTGGGGGGAGTGGGACAGCAGTGGGGGGAGTGGGAAAGCAGTGGAGGGAATGGGAGAGCAGTGTGGGGGGAGTGGGAAAGCAGTGGAGGGAGTGGGAGAGCAGTGGGGGGAGTGGGAGAGCAGTGGGGGGAGTGGGAGAACAGTGGGGGGAGTGGGACAGCAGTGGGGGGAGTGGGAGAGCAGTGGGGGGGAGTGGGAAAGCAGTGGAGGGAGTGGGAGAGCAGTGTGGGGGGAGTGGGAAAGCAGTGGGGGGAGTGGGAGAGCAGTGGGGGGAGTGGGAGAGCAGTGGGGGGAGTGGGAGAACAGTGGGGGGAGTGGGACAGCAGTGGGGGGAGTGGGAGAGCAGTGGGGGGGGAGTGGGAAAGCAGTGGAGGGAATGGGAGAGCAGTGTGGGGGGAGTGGGAAAGCAGTGGGGGGAGTGGGAGAGCAGTGGGGGGAGTGGGAGAGCAGTGGGGGGAGTGGGAGAACAGTGGGGAGAGTGGGAGAGCAGTGGGGGGAGTGGGAGAGCAGTGGAGGGAGTGGGACAGCAGTTGGGGGAGTGGGAGAGCAGTGGGGGGAGTGGGACAGCAGTGGGGGGAGTGGGAGAGCAGTGGGGGGAGGAGTGGGAGAACAGTGGAGGGAGTGGGAGAGCAGTGGGGGGAGTGGGAGAGCAGTGGAGGGAGTGGGAGAACAGTGGGGGGAGCGGGACAGCAGTGTGGGGGGAGTGGGAGAGCAGTGGGGGGAGTGGGAGAGCAGTGGGGGGAGTGGGAGAACAGTGGGGGGAGTGGGAAAGCAGTGGAGGGAATGGGAGAGCAGTGTGGGGGGAGTGGGAGAGCAGTGGAGGGAGTGGGAGAACAGTGGGGGGAGCGGGACAGCAGTGGGGGGAGTGGGAGAGCAGTGGGGGGAGTGGGAGAGCAGTGGGGGGAGTGGGAGAGCAGTGTGGGGGAGTGGGAAAGCAGTGGAGGGAATGGGAGAGCAGTGTGGGGGGAGTGGGAAAGCAGTGGAGGGAGTGGGAGAGCAGTGGGGGGAGTGGGAGAGCAGTGGGGGGAGTGGGAGAACAGTGGGGGGAGTGGGACAGCAGTGGGGGGAGTGGGAAAGCAGTGGAGGGAATGGGAGAGCAGTGTGGGGGGAGTGGGAAAGCAGTGGAGGGAGTGGGAGAGCAGTGGGGGGAGTGGGAGAGCAGTGGGGGGAGTGGGAGAACAGTGGGGGGAGTGGGACAGCAGTGGGGGGAGTGGGAGAGCAGTGGGGGGGAGTGGGAAAGCAGTGGAGGGAGTGGGAGAGCAGTGTGGGGGGAGTGGGAAAGCAGTGGGGGGAGTGGGAGAGCAGTGGGGGGAGTGGGAGAGCAGTGGGGGGAGTGGGAGAACAGTGGGGGGAGTGGGACAGCAGTGGGGGGAGTGGGAGAGCAGTGGGGGGGGAGTGGGAAAGCAGTGGAGGGAATGGGAGAGCAGTGTGGGGGGAGTGGGAAAGCAGTGGGGGGAGTGGGAGAGCAGTGGGGGGAGTGGGAGAGCAGTGGGGGGAGTGGGAGAACAGTGGGGAGAGTGGGAGAGCAGTGGGGGGAGTGGGAGAGCAGTGGAGGGAGTGGGACAGCAGTTGGGGGAGTGGGAGAGCAGTGGGGGGAGTGGGACAGCAGTGGGGGGAGTGGGAGAGCAGTGGGGGGAGTGGGAGAGCAGTGGGGGGAGTGGGAGAACAGTGGGGAGAGTGGGAGAACAGTAGGGGGAGTGGGAGAGCAGTGGGGGGAATGGGACAGCAGTTGGGGGAGTGGGAGAGCAGTGGGGGGAGTGGGAGAGCAGTGGGGGGAGTGGGAGAGCAGTGGGGGGAGTGGGAGAGCAGTGGGGGGAATGGGACAGCAGTGGGGGGAGTGGGAGAACAGTGGGGGGAGTGGGAGAACAGTGGGGGAAATGGGACAGCAGTGGGGGGAGTGGGAGAACAGTGGAGGGAGTGGGAGAGCAGTGGGGGGAGTGGGACAGCAGTGTGGGGGGAGTGGGAGAGCAGTGGAGGGAGTGGGAGAGCAGTGGGGGGAGTGGGAGAGCAGTGGGGGGAGTGGGACAGCAGTGGGGGAAGTGGGACAGCAGTGTGGGGGGAGTGGGAAAGCAGTGGAGGGAGTGGGAGAACAGTGGGGGGAGTGGGAGAGCAGTGGGGGGAGTGGGAGAGCAGTGGGGGGAGTGGGAAAGCAGTGGAGGGAGTGGGAGAGCAGTGGGGGGAGTGGGAGAGCAGTGGGGGGAGTGGGAGAACAGTGGGGGGAGTGGGACAGCAGTGGAGGGAGTGGGAGAGCAGTGTGGGGGGAGTGGGAAAGCAGTGGAGGGAGTGGGAGAGCAGTGGGGGGAGTGGGAGAGCAGTGGGGGGAGTGGGAGAACAGTGGGGGGAGTGGGACAGCAGTGGAGGGAGTGGGAGAGCAGTGTGGGGGGAGTGGGAAAGCAGTGGAGGGAGTGGGAGAGCAGTGGGGGGAGTGGGAGAGCAGTGGGGGGAGTGGGAGAACAGTGGGGGGAGTGGGACAGCAGTGGGGGGAGTGGGAGAGCAGTGGGGGGGAGTGGGAAAGCAGTGGGGGGAGTGGGAGAGCAGTGGGGGGAGTGGGAGAGCAGTGGGGGGAGTGGGAGAACAGTGGGGGGAGTGGGACAGCAGTGGAGGGAATGGGAGAGCAGTGTGGGGGGAGTGGGAAAGCAGTGGGGGGAGTGGGAGAGCAGTGGGGGGAGTGGGAGAACAGTGGGGAGAGTGGGAGAACAGTAGGGGGAGTGGGAGAGCAGTGGGGGGAATGGGACAGCAGTTGGGGGAGTGGGAGAGCAGTGGGGGGAGTGGGAGAGCAGTGGGGGGAGTGGGAGAGCAGTGGGGGGAGTGGGAGAACAGTGGGGAGAGTGGGAGAACAGTAGGGGGAGTGGGAGAGCAGTGGGGGGAATGGGACAGCAGTTGGGGGAGTGGGAGAGCAGTGGGGGGAGTGGGAGAGCAGTGGGGGGAGTGGGAGAGCAGTGGGGGGAGTGGGAGAACAGTGGGGGGAGTGAGAGAACAGTGGGGGGAGTGGGACAGCAGTGGGGGAAGTGGGAACATGGGCCCTATCTGCAGGACAGAAGAGCCAAGAGCCCAAGGTGGCGACAGAAGAACATGAGGGTGAAAACCAGACAGAGTTTATTAGTGCAAACAGGATGCTCAGATCCGCTTAGGCAGCACCCCGCTGGCCTCTCTTCTCAACAACATATTCTGGTCATTTTAAAAGGGTTGCAGACACCTAAGCTGTGTTCAAAACACCAGACTAAGTTCTATTCTGCATGCCAATGAATGGTCAAAGAACTTGGACTCACCAAATGAGAGAAAGAAAACATCTCACAGACTACAGGTATCAAAGGCTGGCTGCACAGCAGAATCAAGAGAAACTGGAACAGTGGCTGGAAGTAGGGGAGGGGGGTATTTGGTACCCAAGATGCACAAATGTGTTGTGTGGCCTGCAGCGATCCCTGAAAGAGGTGTGCTGGGCTGGAGGTTTGCATTAACTGCTAGATCTGACACTGGCCACCCTCTGGAGAGTGTCAGGGAGACATTTGCTTTCATCAAGCATCAGCATTCTCAGACTAAAGAACTAAAACAGGAAGTGACTAAAGCTAGAAGATCCCCCACCCCCAGCCAGGCCAGGAGCACATTCATCCTGCTGAAAGCGATAACGATCAGTCACTAGGTCTGGAGGGGATGTGCCCTATCTCAGCTCTTAGCAGAGTGGCAGGCAGCTCAGAGCCTCTGCAAACTCTAGCCTCCAGACTGCCTGTGGTCTAGGAAACACAAAAGCACCACAAAGGCGCCCCCCCCCCATGACAGCTAGTGCATCCATGAGTCTGACTCTCCTCCCCTCGCCTCCCACCTTCGCCCTGGCTGTGCACAGACTGTGGACCGTGACTCTCCGACGGCTACAGCACAGGGAGAAATGACCACACGGGGAACTCACAAGGTACAAAGCACCCATGCTGTGCTCAGCGACTATTAGGATGGAGGCAGTTAGAATCAGCACGCCTTTGTCCCCCAGTGCTCCATCCAGAGTTCTTAACAGAAGAGACTTGGGTAGCCATGTCTAAGGACAGCTAACGCAGATGTGCTAAGCGCCTGTATATTTTCCCATTGCCTCAGTGAAACTAAAGAGTCCATACCAAGAATGAAAGCGAAGTAATTTCTAAGCATTACTGACCCACCGCATGTTTTTATGAGTTTAATGAGCTGAACACCGCCCCCATGAAAAACAAAACAAACGTCTGCCTGCGGTGTCAGGAAGCAACCTTCTTTGGAAAGAGGTTCAGGCGCACATCATGGAGATGATTAAAATAGTTTTTATAACTGTAATATTATAGCCATAATTAAGTCAAAATAAAGCCTTGAATGAGACAAAACTTGTGGAAACTTGAGTGAGTGTTAAACCAAAGGGCCCCCTCTTCATAGGAGACTACCATGGAAAGACAAGTGGCCCTCAAACCAAGGATCCCTGGGGAGAAGTGGGAGCATCAGCTACAAACCAAGCATCACCAGGGACGGCTGGCAGCCACCAGGTCTAAGAGCCATCGGACAGATTGTTCCCTGAGGCCTCAGAAGGAATCAATTTCTCAACACCTTGACTTCAGACTCCTAGTCCTTTGAACTGTGAGAGGCCAAAAAAAAAAAAAAATCCACACAGTTTATTCTGTTTCAGTGATCCTCAAACTGAGTGGACAGGTTCTGCCTTCTCGTGGTTCCCTTCCCAGATGGGTTCCAGGGTGGCCCTTGACAACATCAGCAGATATAGCGGGGGTCATATTGGATGTAGCCATATGTAAATCATCTGTAAGTTACCTGTCAGACCTAAAGCAACATAAATGGCTAATGCTTAGTGAATGATGACAAGCACAAAGGTGAGCATAAGTCAGTGTTTGCATAACTTTTTGTTTGTTTGGTTTTGGTTTTGGTTTTTTCAGACAGGCTCCTGGACATGCTTTGTAGACCAGGCTGGCCTTGAACCTGTAGATCTGCTGGCCTCTGCCTCCTCGAGTGCTGAGATTACAGGCATGCGCCAGATGCTTTTTTTTTTCTTTTTATGTGTGTTCATGTATGTATGTGTGTGTCTCTCACAACTTTTTAAACACCCCCTCACCCAAGAGACTTTCAAATGGTAGAGTCCACAGGTGCACAGCCTATGGATACAGAAGGTCCAGTCCACTGTAATCTAGGTTGAGAAGGGACTCTGAGAATACAAAGATGGAGAACTGGGCTCAAAGGTAGCTGAAATGCATGCTGAGCTCTCAGAGGACCAGAAGAAACAGGTGAGACATAGCAGAAGGGGGCGGACAACAGAGACGAGGGGGCTTGATTGAAAACCAATGTCTGCAGACAGTCCAGGAAGTGATGGAGTAGAACAGCCACTTCTGAGGGTGTTATAGGCTCAGGCAATATCTCTGACTGGGGAGGACCAAAGCTCTTCTCCCTCTAAGCCTCAGAGGCCCCCAGAAGATAAAGAACAACCATTGTAATTAGAAGGGAATGCTGCAGTAGTCCCTTGGATCCAGGCTCAGATCCACACTCTCTAAAACTTAGGAGTGTGACGTTTCTTGCACACCCAAATTCATGCACTAAATCCACTTCCTTGGAATTCTCTTAAAGGAGACAAAGTCTATGAAAATGTCTTTCTCATTTACTGAAGAGAAAAACCCAAAAGGTAACCTATGAGATGGACAAGGCCCACAAGGTAGGAGGTCGGAGACGGGGGCTTGCAAGTCTGTAGATCCTAAGCCTGGAGAGGCTGATGCAGAGTTCAAGAGTTCAAGAGCAGCCTGAGCCACATCATGAGTTCTAAGCCAGCCTTAGCTACATATCAAGGTCCTGTCTCAAAAACTAAAAAGCAAAATAAAAGATAAGTCCCAGAAATTGGAAGGCAGAGGCAGGTGGATTGCTGTGAGCTCAAGGCCAGCCTGGTCTACAAAGCAAGTCCAGGACAGCCAAGGTTAACACAGAGAGACCCTGTCTTGAAAAAATAAAATAAAATAAAATAAACAAACGATAAGACAAAAACAGAAACAGCCAACACATCCACAGTCTTACCTTTCTTGGAAGCTAACCCGGTTTCCTTGACGCTGTTCACGTAGAGCCTTCGGATGCCATCCTCATCCACAGAAGACAGCAAAAACCCTGCGGAACACAAGACAGAACACAGGGCTCACAGCTCTGAATGCGCAGCCAGCCACAGGAAGTACCTGCTGAGAGCACAGAGCGATGTCTATGTTTTGGGTTACACTTAGGATTCTCTTTTCCTGTTGTTCAGATTGCCTTACACAGCAGGAGAAAAATATGTATGTATTTTTAGATCATTCTAAAAGTAGCTACTTAAAAAAATAAATATTACCAGATTCCTGAGTCTTATACTTCACACTCGCCTGTCAGTGCACACAAAACGACATTATTTTATCTCACCTGTTTCCTGGCAAAGGGCACTGATTTGCCTTTTCCATCTGCTTCCTTACACAGCACAGAGCTGACAGGTTGGCTTATCTCACCAGGGTCCTTCACCTGGTTTGTTTTTTTTCCTCCTCATCCAGTCTACATCTTAGGACACGTGGTCCCTGGGTATGATGTCTTCACCCATACATACTGCTACACGGGCACTGCTTTAATTTAATACTGCATCCCCAAAACTCGCCGTACGCATAGCATTTCATACTGGAGTCTGGTTAACTGATAGCATAGTCTAACAGTGGTCATCAGAATATTAACTACCTAACCAGAGCTGAGGGGAGAAGAAAAGTTGTTTTTTTAAAAATAGGCAAAAAGAAAAAGAAAAAGAAAAAGAAAAGGAAAAAAAAAAAGAAAAAGAAAAAGAAAGAAAAACGTCTATTATAAGTGTGGATGCCAGAGAGCCAGGAAGACCTTTGAAGCAAAATGAATGTTAAGTTTTCTGTTTAGTTCACGGTACCAGGGAATGGTACCAGGGGTGAGCATGTGGGCAAAAAAGGCCACCTACCATTGTTAATTCTCCAAGTCCTAAACCCTCTCAGACAGGGATCAGAATTTCCTACCTTTGCTATATTATCAGTTTGACTGTCATTCTTATTGGGGTGGGAGCAATTAAAATGCTAATGGGATCTGCTGAGAACCAGCCAGCTTAGTTGGAATGCAGCAAGACCAAGGCAGAGGCCGCTCTGGAGGCACAGTTGACAGGGCTCACGCAGGAATTTCTTTATGTTCTTTGTGTTGAATGACTGATGATAATCAAGGAGTGAGTGAGGCGGGGAATCCACAGGCCTGAGACCTGCTGTCAACTATGAAAGTCTGCACTAGGTACTTGGGTACAAAATACAGACATGAGAAACACACTGGAATTCTCCATGTGGCGGGTAATCTCTGAATGTGAACAGAGCAAACAAAAGGACCGTGGGCACAACTTCCTTTCCAAAGACAAAACTTTACCAACATACGAAGCACCCTGGAGGGCAACTGTGTAGGGGCGGGGCTAAGAGGAGAGCTGCTCACTCGGGCCAGCACCACTATGCAGCACAGCCGCTGCAGTGAGGTCTATGTCGCTGTCTCCTAGTCAGCAATTGTAAAAGAAACGGAAGGACACAGTGCTCTTACAGCCAGTCAACAGCGGTTCTAAGTGGGACAGGAACACTCTAACCTCAGCAAACTCTAACGATGGCCCACAATGGCTGCCAAGAGGGAAGAAGCAGATCACTCAATATCAAATTAAGGTAGCCAGGATTAGGAGGCTGCTATTGTAAAGACAGGAAGGCACTGTGAGAGATAAGCAGCCTAGTGACCTACAAAAGGAAGCAATTAAGACTAAGTGAAGAAACCAAACAGGCAGCTGAGTTGATGAGCTGCCAGGAAATCCCTCATACCGACACCCATGGCCAAAGGGAGTCCACAACACAACACACAACAGAGAACTCCAAACTAGGTGCAGGAAAAGACACCCACACCCTAAGGATGTAATAGCATCAGATGTCCTCTGAGAGAAAGCCACAGGGCTGACCTGTGCACACCTCCACCCAGAGACAGCCTCTCACTCTGAGCGCCTGCAATCTGAGCTATGTCTACCTTACACTCTGAGCGCCACCTAAAGGCTGGCAGGGAGAGAGAAATTGCTAAGTGGGAATTTTATTTTGTCCTTGTCATTCAGTTTGGGTTATTTTGAGACAGGGTTTCTCTGTGTAGCCCTGGCTGCCCTGAATTCACTCTGTAGACCATGCTGGCCTCAAACACAGAGATTCGCCTGCCTCTGCCTCCCAAGTGTTGAAATTAAAAGCACGAGCCCACTACATGTTTACTCTTTAAAACTGTATTCAGCCAGTTGAGTTATTAGATCAGCTTTTCCATCCTAAAATAGAAGGCAGCATTTGGTACTGTTAAGATGTTGTGTTTGTGTGTACTAGTTGCCAGCATTACACATGCACTCATACATAACAAAAGCTACACTTAAGCTGATATTTGAGCTGGATGTGGACTGGCTGGGTCTGCATTTGAGATGCCACGGGAGTTTCTCAGGTCGGGGACAGTCAGAACATCCAGGATTATGAGATATGATGGATAATACTGCTTTTTAGCAAGAGCTAGAGTCCCCAAGGAGACAAGGCCCTGGGCATGACTGGGTTAACTGGAGTGGGAAGATTCACCCTCCAATGGGTGGTAGCATCCTCTGAGCTTAAGCCCTGGACCACATAAAAAGAAGGAAGCTGAGGTGAACACGTGTTACTTTCTGCTTGCTTCCTTACTGCAAATACAACTTGCCGAGCTTCCTCAGACTCCTGCAGCCAGGGCTTCCCAACCACGATGGACCACACCCTCCAGCTGTGAGCTTCAGTAAGCCCTTCCTCTGCCGCACTGGCTTGTTCGAGCATCTCCGAGCAGCAAGCAGGAAAGTAACAGACCCTTCACCCTTCCCGGCCAATACGCTGCTGCCAACAGGAGCCCAGACCTAAGAAGAACTCAACTAAGGTCACCAGCCATGCAGCAGGGCTTTCCGGGGTGATGCGCAGGAACTGGCACCGAGTGATTTGGCCACGAGGACCTCTGCCTTCATTGTGGTGTGGCCTCGACCTCCAAACAATGCATTGTGGACTATATGAAAGTACTGGTGGCCACAAAACTGAATCAATCAAACCAAAGCACTTTCTTTATGTCAGTCTGAGCCTCTCAATTGACTTGTCCACACCCATATGCTGTTGGCATATAAGTGGCCTGCCTCAGTCATCACCTGCTACTGCCACCAAGGGCCTAGGATAAAAAAGACAAACCCACCACCCATCTCTCTCTCTCTCTCTCTCTCTCTCTCTCTCTCTCTCTCTCTCTCTCTCTTATTATATATACAGCATTCTGCCTGCAGGCCAGAGAGATGGTTGTGAGCCACAATGTGGTTGCTAGAATTGAACTCATGACCTTTGGAAGAGCAGTCAGTGCTCTTAACCTCTGAGCCATCTCTCCAGCCCCCAACCCATCTCTTAATCTGTCTCTTACTCTTGTACTTCTCTCTTGCACTTTCTCTGAGGGTGCCCCCTTTTCTTCTCCATCTCTTCTCTGTCTCTGTCTCTCTACCCTCATGGCCCACACAGGTCCTACCCCCTCTCCCTTTCCCTTCCCTCACGTAAATCTCTCCATGTCCTATCTGCTGCGTGCCATCTCGTTCTTAGTCCTAGCAGGTCTACCTTATGTGGCTATACTCACCCCACTCAACTCTGGTTCTATCTACTGTTTGGAACAGCACAGACTGCTGCTTCATATTTGATTGTTATTATTTTGCTCCCTAAGATCTGGCTGCTGCCCAGACAGGCACATTCTCACTCACGTACACCTGTCTTTGCTGTGTAAACCTTTCTCTACCTAATTTAAAATTGATTATGGGGTGGGGGGCAAGGGAAAAGGTCTACATTTGGGCAGGATAGAAGTGAAAGGCAGAAGGTTTGCAGGCTTTAGGGAGAGACGGATCTTGGGAGGAGAAAAAAATGTCCTGGAGGAGAGAGAGAGAAATCACCACTGGATAGGAAAAAAACACGTGAGCCAGGAGAAGGAACTCTGAAGCTCCTCATGGAAAGAAGTGGCACCAATGAACAACGTAAGCAAGTGCTTTTGGATTATGGATAGGAAAGTAGCCCAGATAGAAATGGTTACAGCAGATGACATGGGGTGGGGGCTGGGAGGTAGTTTAGGGGTTAATATCTACCCAGCTCCAGGTAAAATAAGGCTTAGTCTGAAATACAACAGCTTTCTGTGTCTTTTATTGACTATGGCAGCAGGTTAGATAATACTGCTGTAATAATCTAGGCATTCAGTAACAAACATTATTAGCTACATTTAAAATCTACTACAACGTTTGTAACAACTGCTCTTTATTATGATCTATTGCTGGTCCTCTCTTGATGTGCTTAATTGACAAATAAAACCAGATTCGATCCTCAACACCCATATGGGGGCTCACAACCTTCTCTCACTCCAGCTCCCTTTTCTAGCCTTCAAGAAGGCACCAAGCATGCACACGGTGCACAGATAAACACACAGGCAAATATGCATACACATCAAAAATCTCAACATGTAGTATGTATGTGTAGAGGGAGGGGGAAAAAACCACAACTTGGTATAGGTCTCTGTGTTATCTTCAATTTTAGGCACTTGTGAAAAATCTTATAACTCATCCCCTGAGGAAAATGGAGGTGTCTGTGGGGTATTTTTACGCTGAGTGCTTATTTCGATGGCCCCAAGTCACTCAACAGTGGACTAAGAGTCTATGAGCTGGGAACTGCACTCTTATCTAGAGTCTCACGAGTTTACCTCACATGACAGAGACTAAGCAGAAGCAGACGCGCTGTCATAGAGCCTCTGAGTCCACAGGACCAGGCACTTGTTTACACCAGGGCCACCAATTATGGCTTTAATCATGGAGGTCACACTTCTGTTGCATAATAAGCCCTTTATAGAAATTAATTCTTTGCCATTGAAAATGTCCTCCAGGCTTTCTGATGTGTTTAGTTCATGGGTCAAACAGTAAATGGCGTGAAGATATAATGGAAGTGGCCAGAGCTACAAAATTAGCTGTATTCATTAGGCCACAACACTCTAATGAGCATTCTGAGATGAGGTTATTTGCCTGCAGGAGGAGACGCTGAAGGAATATTATACCAGCTGTCTGTAAAGGTTTTGGAAATTTTCAAACACTGAAAGATTAATGGCTGCATTCAGAGAAAGACCTCAAATGCGTGTAAGCAGCGGTCTTGACATTTCACCAAGAACTGCGAGCTCCTCCCAGCACACAGTAGGCTCCTTTGTGACTAGGTGGCTATGTGATTGGCTTAGAGCTGTGGTTGTCACAGAGTAACACCTGACTGACCACTTCCTCTCTCTCCTCTCAGCAAAGGCACAGTCATCTCAAGTGACAGCTGCTCCAGGACAATCCTCAAATGACACGTGGGGAGATGGAGAAGGAAATGCCAGCCTTGGGGCACTGGGCTCTGCGACCGTTACCTCAGCTACCTTCGGGTGTCCTAGGATAACACTATACAGATTTCCCCTCTTACTGTGCTCAAGTGCTGTTCCGTTACTGCTTAAGCTAAAGGTAGTCTGAAATACAAAGGAAGGATCACGTGTTCAATGACATCAGCATGTGCGCAGCCTTATAGGAAAGTGTCACACAGCAGACAGGTCTGTGGCTTTTTTTTTTTCCCAGACCTGCACTAGTCTAGACCCTGACTAGCACCTACCGCTTATTTTGAGGAGATCCCCACCACTGTCATGTGCCTTGCATGTCTAAATGGTACAAACACTGTAATTTAGAGTGTACACCTGCTTCCCTCCTGGGATCCTTGGAACTGGGTGTGTGCCAGGCAGTGTGTACAGATGACCTGCTTTCCAAGCAAGGACACAGAGACTGATTCTCTAAAGTCCCCAACAACAGTCTAACACTCTGATTCTGGGGAGTGTTATCCTCTCACTCCAGTGGGAGAGCAATATGGAGCCCAAGCCTGCTGTGCTACGCCCGCTCCCACCCTTTGGTCTTTGCTGTCTTTGTGTTAGTTCACTGTAATTAATAAGTCACAACCACAAGGGGCACTGTGCATTAAGTCCTTTTCACTGTAGTAAGTCTGTGCACCAGGCAACCCAGGGTCGGTCTTGAGCATCACAGTGCAGCCACAAAGTCAGTCCTCTTAACCTTCCTCAGGGAGACAGGCAGAACAGTGCCTGTTTGTGGGCAAGAAAAGTACATGGATATTCCCTTCACTTGTCAGGAGCAACAAAAAATAAGGTACTGCACTCCCACTAGGTCCTGCTCTTTCTCCTTCTCTCTTCTCCCCTCCTCCACCTCCTTTTTCCTCCCTCCTTCCCTCCCCCCATCTCTCTTTGATTGGTACCCACAAGTGTGGGTACCACAGAAGGCAGCCAGAAGAAGAGTGATGAATCCCATGAAGCTGGAGTTACAAGCAGTGGTAAAGTCACCCAAGGTGCTGGGATCCAAATTCGGATCCTCTGAGACCAGCGAGTGCTCTTCATCACTGAGTTAGCTCTTTGGTCCTTCCATCATCATCATCATCTCCCTTTCCTCTTCCTCCTCCTCTTCCTCTTCCTCCTCTTTAGCTTTTTGAGACAGTGTCTCTCTGTGTAGCCTTAGCTGTCCTGGACTCTCTTTGTAGACCAAGCTGGCCTTGAACTCACAGCAATCCCTCTGCCTCAGGATCCCTGAGTCCATTTGCTTCTTATGACAGTCAAATCCCACTGATTCAGTTAAGAGACTGCGGCCTGAGGCTTCCCTCCCTGTGCCCAGGGTGAGCACCTCTCTTCACAGCTCACTTGTTCTTCACAGCTCAGGGGCCAGATGTGTTGTCTGAAACAGGCCCCAGAGGCTTTTTATTGAATTGTAACTAAGTGCACACTCTGTTTACATAGGAAATGCTTTAACTAGAAACACAGACAGCCAAGACCAAAAACAAATAAACCTACCGTAATTATCAGCAGCCGCGTCTGTCTTCTCAATGTGGATATTCTGGGTGACTTTTGGACAGATTTCAATTTCTTTGTAAAGCTGCAAATCAGAGAAAGGAGGCTAATTAGGATCACATCACAAATAGCTTCATAGGATTGGTCAGCAATTTGTAAATCTATTTTTTCATAATTGATGCTTGAACAAAAATACGTATTACATAAGTCTTTTTTATTGAGCTTTGACCTATTAAGATGGAAACTTAGAATTCTAACCACCAAGGTAAAATCAGCTGTGGTTAGAAACCATACTGTTTCTAACACACACACACACACACACACACACACACACACACACACACACACACACTCCATATAATTCCCTAAGTTCATCACAGACATGGAAAATAATGCCATATTGTTTCTAACACACACACACACACATGCACGTATACACACACAAGAAGGTTATAAACTTGTTGAGTGAAATTCCTCAAAATATGAGGCATCTCTGTACATTCACACAGCACTTTCACATGAAAAAATCCACAGTAGGACCATTGCTGATACTGTAATGCACTGTGGGGATGATGCGACTTCTTGGCAGTCGCTTAACTATAAAAGATTAGCTAGAAAATTAAGTGTGCAAATCAATCAACTATCTAGAAACCCAATAGAGTGTAGAATGTGTTTCAGTATAAAATCAAGAATAAATAGTGTACAGTGCACATATCAGAAATGTTTAAATTCACTGATAGTACAGTTTCATATATCTGGACCTAATTTCATGAGACATGAATTTCCAACTATGTGTCTTTCCATCCCATACTGGAGCAATTACGATCTCCATTTTATGAATATGGGGACTACAGCTGGTGAGAACGTACTTTTATAAGTTTGTAAAGCCAGGATAGGCAAGACAGGATCTGAACCCAGTCCCGCACCCCCAGGGATAAGGTTGGTTCTCTCTGTCCCACTGTGGTGACTCCTGAGCCAACTTGTGAAACCCAAAGGGGCCCAAGGTCAGGGCAGTGAACCTTCTTAGGTATGAAACCTAAAGCTGAAATCCAAATTTGAGACAAAAGAGCAAACAAATGCATGCTGTTATTGATCTTGAAATGAAAATAAATCTCAAGCTATAGAATTCAACATAAACTTCCTTCTGAGGCACTGAAGCAAAGTCCTTGGTGATGGCTACCCCTGCCCATCTCTTCAGGGGGTCTTTTTGTTCAGGCAAGAAGAGAATACACATTTCTCTCTTCAGTGTACTATGGCATGAAGTGATGGGGGTTAGAGCCAGGAACATTGGCAGTACAGCCCGGGTGCCAGGGGGGATGATTCAATGCAATTTTATTTAGATACTTCAGAAATGTTTCACAAAATCAAACTCCCCAATTAGAAGGCTTCATGAGTTACAGCGATTGTAAGATCAGAAAATGGTCACTACATCTGCAAATACAGAATTATTTAAATAGAGCTGACAAGACATAGCAGGGCTGCACAGTTCCCCTTCCTTCCTCTCTGCTGAGGTTGAGCTTTGGTGATCTACTTTTTAAATATGTGTGACAGCCAGTCCTTCCCGCCAGGTGGCGGTACACAACTGTTAGTTCTACCCATCTCTGCAGCTATCCAGTGCCACACACCTTGTACAGAAGGAACCTCTCTGCTTTCTGCCAGTCTCGGTGTCACATAAACACTCAGTGCCATATAAACCAGCCTCTGGGTGTTGGCTGACACTGAGGCCAGGTTGAGCAATAATAAAATACAGGAAATTTCAAGAACACACTGTGTCCTACAATGTTTTCTCTTAAACCACAGTAGTTGGGCTAGGAGGAGGTTTGAAATCTGGTGGCTTCGTGCACAAGCGGCCCATGTTAAAGTGCCTCCATTTCATTAAATGAATGAAACTGGATGAAAAAGATCATCAGACTTTAACACCACCCTGAATAACCTGGCACTCGGGTTCTCACAAAATCTTGTCCTGCCTTCCTTTCTCCCCTGGCCACCCCAGCCTAAGCCACCATCGCCTGTCACCTCAGCCGCCGCCCCCTAGCCTGCCGTGGTTCTCTGCCTGCCAGCATGCTCTACTGTGCATTTGCCATACAGCAACCTCAAGGAGCCTGTTACAAAAGAGGTCAGCTATTGTCACTCCTAAGAAACTGGATAGGGCTGGTTTCAGGACCTCCATGACCCCAGAACACCCAAATCCAAGCATGCTCACCTCTCTTATGGAAAACAGTGTGGTGTTTGCATAAAAGCTGTGCTCGGTAGCTCTCACATACTTTGAATTATCCTTAGATCGCATTTGATACGTAATACAGCATAAATGATAGGTCAACTGTTTTCATACTGCATTATGTATGGAATATGGACCGAGGAAGCCTATACACACTCAGTACAGTCCTGACCTTCACATTGTACTGTATACATTACAGAGAAGTTACAATGGGTTCAATTCCCAGCACCCACATGGAAGCTCACAGCCGTCTGTAACTCCAGACTACAGACGTGATGCCTTCTTCTGACTTCTTTAGGTCAGACATGAAGATGGTGCACACATACTTGCAGGCAAAACACTCATCACATAAGACAATATATAAATCTAAAAATGTTTTCTAAATAATAATAAGTGAGTAATGAAAATTCTAAAGTCACGGCTCGATGTGCACATGCCTGGTGATATATGGGGCATGGAAGTTGGTTGCCTGTGAGCCCTGTAATTTATTATATGCAAAATTCAGAAACCATAAGGCATGAGCTAAATGATCTATTGCAGTTATCAGCCTAGCCTCTTCTGCTTCTTTCCTCGTCAACATTTTTGATCACGTAGTTCCAAGTTATGCACCAGGATGATCTGAAACTAGGTAGCCCCAATCCTCTTGCCTAAGTCTCCCCGTTGTGGGAATTACAGGTGTTCACAACACCACACATGGATTTGGGGGGGGGGTGACAGCAGAGGCTCCAACAAACATCTTGTTACGTTGTTCTCTAATTTAACCTTGAACTCCTGGGGATCATGCAATTCTCCTGCCTCAGCCTCCTAAGCAGTGGGACTACGGATAAGGACTAGAGCACTGAGCCAACACTTTTCTTCTTTGAGTACGGAAAGGACTCTGTGTCTGTTCACAGGACACAAATGCTGGCTAGTGAATTCCCAGGAGGAGCATCATGGCTCCTCACTGTTAAGGTAGCCTCCCCCATCAACCCATCGACACAGTCAACAGTGGTTTAGAGTGCAGGAACCATTTTGGTCCTTTTCCTCTTTCTATAGTTATCTTAGATGTATGAGTGTCTGGCCTGCAATTATGTCTTTGCGCCATGTGTGTGCAGTGACAACAGAGGCCAGAAGAGGGCATCAGATAGCCGGGAAGCAGAGTTACGGATGGCTTGTGAGCCTGTGGGTCCCTCTCACAGAGGAAACCGGTGTTCTTAAGCACAGAACCACCCATCCCTTCAGCCCCATTACTGATCCTTCCCCTACATATAACAAACACGGTCAGATTGTCACTGAAGAATAATCTCAGGTGACCTGTCAGTGCAGTGGAATCGTAACTGTATACATTTGTCAAAGTGCTTCACACCGGGGGCTAAAGACTGGTGAGAGCTTCTTAATAGAAGTATAGTTGGAGAAGTTGATTTAAAACCCCATTCCCTATGAAACGCGACTCCGTGGTTCCTCTTTCCAGAAGGAACCTCTGGACTGCCCTTCTAGTTCTTCTTTCTGTGCTGAGGCACGCCCATGTTTTTAGCTGCACATCCTCGGCAAACAGCCTGGTGGCCCCAGAAGGGTGACTAAGTACCCAGAGGCCAGAACATTCTCCAAGAGAGGATCCTGTTCCCCAAACCATTGCTCATTAGAACTGAAAACTGCAGCACTCAGCTAAGAAAAAGGAACCTGCTAGTGGTTACCACGGTGACAACCGCTAACATCCACTGAGATGTCATTCTTCTGCCCTTTGTAAAATCCTGGAACTTTCCATATCAGTGTCTTTCCATTTGCTGATTCCCTATGACTAGTGTGCAGAAGCACAGGTGTGAGCCAGGTCCAGCTCAAAACACAAGTTCTCGACCTCTGCTGAAACGCAGCCATCCATAGATGTCTCCAAGATTCTAAATAAACACAGTTCTAGCAAGCTGGGTGATGTCATCAGATAGCTCAGGTGGGGCAGGGGCTGGGGCTGGGGGTGGGTGTGTTACACCCACAAGATTTGACCCACGAGTTCTGATAAGTATGTAGAAATTGCACAAAAATGGAGTAAGTGCTTTTACTGTGACAACTGCCAACAGATCTTAAGAGTCACCAGTTATGAATAAAAGTCTGCAACAAGAGTTGGTCACGATGACTAAACTCTTATCTGGTTTATCTGTGGGTTTCAATGTCTTTTGTGACTGTGCAGCCCTGCTCTCTGGACAAGCAAAGGCGACTTTGCACTCGGGGATGTCTGTGGTAAGTGAGGCTGCCTCTGCCGGCTCTGGCGCTCCGAATGAAGCTCACCGATCTCGAACCTAGTTCCAGTCCACCAGCCACGGTCACCACAAGGACGCACGTAATTTGCAAACCATTTCAAACAGAATGTACACGGCCATAAACATTACCAGCTCATAAATGTCCTCCTCGGGCTGCGGAATATAGAACTGCATCTTGTTCCCCATTAGAAACTTCAGGCGCAGGTAATGGGCGGAGTGATCCAGCTGATGTGCCTGATGGGAAGGAAGGAAAGTGTCTGTTTAACAGTAAATAGGGGCAATTACTTCTCCTTCTCAAGAACGTTTAGACCTGCTACCTTGCCTCCTAGGGGCAACAGAGACGGGGGTGGGTGGCAGGATTCTGTCCTTAAGAGGTTAGAATACAAATCAGACCTGGCACTCATTACTAAGATTCCGTGGGGACCATGCAGTTCAATGCAGAAAATGGAGTTGCAGCCTCTCTTCCACGTGTTTGATTAGCTTTGCTCGTTAGCTCTGGCTTTTCAACAAAACCTATTAGGGAAGCGCTTGCATATAACTTAATACACTCGCATGGTGACAAGAAGGGAGGAGAGAGCCCTTACAATGAGGGGGAAAGGCTGTACCCCAATTTGGGGAGCCCAGGACAAGTGTTGGCAGCTCGTTGCAAGCAAGTCAGCACAGGCAACTTCCTGAACTCCAGGATCACTTCTGTCTCCTAGAATGGGCGTCCCTCAGGGCAGTGCAACAGCATCTCCAGCCCGGGCAGCACATCCAGTGTGCGGAATTTGAGTTCCTGGGGCCTTTCTTTCCTCTAGGATAGGTCAATGGACCTACTCTATCTAAAAAGCCATTCTTGAATTAATTTGACTACAAAAGATACCATGACAATAGGGCTTTATAAGTATTTCTCAGCACACAGCCAAGAAGACACATGGAGAAAAGAAAAAAGCTTTTCAAATATTACAAGGCAATGTGAAATTATACCCCAAGAGAAGATATATTTAAATGGGTAGTTTTAATTTTAAATGGCCTTATCATTTAAAAATATACCCTAAAATACTAGTAAGTAAATGTAAGCTACTTAGAATCTGCTTCCAAAATAATCCACACTTGGAGGTAGAGTCAACAAATCAATGAAACTTAACATGGTAATTACATGTTCTACGCAATGGAACATGGGGGTTTATCACACGGATCTCACTTTTACATAAACTTGAAATTTCTCAAACTTTTAAAATAAAATTTCAATTTTACATAAAGTGATGGAAACATCTCTCGGTGTCCTGTGGTGAGAACTACGTTGTAATAAGTGAAATCTGTTGTGACTGGTAAATTCTCTTACTCTAGCCTGCCAGTGCATAAATACACACACACACCAAACTAACAGCACCCCAGTCCTCAGTCCCTTCACATCCTTTCAGTAACAGCCACAATGTGGGCAGTGTGCCAGGCGGGCCCTCCACGAGGCCGCAAGGGCACAGACAGACAGCAGTCAGCTCACTCAGGCTCCACAGTGAGCTGGGGCTCGGAGAATTGATATGCAGAATACGGGCAACAGAGGAGTGGTAGCTTAGCACGGAGGACAGTCATGGATTACCACAAAAGCACAGTTCCAGAAAGTGTTAATGAGTTCCCTGGGAGCACACAGCACAGTGATAACCCCGGCCTGTGTGAAGTCTGAAGTGCGGAACAGACACCAGCCAGGGAATACACTCCTGGGCACCCGGCTTGCCTTTCCCTGTGTCCTGGACAGGAAGTCTCTATCTGACACCTATACATTCAAGGATGAAGAAGGGCATGGGTGAGCCAAGGGAACACACAACAGGAAAGCCTTCAAGTATTGGGGTGTTATGACAAGCCAAGGTTCCCTGTGTGCCTAGGGGCTGGAGGTGGGGGACAGGTCAGGGAAGACTCTTCTAGGTCCTCACAAAGCCTTAATTACAAGCAAAACTTGTGTTTTGCCTCCTGTTCCCTACTGAGGTGGAAGGGAAGGAGGATGGAGCTTCATGGGGTCTCAGTAACAGAGACGACACGGCTCGGACACCTTGCTGCTGTCATTAATAAACACTTGTGGGCAGTCCTAATCAGACTATCACTTCCACATACACCTTCTGGACAGCACACCCCGGAACTAACCTCACCCAGGGGATTCTGGGACAAACCTCAGCGAGGCCCTGACCAGCTAGCTGTCTTACTGAACCCCAAGTGCCACAGCCGTGCCAACACTTGGACTCGCACACGGAAGGACACACAGCAGTGGAGGCTTTAGTGCAGCACAGAGAACATGGTTTACGCTGCACTTACCGCCCCAAACTTCCGTATGTTACTCTTTGTCCTCTTTTAAAAAATTAAGATGAATACATGCAACAGCTGTGTTACAATAACTGGCTGGCGGTCAGCACGTGTCTAGAACCCCTGTGCTCTAGAAGGCAAGGCAAGGGGTTTCAAGGCTGAGACAAGCTCAGGCTCAAAATAAACAAGGAAATGTTTATATAGGTTTACTGAGAAATCAAACGACCTTTTTGGTTGGTAAACGGTTACTCTACAATCAGGACGTGAAGCCTGAGTGGGTTCGCCCATCTTGGTAGCATTCAGTAGTTCTGAGCCCACAGGGCACGGCCGAGGTAAAATGAAACCCAGTCCTAAGAATTTAGCTCTCAAGAGGAGCATCATGAGCGCCATGTCACAGCAGGCCGGGCTATCACCACGCTCAGAACACGTATTTATGTGAGCGAGTTCCGAGTTAGAGAACACTGGCGATGGCTGCTAAGCATCTGGCTTGTTTTGACTTTGTAAAACATTTGAGATAAAATTTCCTGGCAAGAGGAGTTCCATTAGGGAAAAAAAAAAAACAAAACACCAAGTAGTACAAATTTGTTTTCCGATGTACATTTCCTCAAATCACTCAGCATTTGATCTGTTTTGAGTCAAGAAAGCTAGCTGTAAATTGTGCCACAAAATAAATATTACAACTGGGCAAGTTTAAGTCTATTTGGCATAATTTTCTTTAATTAAAATCTTACTACAGTTGTTTCAAAGGATTATGTCGCTATGCAGATCTTTTTAATAAATAGTCCAAGCCACTAAAATACATAAAAACCGAATTAGGGAACTGGCTGAGTTGGTACAATGTGTGCCTTGAGCGCCTGAGACCTGAGTGCTATACCAAGCACCATGTAAAATCTCCATGAGTGATGGCATGTCACTGTGACCCCAGTGTCTGGGACAGGGGACAGGGTGATCCCTGGGGCTAGCTAGCCAGCCTGTCTAGCTTATTTTATGAGGTCCAGGCCAATGGAAAACCCTAACTCGAAAGAGGTGGATGGTGTCCCTGAAAATGGCATTCGAGGTTGTTTTTTGGCCTACACATATACACAATGAACAGATACATACATACACATAGGAAAACATGGGCTAAACATATGTAGTAAAATTGACACTATGGTCACACATGAGCAATACAGGTAACTATGAAAGAATGGATCGTTTTCTGCAATTTTTTTTAAATAATTGCAATAGTCTGAACATATTTAAAAACTACAGGCTGACCTGGCTACTGGCTACATTTAACAATCATTCCGATAACATCTATAACATGAAATGTGTATCGTGAAACATTTACTATACCAGAACTTGACTGGTGGTCGGATGGCAGATGGCAAACCGATGTGAAAGGGTGTGATGTCAGAGACTAGGAAAGATACTGAGCTAATGCAAGCGACGGAAGAACGAAATCGATCATTAGATATTAGAAGCAATGCCTATCACCAATGCAGAACTCGACTATATGACACGAAAGGCGCGCGTCCTCGCGTGTCCATTTTCCATTCCTCATGCAAAAAAAACATCAAAAAGTCACTCATCATTAATATTAGATCATTTTGTAACCCATGGCACACCCTCTCTTCCCTTTCCACTAGTGGAATAAAACTCTTCCACTAGTCACAGAAGAGTCTAGAAGACATCTGGGTCTGAGGACACTATATAATTTACCTTCCGTAGATGGCGTCTCTGGAGACCATCACCACGGAAATTTTCCATTTTTAAACTCAGTTGACATAAGTTTGTTCTAGGCAGGGTGGTCTTTTTTCTATGTTTTGGTGGGGAAAGTGGCAACCCAAGAACACTGGGCAGGATGACCTATTACTGTCACAGAAAGGGCTTGTACCTTAAAGGATGTGCACAGGAACTCAGCAAGGAACCCAGAAACAGCAGAACAGAGTGACAGCATTATCTAAGCTACATGACCAAGACATTCCCTTTTAGTTTCTAGAAAGGCTAAATGCTTTAAAAACAAAACGAAACGAAACAAAAAACACCCTGACACAATCAGAAATTATATAAATGTTACATTCTTAGTGTTTTAGCTATTTGTATTTGGCAGCCTTGAAGAAAACATCTTTCCTATCTTGGTGCATCTAAAATTCTGAATGTAAATCAATATCTACCATTTCTCACCATTATCAACTTAAAACATCTATCTAGACCTAAAACCATCTTAACCTCTAAACAAATAAGCTTAATTGTAAAGCTAAATGTTAATTGATCAAATCAGTCATATCAATCACTAGTCTATTGTTTAATTTTTAATTTTTTTATTTTGATATAGGTAATTTATTGTATATATGTGTAATAATATAAATGTATATATAAAAAATAAAAATACTTGATAAAATAAAAAACAACAATGACAACAAAACCAAAAAACCTGTCAAGCCAACTCATCGCCCTCCCCACAGACCAATTCACCACAAAACATGGTTAGCACAAAACTACGGCTTCATTGGCCACGCTACTCCCTGGAACACCTAGCACTTGGCTTGTGTAAAAAGGCCAGAGCACCACTTCCAAGAGCTCCAACTGAGAACAACTCCCATAGCTCTGCAGAGTATTAGTGCTACTCTGAAAAACTCTGCTCACCTATAAATAACGGGACACAGAAACCTGAGTCGGATCACCTTTGTTTACAATGAAAAGTCCTGGGCAGAGACGCCAATGCTGGATCACGTTCATGGTAGAATTGAGGTGCATGAGACATGCCTCAGTTTTGACACCTCTGTGGGGGCCAGTATTAACTTTGTCCTAAAACAATGTGCTGATCTACTTTTCTCCACATAAGGCTACTGGAAAGTCTTATTTGAGCTGTGGTTTTTCATTTCCCCCTATTCAGGTGAAGAGCCACTTTTTTAGGCATTAGTAATTTTTTTAAAGCAAATATAAGTTTCTGGTAGTGTAATCACAACATACTTGTTGAGGGAGTAAGATTATTCAATATTTACAAATGATATGTTGAATGAACAAGGTTTCTAAAATGTCATTTTTATCCATCCAAATGGTTCTAGGATAAAATTAAGATATAAAAGATTTCCACTTTTGGAGCTTTGTGGAAACTGGCTCCCTTGAGAATGAGTTCTAGATTCTTCTGAGCCTTGTCGACTGTCTTCCCTACAGACCGGGGCTCTGCGAGTCCACCCGTCACGACTGGACACACCCCAGTGGGGAGCAGCGAGAACGGGGCTGTCTCTCCTTCGCTAACTTTGCTGATTTTCCTGCCCCTGTGACTGTGAGCTCAGACAAGACCCTCGCTTTGTCTGCAAACCAGGGAGGTAGCGCTCCTTTTCACACGTGACGTGATCAGCTAAGACCACTGATGCCGTGCATATGGGAGAGAGAGACCCAGAGTGCGAGAAGAGGGACTTCCTGCTATCACTCAAGGGTACCCAGCTATGAAAAGAGGCTCACCTTGAGAAAGATCAAGACATTCCGGTATCACAAGGCCAAAGCAGGGCCAAGCCGGCCACTTTCTAGTGGAAAATACAATTTCCGCATTCACACAAAGAGGGATTTCCCATCACGTCAAACTTACACTCACTTCAGATCCTCCCTATAAAGATGTCAGTGGTGTATCAGCTAGTACTCCAACACCAGGCAGCAAAATGGGATGGTAGTACCAAATACATGTATGTGTGTGTACACAGGAAAAAATAATCACAGAAGGACAAACAGCAAGATGCCCACAGTGGTTAGCTTTGCACTGTTAGTCCTAGTGAGCTTCAGTCTTTGTCTCAGGTTTTCTATGCTCAGGTGTGCAACAGAGGTGTATGTTCATTACAAACCTATGATGCGTGTGACGGAGACAAAGCTCGTACAAGACTCTGCTTCCTCCTCTCACAGACACCTCTTACGTACAGTGCACACCGTCACAAAGGAACGCAGGGCTGTCTGCACGTGCAAGGCATGCCCAGCCTCCTCCCTCAGACCGTGCCCACGGGTGCTTCAGGAGAGGGCTCCACCCGACTCTGCTCTTCTTGGGAAAACATCCTGAACAGCCACATACCTTGCAAATGAGCTCCAAGGTGTCCCTCGCAGTGTCCCCGGGCCGGACAACTGTCAAGGCTGGCTGATTATTGGGCAGACAGAACCAGGAGGGAGTGAAATATTCATGGACCCAAATGTCGCAGTCAGGATTGTGCTGGTGGACACTGGGCAAGACCACCTCCTTCTCCCTCTGTGATAAGAAAAAAACGTAATCAGGGCTGAAGCAGTCCATGCCTAGAAACTTCAGACTCCCCCAGACTACCTATGCCCAGGGAAACCGCCTGCGGTGGCAGGAGGGGCGCCGAGGGGAGGGGCGCGACACCTGGGAGAGGCAGAGCTTTGTGAGAGGACAGCAGGCAGCCATTCACTCTGGACATGGGGCACACTTCCCCACCTGGACTAGGGCCCTTATGTGAGCACAGCATGACAGGTAGATGGCACTTTGGAAGCAAGGGAAATGTAAGGCACTCCTTCGGTTCGGCCCACTGTTCCCTCCACAAAGGCATTTTAAATTCTGAGCCGAGAATTCCACCAGCCAGAGCACCTGCCACGGAAAAGTTATACTGCAAGGCAACAGTGAGCCTTCCCAAGGAAACTGTGTTCGTGAAGACAAGGCCCTGGCATCACATGTTGACAGGCAAGCAAGGAGACTCGCTGGGGCACAGAGCACCCCAAAGATGAATGACACGTTAGGAGCCGAGTCAAAACACAAGGAAAGAACACGTTAGATTACTGGAACGTAACCACACTTGGTGCTGCAGTAAACGCCTGTGTTAGGGCTTTATAAAAGGCAGCGAGATGATAAACGTGGGCCTGTGCATTCCCAGGCACAAGGAAGACAGTGGCTACGCACAAGACACAAGCTTCTCAGTAACTGCCGGGAGATGCTAAAATGACTCCTGCTCATGGCTGCAAGAGGGTCCAGGGACGAGGAAAGTCTAAGAGACGCCCAGGTGTGGAGGAGTCTCAGCCCTGTCTCTGACATCTATTACAATCACAGGTAAGTTGGACTCCAAAAAACTGCCAGAAAGCAATCACTTGCCGACACCCCATTACCTACAGCTGGACTCGTCCCAGGCTGCTCCCACAGGCCACATTAAATAAGTGCCCTTAGCCCTGGATCAGCCCTAGATTAGCATCTAAACTGCTCTTTGAGATGAGGCTAAATGCCAGGAAGTCGAATTTCTAAAAAGCCTAGAAAAATAGAAAATACAGACATAAAAGGGAACTCAAAAGTTTTGTCATTTTGATACCCTATGTACGCAAAAGGGCATTACATCATTTTAAATGTATGATATATGCAAAGTGGGTCAACTTCAAATATGACAAAGTCAATGTTTAAAACTATGCTTGGATTGTACATCGGTGCAGCAATCTAATTTCATCATGGGCCATTACTCAGAGAGGGTAACATGGGAACACATTCTCTTGGCTAGCCACCTCCACACCCACAAGGCCACATCCAGGAAGTCTGAGTAAAGGAAGGCTTTTCTGTGGCCACTCTTCTGCTCCCTCCAATACCAAGAGCCACACTGTATTCTGGTTTCTGTGGATCGGATCCCTCTAGAACACTGGGCTCAGCCACTGCTGACTAAGATAACTGGGTTGCTTGGCAACCAAAAGCTGAATTCTGTCACTTTGATCCTGGGGATGGGAACCAAAATATCATAGCAGCATTTCTGTCAATACTAGAACACCAAAGGAGAGTGGAATTGGAAACTGGGGTCCTGAAAAAGGAGGTGTTCGTTCTTTCTTTCTTTCTTTCTTTCTTTCTTTCTTCTCCCCCCCCCCTCCCTCTCTCAAGCTACATAATGTGGCTGTGGGGGGAATCAGTATCTTTATGAGGTTTGAACCCTAGCAATTTGAAAGGCCCTATTAAATTCAAGCACAAGGCTGAATCATGTCTGAATATTTGAGTTGGGAGGAAAATGCATTAAAAAAAGAACATACTATCAGAACACTTGTTTGAAATTAATGGGAACAAAATAGCATGTGTGGGCAGAGAGCGAGGGCACTTGGAGCTCACGTCTTGGGAATAAAAGTTGTACATAAAAAGGAATTAGCAATGACATAAAATATTCAGCTATCTCAGAACTCAAATCTTACATTCTGCTTGGAATCTTACACATCAAATGATAAGCTTAGAAAACGTTATGTCAGCAGGGAAATGTTCTGATTAGCACCAAGATTTAAACACAAAATGATTTTTCCACCTCACAGTAACTTATTACATAATGTTTAAAAAAAAAAAACCTGATCATCTCAGCTTTTCATACAGAGTGTACTTAATTTCAGTTTCCCCCAAAGCAAGCATTGTGCATATGCTAATGTGCTTGTGCGTCTCCAACTGGAGCACGTGTTTATTTTTACCTTGCCATCTGGAACAGTGTCATCAAATACTCCCTCTAAAGATCTCTTTACAGCGTCAGTTCCCTCTCCAAACACCTGCATAGACAAAAGCATCATCTTACAAAAAGAAGTCTGGTCAACAGGCCAAAGGAAGCATGGGACAGTGGCCGGAAACAGGCAGGGCTCTGGGAAAACAGCACAGCAGGGTTCAGTCCTCCTGGATCCCAGAGTACATCACACTTTAAGGTGGGGAACCACAAGCATCAGGTCCCAATAAACCGAACTTCCCAAGTCTTTAGAAGTTCAAACTCCTAATTCACCTAAGTTTAAAAGCAAATCACAAAAGCAATGAACCATTCAGAAAGAAGACGTCTCCTCACAGACCTGACTTACCCATAATTACAGTCTTTCAAAATCACATCCTTCCATGGAACCTGAGAAGACAGTTACAGCTTTTGCTTTTTATATAACAGGTAGAAAAGTTTTTTTTTTTATTTAAAAACCAGAAAATTGTCTATTTTTTGAAATTTCTTAATTGTGTAACTTAAAGGTATAACAAAAATGATCAATATCTAAACACAGACACAATAAATTCTGTATGCAGACTATTAGATGAACATGTGCCACCAGGATAAAGTCAACAATTATTTTGTTTAATCCAGTGTAAATGAAGCTACAGGAACACAATTTAATTAATTAATTAATTTATTTATTTTTGTTCTACTTTAGAGTTCCGAATTAGTGATCAAATTTCTATTACAATATTTATGGCTAAGCAAGATTTCTTTTCTTTATTTTAGGAAATTATAAGAATGATATTTAAAACATATTGTGAAGATGCTTGCTTGCATTTATTGAAATCCAGTCACTCATTCCAAAGGCTACAGTGTAACCTGGTTCCCAAAAAGTAAAGCCATATAAACCAAGAGTTTTAACAGAACCTAAGTCCAAGCTGCAAGACCATGCTCTGCAGAGGGAGGGGGAGGAGCTTATACTGATGGCCTGCTTTTGCAGCTGGGATGGAGACCGCAAAGTCTCTACTGTGCCCGGTCCATAAGGAACTGTTTTTGACCTTCCACAGAGTTTAGAAAATAAACAAGGTTGTTGAGCCTTACATGCATCACATGCTTAACTGGTCTCCTTCAGGTTTTTTTCAAGACAGAAAACTAGGGGCTGAAGAGATGGCTTAGCAGTTAAGAGCACGGACTGCTCTTCCAGAGGTCCTGAGTTCAATTCCCAGCAACCACATGGTGGCTCACAGCCATCTGTCATAGGGTCTGATGCCCTCTTCTGGTGTGTATGAAGACAGAGTATTCAAATAATAAAATGAATAAATAAATAAGATGCTTTTTAAAAATGGGGTGGGGCGGGGATTTAGCTCAGCGATAGAGTGCTTGCCCTGAGTTTGGTCCTCAGCTCTGGAGAAAAAAAAAAGACAGAACCACCATGTTTCAAAGGCGAGTATGTTGGTCAGCTAGGAAACTGAGGACAGCAGCCTTTAGGAATAACTCATTTAAAACTGCATCCCTATGGAAGGTGGTGGCTGTGATTCTCAAGTCAGTTTTGCTCACGGGCATCACATGTAGGTTACACTAGTGATCTGGTCATAACCTCGCAAATGTCGAGTGCTTGACTGCCCAGCCACAGTGACGCATGAAATGAATACTCCCTCCAGAAAGGCTAAAGCACTCGTGTCTTATGACCTCTAGAATACAGACGGGCAGTTCGAGGTTGCTCACGTCTCAGTGTCAATGAGGCAGATGACAATGGAGAGTTGAGTTTTCTAGAAGTAGCTCCAGCAATAGAGGCCTTGGCTAGGAAGAGGGAAGGGAAGGACCACTGGGCACTGTTACTCGGGGCTCCACCCAGCATCAGCCCAGACCATGCTAGTCACGTGATCCTCTGCTAGCCGTGCACCTGAGCAGGAGCTGCGGTGGCCGCTCTCACCTATAGGAGGGTCCTTGTGCCTACAGACTGAGGAGCTGCCCGTTTACGGCCATCTTCCAAACCTCAGGACTAAAGAAAATGGTCATATTTCCTGGAGGTTGCCTCTGATCCAGCATCTAAGCCATCTTAAGATTGTATTTAATGCTCCCTTGGCTCCCTGTGGAGTCTGCTCTCTTCCAAGGACTTAGATGAATTCTGCACCTTTTTTATTTTTTGGTAGGTCTGAAATTAACCAGAGTTTGGGTAGCGTGCAGGTGGGAGATGGACAGGGGTGACACAGTCACAGCAGAACTCAATGTTTGGGGTATAAACTACTTATTTTAAAAAGTGTCTAGCACAACTAACTTCATGTCAAGTTGATATAAAGTGCCAATAAACACACACACACACACACACACGCACACTCATGCACACCCACGTGCAAATCAACTGACACAGAAGCAGTATCTGTAGGTTCTTTTTGTTGACGCTGGGACCTACCTGGTTGATGGTTGGGCGTCCCTGCTTCTTTTTGGAGGTAGTGTCTAGGCCCCAGAGAGAAGAAAACCTGCTCCTTCGCTTGCTTGCAGACCTGGACATGGCCTGTGTACGTCTTCGCACTCCAATCTCACCAGTGCGGGCTGCCACCTGGGATTGGTTAAGATAGAAGAAGCCACATGACTGACTCCTGTGCCTTGAGTTGCCACCCAGCCCCACCCTTCAATAACCCCTCTCCCAATATACTACTGCCCCAGTGCTCAAAGCATTAAGCTATGACCTTCATACACAGAAATTCTGGGGACCTTCACTGATGCAAAAGAAAAGTCAGGGAGCTTAGTCATGGTAATAAGATGCGCCACGTTGCTAGGAGCTCCCTGTCCTAACTTAGACATACCTGCTGCACCTGTTGCGTGGACCCATGCCTTCTTGGAACAATTCCTACCACTGCAGAGTAGTTTCCGCATTTTAATTAGAAAGGACACTGAAGGTTGGTGACAGCCAGCAGGTTTCTGACTGCTATGATCCCACATTAAACCCAAACTAACCAATCTCTTCTATGTTGAGATCTCTTCCATCTCCTGCAATAGATGAAACCATCCTCTGTGCTAGGCACGTAATTCAGGGCCCCAAATTCCAGAGTCTCCACTAGATAATCCCTAATGTATCTGGGCACTTGGCCATGAAATCAAAGTTGGCTTTTCCTTGGTTATTGGAAGAGCTTCTAGGAAATGTTTTCAAAGGAGAGGGCTTTCTACTCTCTTTGGTGCAGTTTATCCCTAGTGATGGGAAGGACCACATCACAGCCTGAAACATCAGGCCTTTCAAGGATGGAAGACCAGGGAAAGAGAGCAGCTTGCCAGACTAGACCACTGAGCTACTCTGTCTCTGGCTTTTTCATAGTGTTGGGGGTTGAACCCAGGGACTTTACATATGCTTGGCAAAAGCACTCTACCACTGAGCTACATCCAAGCCAGCAAAGGTACTGATGAATAGATGGAGGGTCTTCTCTCATGCATACATTCTCTCCCTCCCTCCCCCCCACATACACACACACACACACATGCACACACTTGTGTGTGCATGCGTGTGTAACACAGATCTTCCATAACTACATGGGTCATGTTTAGGTGGAGAGGAAATTATACTTGTATCTCTTTTTAAAGCTATACTCTGTTAAGATGCCAACCAGGGAGACATTTCAGAACAGGATACCTGAAACTGCCAGTGTGACAGCTATGGAAGTGGGTTATCTCTGAGGCCTCCAAAAAGCCCATAGAGCATCAGGCATGAACTTTACCCTACAGGTTCTGAGCAATGTCCCAGGAACTTGAGGGTTCCTCTGCCAGGAGGTCTCAACAGGCCACCCACAAGATCTCCTTTCAGAAGGGCGAGGCAGGAGGCCCAGCAAGTCAGACTGGAAATGAAACCCCCCACCTGCTCTTTGTTGCTGAGGCCAATGTCTAAAACCCTACTTGTCATAGATTCCCATGTGGCCCCTCCCAGTATGACAGATGCCAACTGGCAGCAGCCTCAGGGATGAGACGGTATTGGGTAACACAGGGGCCTCCCAGTCCTCAGCATGTCAGCCACAAGGCATCTCCCTAAGTCTTAGGTACTGACAGTGTCAACATAGCATCATCCCCGTGAGTGGATGGGCAAAGACCCCTACAGGCACTGAGGCCCTGAGCCAGACAGCGTCTCTGCCAGGGCGTTAGGAAGAAGGGTTTGGACTCAGATGCAAATAGAAGGAGGAGGGAGCTAAGAGGTCTCACATTGTCTCATCTGAGTACTTAGGAAACACAGATCAGGGCATTAAAAGTAGGAGCCAAGACTACCGTGGGAATTTTTATGAGAAAGATTTTAACCTATACTTATTCTTTGGGTATTCTGGGGGAGAAAAAAAAAAGTCCACAAATAGAAGCTATCATAACACATGTCAAATGTTCTGATTTCTACTTTCTAAGTTGAAGGCGCTCAAAGGTTGTAAACAATTAAATCAGAACCTGCTGACACATGTATGTTCCCACGCTGTGTAAACCTGGAATAAATGGTGTTAAACTTTAGAATCATAACACACACACACACACACACACACACACACACACACACACACACCAAAAAAGAAAAGGAAAAAAAATTCAGCTATTTGGTCTCAGTTTATTTACAAACAGTAAAGTCGACTTGTAAGCACAGTGTTTGTCTGTCTGTCTGTCTGCCCCATGCCACATATAGGTATCCAAAAGGGGAGAGCACTCTATATCTGTGGATTCAAGCAACCTCAGATAAAAATTATTTAGAAAAAATGCTCCATATGTATTGAGCATGTTGAGACATTTTTCTCATTGGTATTCACTAAACAGTGTAGTGTAAGTATCTGCATTCTATTATCATTGCATTAAGCACGCTGAGTAACCCAGATACGGTTTAAAGTGCATGGGAGGATAAGCAACGGCTATGCAGAAGCACTTGACCACCCCCTTTGGTCCTGATGCTACTCTTCTGAGGATGCTGAGGATGCTGAGGGGCTATCACAGCAGGCATGTGTTAGCGTGCTCATTTCCTTCCCAGCATGCATCACTGTCTGCACTTACCATGTTCCATTAAGTGCACATTTCCTTCTCCCCATCCTTCCTATATGAACGTGAGCTCCAGTAGGACAGACTCTGTTTTCTTTGCTCTTTTAACCCTCATCACAAGGCTCGCAACTGACAAACCCAAAGGCCGTGTACAGATTTGTCAATCAAATAAATAAATAAAACATTTAAAAATCAAATCGTGTGGCCAACAATAACTTAAAGAGTAACTCCTGCCTTTACAGTCTCGGGTACTCGGGGGAGAAGCATAAGGTAAGATAAGCCAGTGTGCCTACAAATGCTTGACAACTGGCCCACTGACTGACTGACTGACTGACTGACTTAGGCAGCTCAAAGACTAGCAGTTAGGCCACCTCCCCCACCCCCACCACCTCTCAAGACAATAATGACCAGGAGTCTAGAAAACAGGCTGGCAGAACCCGTGGGCTTCTCAATGGTCAGCCGAGACAATGCCTCCTCTGTGGCGGGCACCTGACTGACTGCTCAATGGTCAGCAGAGACAATGCCTCCTCTGTGGTGGGCACCTGACTGCACTATCGCTCAGCTCATCTGTGCAAACAAGAACAGTGATAACCTTTCTTCAAAGAGTACAGCAGGGACCCTTCAGCTAATGAAGGCAAATCACTCAGCATGGCGCGGGCTCTCCTACTGAATGGGACTCCCATTGTAGCCCAAAGGCCTCCCCTGGCCCTGGTACCCCTTCACCTCCTCCTTCCATCCACCCCCACTGAGATGGGGCGGGGGAGAGATCCTAGACAAAGGAGAAATTGAAGAATGCTTCAACTCCCATGAAGAGGAGGGGACCCTAAGGGTCAAATGACAAGGCGAGATTGGGGGACAGGAGAGCAATAAATCAGCCTAGAATTCCCTGCTTAGGATGTCCTTCAAGGGCTGATGCAGAAAACAGAACAAGGTGCCCAATAGAGTGCCCTGACTCCTTTTGCCTCAAAATGAAAAGCCTGCTGCACGGACTGGCAAGGGTGCACAGACACTGAGCTTTGTATTGCTGAACAGCCAGCAAGAAACAGAACAAAGGGACAGAAGCCGACTTAGGGAACTAAACACCATTTCCCAAGTAACTGAGCAAAACTCCCTCACAGTTACCAACTCCGCCTCTTTGATGGGGCAGAGTTAGTTCGCCTGTCACCGAGGAGTGCATACATCATAGACATGCAGTTCAATGGCCTTTACTTACCCGTTTCAGTGACATAAGCTCCAGTGGCTTCTAAGAAAATAATCAAAGCATACACGTTTGAGGTAGAAGGTAAAACGACATGTCGTCACCTTCTGTCATGTGACAGCAAAGGGGAGAGGGATGTGTGTACTAGAGATTGGCAGGCCGGGCCTCACTGAGATAAACTCACCCACTAATAAAAATAAATAAATAAACGCTTTTGACTGGGGCAGTCTGTCGGGAGTGAAGTGAAAATTTTTGTCTCATATTTTCCCCACACACAGAATAAATATTTGGCTATGTTAAAAATTAGTGCTCATGTCTACAAGTAACAGACCTAGGCCATGTCGGAAATGAAAACAGGGTTCAGGGCTTAGTCCTCCCTGGTCCAGTTACTACTTAGAAGAAAAACAAAGACATAAGAGCCATGTAGAGAGGCAAGTGAGCAGGCAGTAACAGGGCTGGAGTTAGCAGAAGGCAGGTTTAGCAAACTCTAGAAATTGGTATAAATAAAGCCTCTTTCAAAATGCAGATCTCAGCCTAATTATTCAAAGGACCACACTAATCTATTTACAAAGAACACAAACGCCTCAGACTGAAACACACCTCAGATTTCAGTGGAGGGCACAGCTGACACTCAGCTAAGACTTCCCAGGGCAGCTCTGGATCCTGACATTAAGATGGAAATCCACAGCACATGTGTTATGCGTGCGGTACCATTATGAGCGTGCTGACCTGGATGGGCTAAAACATGTTGCTTGTACACTGCCTGTGTCTCTCCTTTGGCAAAAATGGGCCCAAAGGTACATATAGCTATTTGTAAGTTAGCAAGTACTCAGAATTACGGATTGGAAACACGGCACACACACACATACAACCTGCTGCCTTAGGGGTCAGACAAAAACCTCCTTCCTTAGGAAGACACGTGTTCAGCTACGTCGTCACTAAAACCTGGCCCTCCTCTAACACATCGTACATTTACAGCCATCACACTATGACAAAGTGAGACCTCCACTCTCCACAAAGATCTGTGTTTAATGTAAGGCGTGTGGGGGCGGGGGAGAGCGCGTCTATACATGATTGAGAGAACAGATCTACGCATGAGGGGAAGACTCTGTTCATCATTTACATAATGCTAATTTCTTTTTTAGCTTTGCCAAAACTGCCTAAAAACAGCATCTGTCTGCCAACAGACGCTGCAGTAAACATACGTCAAGACAGCACCTCTGTGGGGCTGGGTGTATGTGGCGCAATGGTAGAGTGCTTATCTAGCTAAGCATGCAGGAGGTCTTAGGGTCAATTCCCAACACCACAGGGAGGGAACAGGCTCAGGGAGTGGGTGGGGGTGGAGGTGGGGCAGGGGGAGGGAACAGTGCCTTTTGCATTTTCTTTCCACAATAGTTTAAGCCCTATCAAAGGGGGTTTAAGTACATTTCCACGCAAGTTCAAATAAAATTTTGCATTAACTGCAAAGTAAAGACTTTTTGGAAATCTGTTCAGGGCACCAAACTAGGCAAACAAACACTTCAGAGATTGCTGCCAAGTCCTGCTCAGGATTAAACATTAAGATGAGTATTTTTCCAAAATCCCTTTGCTTCTACTCACCAGGGCATGAAAAGATGAAACAGAGAAGATCCCAAGGCGGCCCATGGCCACCTTCGTCGGCCGGCTTGCAAAGGCGAGCAGCCTTTTGGGGTTCGGCAGCTCCCCTCCCTGGAGGCTGGCTAAATAACAGCGGAAACGGAACAAGTCCATCTGGAACTGCTCGAGGTTCTGCTCCCAAACAAAGATCTACAGCAGCGGAAAGCAGGGCGAGAAAGGTCAGAACGGGTGAAAGAAGTAAAGGTTAGCCACCTTCTTCTGCAAGAATCTTGCAGATCTGCTTATTGTAAAGGTACCAACTACAACTCTAGAGGGTAAGCAACGGGGTCCTAGAGCTCGTAGGTCTATGTTCTCTTCTTTTCACCCATCTGTAACCACAAACTCTACCAAACCTAAAGGGCACTGTTACAATTACAGGCATACAGAGCACCTCCATGGGGCAACCCTTCAAGACAGGATGCCAGGGATGGAGGTGGGGGGCACAGCTAGGTTCCTTTTAGAACTAGATGGAGGAAGTGGCATCCAACATTGCAAATGTATTGACAGTTGCTACACTGTTGCTCACTTTACATGGTTTTTTGCTATGTGGATTTGCCATGTGGCCAACAACAGAAAGAAGAGAGCAGAGGGCCCTGTGTACCCTGTAGCTACAGTGACCACGTACAAACTTTTCTCTTGTCATTATTTCTTAAACACTATAGCTCAGCAATTATTTTCATAACATTCCCATCTATTAGGTATCATAAATGATCTATGGATGAGTTAAAATGCATGAGAGGATGCATAAGTTATGGACACATAATGTACTTTTTTTTAATGTAAGGAACTGGGACATACACAGATTTAGGTCTCTGCAGGGTAGTAAGGGATAGCTGTGTGGCTTTTAAAAAATGCCTGTCACTTTCTTACATTTAGGGTTCTAAGTTTGCTGAGGAATCAGCAATAAACCCTCTTCACCGATTGGCTCCGTGATAAGGAGAGAAGGCAATCACAGACTTCGAATTACACAGATTCCCCAAGAGTCAAAAGGATCGGAAGGAGCCGGAAGGCTCTTCTCTCCGATCTCTGCCTTCCATTCAATGTCAGATTATTCCCTTTAGCTCACAACAATCAACTCTGAACAAAGGGTGAAGGAAACTGACAAGTCACAATAAAGAGTCTAATAGTCTGGGTGACAGGCTGCTGTCATGATAATGGAAGACGTTTCAAGATTCCCAGACAGGAAAGAAAGAAAGAAAGAAAGAAAGAAAGAAAGAAAGAAAGAAAGAAAGAAAGAAAGAAGGCCTCAACAAATCTGCTGAGCTCCAAACACACAAGCTGGTCACCTGGTCCAATATGGTCTTCTTCTTCTTAGAGTCGGTGACTGAGGACAGCTGCATCTCGCCCATCTTCTTCATCTTCTCATCCATGTCAATCTTCTGTTCCAGTTTCTTCATTTCTGACTTGAGGAGGCGGAGCGTGTCTTCCTTGTGGTGGTGCCTTGCAACGGCAGCTGCGCAGGCAGAGTGGATGGCGGTGATCCAGTTTTCCAGCTCTGTCTGGCTGGTGGTCTGCAGAAGAGGCAGCAGGGAGAAAGCTGCTTCTTAGACGCTCACAGAAAGTCACAGTGTGTGTCCAGGGAGGCAGTGTCCCCGAGGCAAGGTATCAAGTGTAGACAGACAGGCACACGCACGCACACAAACACACACACACACACTTCTAGAAATCCACAAAACAGAGTCCTGTCCCCACCCACCCACTCCCTGCCCCCGTCAAATGGCACCCTCAAAGAAGCCACATGTTACCCAACATACCTAAGAAATTCTCTTGCTTATTAAGCAGCTGAATCAAAGCTGGGGTTGGGGAAGAAGGTCCAGGCAGCCAGGACCAATAATAGTACATTAGGGGACTCCAGGAATGCATCCCCGAGTAGGAACCACCCAGCAGCCATTCACAACTACCAACAACTTGTTGAAGAGCAGTGGGGCTGGAGAGATGGCTCAGAGGCTAAGAGTAGTGGCTGCTTTTCCAGAGGACCCAGGTTCGCTTCTCAGCACCCACATGGAGGCTCGCAACTGCCTATAACTCCTATTCCCAGGGGATCTGACACCTTCACACAGACATGCATGCAGTCAGAACACCAATGTACATAAAATAAAAATAAATAAATTGCTAAAAAGAACACTAAGATGACACGTGACACACACCAATGGACAGGTGACTTCCAAGTGGGAGCAGTATAAGACAAAGATGCCCTGAAAGGCAAAAGTGGTAAAGTTTGGAGGCAAAAATTCATGTAGTAACTTGTTCACAAATCAAGCCAGACCCAAGCCTGGCTGAGGAGCTGTTGGTATCTGACACCTGCTGGGAGAGGGAGAGTCAGTGCTTTAACAGTGACACCAGGGTTATCAACCACACTCCAAGGTGAGCAGGCTCCACCCCGAGAAGTAGTCTCCAACACAAACTGGACTTGGTGGGTTAAAGGGGGGATGCAGACATGGCAGACAGATGGATGGACAAACAGACAGGTGGGTGGGGAGGGAGGGAAGAGGGAGGATGTGGGAGGAGTTAAGAGAGGGGAAATATTATCAAAATAGGTTATATATAATTACTTCTTAAACTAGGAGATCAATCAGGAAATATTTCTAAGTGTGGAGTTGCTAGACTTTTCTAGTTGCTTCTACAAGCCCAAATAACTCAGTACAGGCCTGGGGTTTATCTCACCTGAAGAACTGATTGGCTCAGTCACTAAAACACTAGGGTAGTTCTCCCCTCCCTTTTTGGGCATTAATCTGTATTTTTACTTCACTATCAAATTGGCTTACAAACAAAATTCTTTCAACAGAGCCTCACACAAAATTCTTTTATCAAGGCCCTACCCCAGTATATTATTCCATGGCGGCTGAGAATGGAAATTTTAGTCAAAGGACCACTGAAGCTATCACTAGTCATTCTGATTCTGAGAGTTTTTTATTCCTCCAAAGAAATGGTATCCAATATTAAAATGTTGCCTTGCACGAAAGCCAGCTTACAAGCCTGAAAGATCTGACAGTTGTTGTGTTTATAAAGAGAAACAGGTTGGCAGTGGAGAAAGACTGCAGTCATCTGCACACGCTCATAATGGAACAGAAGCAGCAACTGGCAGACAAATGGAGTTGATTTGTGCGGCCTGAGTGGGGGGAGAAGATGAGGGAACAACATTAAAGCCACAGGTAAACTCAGAGGGAGTAAAAATGGGAAGGAGCAGCGTGTGTGTGTGTGTGTGTGTGTGTGTGTGTGTGTGTGTGTGTGTCTGTCTGTCTGTCTGTCTGTCTGTGGGTATGGGTGTGTCTGTGGGTGTGTGTATGAGTGTGTGTGTATGTGTGTGAATATGAATGTGTGTGTATGAGTGTGTGTGAGTGTGTCTGTCTGTGTGTGTGTGTGTGTGTGTGTGTGTGTCTGTCTGTCTGTCTGTGTGTTTGTATGAGTGTACAGAAGCATGCATATTCACTTGAAGTATTTAGACTTATCTTCCCTTTACAACCTTTTCCCTTAGAAAACACGGAGTTCAAGCTCCACTCACAAATCATGAAAGGACAGACCGCTGCTGGGGCCGATCTGCTGTCTGATCTCTGTACCTCTCAGGAGAGGCTGTTTCCATAGACTGTGCTATTTTTCCTGATTTCTCTTGTTTACCTAAATTGGTATTAGAGGAAGGTTAAGACAGCTTAGGTGACTCAAACTCTTGATCTTTTATCCTTAGCCTCCTGAATGATGAAGAGATTACAAGCATGAGCCACCAAGCATGGTTATATTTTTATTTTTGTTAGCAAAAGAATCACCTAGGATGGAAAAGTAATAATAAGGATTACTTTCTAAAACAAAAACAAAACAGTAACGCCAGTGTTGGCAAATGTTGAAAGCAACGTGAAGCCCCATGCACTGCTCCTTTCTGGCTGCTCAGAATGAGCATAAAGGCCTCAGAAAGCAGTTGAGTACAATGGACTGAATTTGGGTATATGAATGCCAGCAGCGCACTAAATGAACTCACGATATAGAACCAGCTAAATATATTCATATGCTCAGCAAAATTAGTGTGCCAGAATACACACACAGCATTTAAAAGAAATATTTTTTACTTTCATGTTTTGTTTTGTCTGCATGTATGTCTGTGCATGGTGTGTGTGCAGTGCTGGGGGAGACCAGTAGAGGGCCTATGGTCCCCTGGGGCTGGAGTTAAAGGAGACTGGCTTCTCCTAAAGACCAGCACCTGGTGACACCACAGGCTGGGGTGGAGCTGGGGCTGATGGAGAGCTAGTTAAGTGGCAGGCACCGAATTCTCCGGTGGGAAAAAGAGAAGCTATTCTGGAAGTAGACGGAAGCAACGTGCTACAACAGGTGAATGCGTGCCACAGTACCAGATCAGGCAGGCACCTATGCAAACGGCTAAGACAGGATTATTTCATATGAAAAGGGAGCTGGGGAGGGGCACAGCTGGGGAGACACGTGCACACAGCATGAGGACCTGAGCTTGAGGCCCAGCACACGTGTAAAAAGCTGAGTATGGAGTGCATGCGTGTAATCCCACCGCTGGGAGAGAACCCAGGAGAACGCATACTTGATGGTCAGTGTAGCCTACTCTAGTGAGAGAGCTCCAGGTCAACCAAAAACCCTGTCTCAAAAAAAAAAAAAAAGAAAAGGAAAGAAAAAGAAAAAAGTGGGTGGGGCAGAGAGGGGGGAAACCTGGCTGTCCCTTGGCTTAAATACACACAAACGCCCTGGCACATATATAAAAAGAATAAATAAATAAAATACAGTCAATCAAAGAAAGAGGAAAGTGTCAGTCCTCCAGAGCTAGAGAAACATGTGATGACAGGTTTATGAAACATTTATCCATCAGCCCGTTTAGCCACTAAGCATGGCTCTGCCATCTAACTCCAAAAACCTGTCAGTGGCTGAAGGCACTGCCATTAGTGAGAAATTTTGCTGCTGCTGCTGCCCTGTCTAAATAAAACAGCGGTCCCTGCCATTCTCTGCCATTAAGCCGGATCCATTTCTGAGCAGAACAATTCACTAAATGAGCTTTGGAGCAAAGTTGGTCCTTCTGCAGCGTCACAAGGGAACCCTGCATTGGGAGGAAACCTGTGTGCTGACTGCTCTCAACAGCTGCTTCTGTGGAGAAAAGTCGTGGGACATGTCACCAGCCCACAGGCTTAAGAGTTCCGAGATGACCATAGCAGACTGCCAATTTAGTGCAGTGGAGTCCAGTACGGCCTCTCCGCATTCTGGCACTTAGAAGATAGTATCACCCTCTTACAGCAGGCAGGTGTTGTCAGAGGCAACAGAGTCCAGCGGCCACAAAGGCAGGAGGGAGGGACCACCCACACCTGCCCATACCTCCTGGCCCACACCCTCCTGTACCCCCTGGCCCACACCCTCCTGTACCCCCTGGCCCACTGCCTTCCAGCTATCACCTACATCATATAACTGACAGTGGTCAGGTAGAGAGAGTGGTTGTGTGAATCTTCTGTGGACGCTATAAATACTACATGAAGTTCAGTGAGAGGGAAAAGAGAAGTTCTTGCTAACAGATAATCAGAAAAAAAATGTATTTGCATAAGAGCCCCTCTGTGCACAGAGATATGACGACGCTCAGGGTTTCGTTGTGCATTTAAATAGACCCGGCTTCAAATTATCTACTTCACGGAGGGCCCTCAGCCATCTCAGATAATCAGTGGTTTACGTGAGTGGCAGGGAAGGGAGGTGCATTGTAAACTGGAGAAATGACATACTAGAAAACAAATACCATATTTGGGGAACTAAAATTTGGGGTAAGTTGAGTTGATAGAAGCACAAGATTAATTCTACAAAATGTTAAACTTCTATCTTTAGTTTTTAAAAGAACAAGAAAGTGAGGAACGGAAGTACCCATCTGAAGAGGCTAGATAAAACGGAAGTCCTGCCTGAGTTCTTCGAAGGTCTTTCCTTCTTGGTCATATCCATCCAAGAGCTTGATTAATACAAGCCTTAATTAGTGTGTATTTTTAATATCTGTTAAGGGAACTTAACATGGAGATTCTCCTCCCACACCGGATGTCACACACTGGTGCACACACTCTCGCTCTCTAGCTTCCTGTCCCCAGCACTTTATAGAAGGGGAGTTGAGTACAGGAGCCAGGCACCAGGGAAGCGGGAGCTGCTGGCTGCAGACAGGAAGTGCATGGACGCCAGCCCCGTAAATGCAAACCACAGGACTCATCGCTGGCAGCGTGAGGACCCGAAGAGAATACGTACAAAAGCTGTCAACCGAGGACCCTGAAAAGAAGACCACTGGCGTCTATCTAGGCCATGAGAGGGCTGACCACATGGCAGATGGTGGGCAGGCAGGCTGAGGTGTCTCCTGATTACAAGGAGCAGAGCCTTAGACCACCAGGTATCAGACACAACCTCCAGTATGAAAGTCAGAGAGAAGCAACGGAGACTTAACCCTACGATGTCCTCAGAAAAGCCAGGGACCTGAAGCAGGAGCCAACAACAGTACCTGGTACAGTGAGAGAGGCGCAGGCGGTGGAAAGAATGGAGGTGCGCCACGCTTGTCCCAAGTCCAAACCACTGACACTGGCCTGCGGTAGGCTTAAATCACACTCCCGGGTTTCCTCTCGGGGGATCCTGACACGTTAACAGAAGCGTATGCCAGGCCACTGATTTCTGGCCCTGTGGTACACACTCGCCCTCAGGGGGTGTGAGTGGAGTTCCACCCCAGCCCTGTGCCTCCGGAGGCCCTCTACTCTGAAGGGCTTTCCTTGAGGATTTCAGTGTCCCCTATGGCTTGAATATATGTCCAGTGGAGACCCATGGGCCAGAGGCAGAGCCCTGCTGAGTGCATGAATGTTCTTAATTTCTGCTCTCCTGAAACAAGAGGAGATCATCAAATAGATGAAGTGCACGCCCCTGCACACCCCTTTTTGTACACCCCACCTTCCCTTTCACTTCCCAGCAGGAGCTGAAGTAGAATATGCCTCCACCGAAAGCCGTTCTAAGCTGCAGCCTCGGAGCAGGGTTCGGACGCACAGTGCTGGGAAAGGAGAACTTAGAGACCGCATCAACACGCCAACTGCCAAAGCAAAGGAAGACCCGAGATGTAGCGAAGGAGGCTGGCGTTCCGATCTGTCCTGACACCAGCAAACTCACTTCAAAGGAAAAACCCACAGCGACATTTAAAAGAAATTAGAGCTCTGTCTTTGGTTTTAGGAGGGTAAGAGTCGATGGTGGGGAGGTTAAGGTACCACAAACTCAGAATGGGCTGACAGTATCATGGAGATGGACATGAAAGAACCTCAGTGCAGGCTGCACAGGAGGACAGTTGGACAGCCCAAAGAGGAGACGTGGCCACCACCTGAAGGCCTGGTCACACACCAGGCTGAATTCCCAAACAGGAAAACAGCAAGAGTCATCGGCACAACGAAGAACTCTCTAGGACTCAGCACCAACTAAGAAAGCTGATGAGTGGGTGACAAGCTGGGAGCTCCCGGCCATGGGTGTGAGGGGTGGCCAGCAGACAGGTGGACCTGCAGGCGGGACATTGCAGTTACGATGCCGAGAAGGAGGGGGGCTGACTTCAGCCTGTGTGAGTCCCTTTTCTGCAGAGTCTACTCGCTGCCTTCTGTAGATGACATTCAGGTTTCCCCCTAACCTGCTACTCCCGTCCTGGACATCCCATCTGTGACCTCTGTGACCTTCCTAAAGTCTGACACCTAGATGAAGGATCCCCAAAGTCTGATGAAACTCAGAACCTCTCCTTATTCACAGTGAAGCCATGTTTGACTTCTGTAATAAGATGGTTAGGAGGAGCACAGAAACCTCCCCTACCTGTTTCTTACACAAATCAAAATGTTGATGATGCTGGCTGAGAATTTACTGTCTGTGAGACACCCAACCCAGTTACCCCATTTAATCTGTGTCTCAAGAGAATAGTACAGATAATGTCTTTTCAAATCTCCTTTTTTTGTTTTTGTTTGTTTGTTTGTTTGTTTGTTTGTTTTTTAGACAGGGTTTCTCTGTGTGTACCCCTGGCTATCCTGGAATCACTCTGTAGACCAGGCTGGCCTCGAACTCACAGAGATCCACCTGGCTCTGCCTCCGAGTGCTGGGATTAAAGGCATGCGCCACCACCGTCTGGCCAAATCTCCTTTTAATACACACAAAGTATCATTTTTAATGAGTTTTTAAAAATATGCAGGAAGTAGTCTAGTAAAAATGATCCTCTAAAGGACAGAAAAACATACCAAGAAAGGGCAGTCCTCTGCTAAAGTCAGTTTTCTCTTCACTCCTTTATGTATCTAACCACACAGGCTCTTCTACTCAACCAAGCATCTCTCTCTTGCCCTGTCTCGTAGCTATACTCTCTAGGCATTTGGTACAGGAATTCGAAACCCACGTTGTGATGTTTCCTGCAAGTGTCCGAGCTGTCAGGAATCGCGGCATCCTCTAGGAGTAGACGGCTGAGAGCCGGGGAGGAAACTGGACTTCGTAAGTGGTGGGTGCTCGCTGACATCAGTCAGAGGAGAGAGCTTTAATTAAAATAGTTTAGAGGCAGGAGATAGAGCCGCACTCCACACACAGCATAAAACTTCTTCTGTATCAGCTGCTCCAACGTTCTCCCGCATTCCCGCCCCCACTCTTCACACAAAACCCCTTTTCTACTTGTGTGGGTAACATGAATCTCTTTTCCAGGGCGACTGTGTGGGTATCTGGGCAACGGGGTCGGATCAGCAGCATACAGGCTCTGGAAACTGTGCAGTGAATTGAGGCCTGGGGCTGAAATAACCTACAAATTATTTCCATAATCACGGCTGATCTCCCTTGCTTTAACCTCACCCCTCACACACAGGTTTCTTTCAAATGCGGCCCCTCTGGAGTTATGTGGATTACAATAAGTAGATGGTAGAAAATGCCGTCATGGATCCCAAACAACAGTAATTTCCTCTGAAAAGGTTCATTTTGTCCTTTATCCCACATAAGTAGCATAAAAATTCCCCATAATAGGAAGACAGAGGTTTCCATGAATACGGTCTTATGTTGCTACGAAAAGCATTTTATACGATGTGACTTACTGGGTAGATTCCACTAGCAATTTGATGGCCACATAAGTCCTTTCAGCAGGAATTCTTAGCAGAGGTGAGTAAGGAAAATAACAGCAGGCCTTGCTGTCTGTCAGGTTATCGTCTTACACGTGTGGTAAGGCAGGAATGGCCCAAACCAGGCTGCCACTGACATGAGAGGAGCCAAGGAGTGGCCCGACTGTTAGGACCAGAAAAGGATGGTCACTTTACTGTCACCCCTGCTTCCAGTCTAAAGCAGTCTTAGCATCACTGGTGCCACTGGAGGAACAGATGGTGTGCACTTAGACAAGAGAAGGCTGTGGGCAAAGAGGAGCTTGGGGTGGCTGCACCCTGATACTCAGTGTGTGCCCTGGTGGCTGCTCCTGCCTTTCTGAGCATCGGCTTCACAAGTGGGGTGAACAACCCAATCAATACATTACAACAAGCCCTGGGCGACCCCCACTGTGGAGCACTTTCAAGATAGCTATAAGACTTTAAATCAGTTCACTGCAGATGCATAAAATAAAGGACAGCATTTCTAAAGAAACAAAGTATGAGACCAATATTAGGCTGTTGTATCACTTAACTTTTTGTTTTTTGTAGTGTGGGTAGCAGTGCAGGAGGGGACCTCTTGCACACTCTACACACACTCTACCAACTGAGTCTCATCCCCAGTCTCATTGAGTGTTGGTTTCTAAAATATTCCCTTGCTTTCAAGTTAACATCCCTTTTTATAGTGAATCTTTTGAAATTGCACAGTTATAATATAAACGGAGAGTAAACGAACACTCTTTTTAAAGAACTTCATATAAGTGTTGATGGCTCAGAGGTTGAGCGTGCTTGCTGCTCGGGACGGTTTGAATGAGAATGGCCCAGACAGGCTCATGGCTGTGTGCTGAGTCCCCAGTTAATGAACTATTTGGAAAGCATCAGGGGGTGTGTTACTTTGGAAATCTCAAAGGCCAAGCCAAGCCCAGTGTCTCTATCTCTCCCGGCTGCCTATGTGCACATACACTTAATTTTGGGCAGAATAAACCCAATAAATGATAGTGGATCACATTGTAAGCTATGTAACAACAAAGTCATTACGGTGACAAAAGAGAAGTAGCTCATCACAAAGGTAGAGCGCCTATGACAATGGCTTCTCTCTGAAGCTACGGAGGCAGTGGGAGAGCATTTTCCAATGCGTGGCAGAATGATGTCAAGTTACCCTATTATACCCAGAAAAACTATCCCTCCCCAGTGAAGCACTGGCGAGATGGCGTTGAAGTAAAGGCATTTGCATCAAGCTTGTTAACCTGAGCTTGATTCCCAGAGCCCACATGGTGGGAGGAGACAACCGACTGCTGCAAGTTGCCCTCTGACCTCCACACCCTTCTCCCAATCCTACATGCAAAGAACGCAAAACTGAGCTGCCATTACTGGTGTCCACATGATTCCCCCAACCAACCTGCAAGCCTTTCCCTTAATAAACTAACGAACAAAGGATAAATCAAGTCCCTCTCTAATAAACAAGGGTGGCGGCTTAGATGATAAAAGCCATATTCCTTCTACTTGATAAGCAGGCTGGTGCGTGCACGTGGGTGGCAGGTAGCTATGGGGTGCCTAGGACTCCTATTCCTTGGCCTGGGTGGTGCCTGCGTATTTACTTTGTGACAGCTCCTGAAGGATGATGCATTTGCTTTCTGTGCATCCAGCCTTCCCTGAGGCCCCCATCACATTCACAGAATAAATGGGGGAAGCCTTCCTCATTAAAAGCACAAAAAGTTCCTGCAAACTGAAACGATTCACTATAAAAGGAAATGTTAACCTTGAAGCAGAGAAGTATTTTTGTGAAACAATTAATGGTAAGACTTCAAGAATGCTAGATAGAAAAGTTCTGGTAAGCCGAGAAAGAGAGACTATTTAGGGACAACCAGTCCTTCCTGGGATGTAATTATTTTACCTTATGATTAATATTAGAAGAGAACATATTATGATTTTAAAAAAAAGTTTGACAGCTCAAATCACACCTAAGGAGCTCATGCTCCTGTTCTGAGTGCGATACAATGCTATTAAAGCCAAGCCAAGAAACCTGCGAGTGCACATCCTCAAACCCAGCGCACACTGCTCTTGGGTCTCACATTCAAACTTTGCTCTCATTTCTGCAGTTCATCACAAGAATTTATTTGTCATTTACCACTTTTGTCTCTATCATAAAGAATCTCATGTCATTTTTAAAGAGGCAGACTGAGTCCTTGGGCAAGATAGGAAAGAGAGCCCCCTGTGCAATGGAGGTATCCCACAAACCTGGAAGAGGAAGGCATCACCCAGGGAGTTGCTGAGGCAGAAGACAAAGTCCTTCTTGGGGTGCTCAGGCACAGCCTGCACAATGCTGTTCTCCACCCAGACAGCGTGCTTGGGGACACTGTTGTGGTCTATCCCAGACCTGCCGTCACTCTCGTAGAAAAAGAGCGTGCAACCTGAGGAAACAGAACGGGGCTTCATGTGAGTGGTTCTGTGTGGTTGGTCAATGAAAGACATCTAAAGAAAACTGACACTAGTCATCAGGAAAGGGCTGAACACTAAAGTGTGTAAACAAACAGGGTGCTGCTTGCTTGGTCTCGGATGGCTCCACGGAAAAGTAGAGATTCTGAGTTGCGGCTTCTGAAGCGGCAGAGGGACCGTTCGTGCACACCTTCGAGTTCTCAGCATCCTGCTCTCTGTGTCAGAGAGCTTAGTTACAAGCATCCTTGCGGGCAGGTGTCCTGCCATATACCTATAATCTCAGCACTTGGGAGGCAGAAACATGTGGAACTCTGTCAGTTTGAGGATAGCCTAGTCTACACTGAGAGTTCCAAGCCAGGCAGGGACCCTGACTTTGCTTTCATACGATACAGACTTTTGGGATATGCAAGCCCAGTGGTGACTATAAACACTGCTCAATATATCCCCCAAGGCTAGCATGATCAGGACAGGAAGACGGACAGTTACTTCCCTTGGCCTCTTGTGATGAACAACCAGAAATTCTAAACAACAACAACAAAAATGTACTGTGGATCTGTACCCTAGGTGAAAAGAGTGATAGTGGATTTGGAGGTTTCTAGGGTAAGAAAAGATATATTTGCAGCTTCAGATGTGATCTATAATCTTTTTTTTTTCTGGAATAAAACTATGTTCTATGCTTTCTAAAATAGGAAATGTGAGGAACTCATAGGAAGGTCTTGGGGAAGACAGAACCTTGGCCCATCTTTAATTGTACTGTATCAATGAGACAGAAGCAATAGAACCAACTTGGACAGTCTGTGAACTACCTCCATCACTGCCAGGACGAGAAGCTCACTATAAGAACAAGTCCTCGCTTGGCGTACATCCTCAGCTGGTCCACAGCGCTGGGCAGCTACAGGACTCAGCCACAACTTCAACACGGGCTACTCAGGCTGTTCCACCTATCTCTTAATCCCAGTAAAGACCAAACCTTATGGGAAATGCAAAGCCCTGGAAAGTGCAATTCACTTGGTTACAACAGGAATCTATAAAGGAAAACTGGTCAAGTGATGTATGAAGAAGCAGATCAACTGAAAAGTCACACTGGTTAAAACAGAAAGTCACACTGGTTACAACGTAAAGTCACACTGGTTAAAATGAAAGTCATACAGGTTAAAAAGAAAGTCACACTGGTTAAAACATAAAGTCACACTGGTTAAAATGCAACATCACACTGGTTAAAACGCAAAGTCACACTGGTTAAAATGCCAAGTCACACTGGTTAAAATGAAAAGTCACACTACTTAAAAGGCCATTTCCCCTCCCTGTACCATTTCACACCACCATGTAATAGCTGTTGAAAGCACCATCTCAAGCAAGGCCATATTGGATAATTCTACATCTTGCGCACAAGCACGCACTCTCTCACACAGACTCATGCACTCAAACCTATACACAAGCATACATATGCACACACACACACACACACACACACACACACACACACACACACACACACACGTTTTTAAAGAGGCTAGTGAGGTGGCTCAGAGGGTTCACTTACTGGCTAGACAAACATGCGAACTATGTCCAAAAACGCACATAAAGTTGCAAGGAAAGAAGCAACTCCATAAAGTTGTCCCCTGACGGCCACACAAGCAACTGTGCCCAAGTTTATACGTAATAATAATGGGATGGCAGATAACACTGGATATAATTTTAAGGTCTTCTTTATACTTAATTCCTTAAGCATTTTCTCTGTCATTAGATACTATTCAAAAATGCCAATTTTGATAGGACTCTGCCACTAACTACAATTAAACCATTCACATATTATCCAAAACATACATATAGGAATTGATGCTATCAACTTTCTTGTCTCAATTCTATTTTTCTCATAATCCTTGGGACTCTAAAGATTTCAAGCTCTCTGAGGAAATTCCAAAGAGGGAGATCATCTCCCAGTTCCATGTACTTTTTAAATTTAATTATTATGTATACAATGCTCTGCCTGCATGCCAGAAGAGGGCACCAGATCTCATGATAGATGGTTGTGACCCATCATGTGGTTGCTGGGAACTGAACTCAGGACCTCTGGAAGAGCAGACAGTGCTGTTAACCTCTGAGCCATCTTTCCAGCCCCCAATTCCATGCAATTAAAGTGGTTACACCTTAAAGAGAAAATTTAATAAAAATAGAAAGAGGACAGTATAACCATCTAAATAGAAAGGTCCTCATGGTGCTGGGCATGGTGGGTCTCTGTGAGTTCAAAGCCAGCCTGGTCTATATAGTGAGATCCAAGAAAGCCATAGAAGAGAGCCCTGTTTACATTTTGGTTGCCCTAACTTGGTGCCCACCCTACGGCAACTGGTGTGTGGTGCTGAGTACTGTACTTCGATCTCTAATGTATCTGAAGGCTCATGCAGTGCAGTCTTGGTCCCTAAGAACGATGCTGTGGGAAGTGAGGTAGAACCTACTGGGAGGTCGTCACACTGTTGAAGGGACAGTCGGTTGCCAGCCCCTTCTCCTTTCTCTCCTTTTTTGCTCTCCAGCCACCAATGAATAGGGAAGCTCCATCACACACTCTTCCCATGACCCCCTACTTCACCATAAGCCCAAGCAGTCATAAGCTAAAACCCCCAGAACGGTGGACCAGAGTAAACCTTTTCTGTTTGTAAGTGGAGCACCATGGGTATTTTGCTATAATACGAACAGCTGAGCCCCTTGTGTGCATTTTACACCATCTTGAGCAGGCCTCTCAACAAAGAATTCTCTGGAAAATGCCAATAGTGCTGCTGTGGGTAGTCAGCTTTACAAGTCTCTATGACCATTATGAAACAAAGGTTCTACAGATTTTAACATCAAAGAGGCAACATCTGTACCACAGGTTAGGAATGGATCCTGACGTGTGCGAAGCCTGGACACCTGTGGTCTTTCAAATGCCTTTACAGTCTCTCAACATTGGTTTAGAATTATCTATAACAGTTGGAGGTTGAAATTGGATTTTTATTCATTTTTAGGACTAACACGAAGAAACAGATCCAAGAACCACACACTCTGATAAAAGTCTGTTTTTGTCTTGATCTTCACTTGAACTTGACATTTAGGTTATCAGGCTGTTGATAGCATCACTCCAGAGAGCAATTTGAGATGAAGTCTTTGAAAAGGGGATCTTTTCTTCTACCCCACAGTTCCCAGGTGTAGTTCTCCCCTCACCCAGGTGCAGTGCTCCCCTCACCCAGTAGCCAAAGGCTGCTAAGGACACATCAGCAGCTTTGAGTTTGGGAACAGAAACAGGAACCTGTCAGGATTCAAATGTGAGCCTTGGTGGCTCCTGTCAGGCTGTGTCACCCGGATCCGGGTCACTGGGGCAGTGCGATGGCTCCCTCCTCTCACAGGCATCTCGATGCTCACGCTATGGCTTCTTGTGTCACTTATTCCTTAAGGAACAGGCACAAGCAGAACAGCAGCCTCTGCTTTGGGCCAAGTATAAAGAGTTGCCTCGTCATTTTACTCTCTACCAAGAAATGACACTCTCAAATGCAGAGGAAGAAGAGACCAGGCTGCTCTGCTAAGCCACGATCCAGGCCCTCTCACAGGCTAAGCCGTCACCCTTCCCATACTACAGTGAGTCCTGACTCCTATACTTCAGGAATGGGATATGTGTAAATACAACCTTTAAAGAGGCAAGTGTCACATAAACGTTGTCACATGAGTGTCCCTTAATCTAACAACTCATATCCTTTCAGATGGACATTGGACATGGCCATCATAGAAGGAAGAGTATATGGTGAGACCCAACGAAGACTGTGACATCCACATCAAGGCACAAGATCTCAAAGGAAGCCAACCTAGTCAACACATCTACCTCCCCCTTCCAGTTGTGAGACGAGAAAGTTCTGTTGTTAGAGACACCCCCCCCCATGTGTGGTTCTGTGTTATAGTGGTCCAGGAATGCTAAAATGAGGACCTGTCTCAACTACATGATTCAGTAAGCAGGAAGCACAACACAGAAAGCATCCTAGGCAACTGGGATGTAGGTGGTCTTCACATCAGGCTTTTAAGTACTCAGCAGCAGTTAATAACGTGAATGAAGGGTACGCTGTACAGCACTTTCCTCCAGGGGGGAGGGGATGCAGAAAGCTTGTTATTGGGGGGGGCATGAAACAACCATTCTGCAAGGGAGTACATAATGTGAAGCTTCAGGAAGTCCCTGAAACTGACAGGATGCACTAGGCTCTTTCCTCCCCAAACTCATAAACAGCAAACGTTCCCTCCCCCATACCCTGGTACATGACCCAATACACTCCTTAGTTCAAGTTGGGCTTTGGTGAGATCCTTACATTGGTCTGTGGTCAATTTCCTATTGGGGTCAAGTAGATGTTGTTCGTATCTCCCAGGAAGAGCCGCCCAACTGACGTGACGCTAAAGGAACAAAGGATGTGTCCCTTGGTGGGAGAGAGGGGGCTCCCACAGCACTTCTCCAAATGAGGCTGAGGCAGGTGGTGAGTGAGAAAGGCCAGTAATGATTTTCCAAAGTATCCCCATAGGATGAGCATTTGTGGTTTGTCAGAACGATCCTATGCCACATGGACAACAATACCCAAGAGTGACAAAGCAGACCGCCTGGGCCTCTGGTGACCTCATAGGAAACAGTTACTACCAAGCTTTAGGGGGGAAGTTCAGTCTAGCTTTGCTGTCACCCATGTCACTGTGCGTGTCTGTGATGTGCAGCACAATCTATATAGCCTAACTAGGAACATGGGTTCCTATTTCAGCAGGCATCAAAACAAAATAAAGACAAACAAACAAAACAGCAGCTAGCACTACCAGTAAGGGGGCCACCCATGCCCTGACTGTCCTTCAGGGGTGACCTGTACACGCTCACTACTCAGGCCTCCACTAGCTGCACTGAGCGGAGCTCTGTACAGGGCCCAGGCCTCCACTGCCGGATGTCCCTGCACTGACCTCAGCTGGTGAAAGCCAAAGTCAGACTATCTGGTTTTTATACCTTTACTTGACCGGCCCTGGCTTCTCTCTCCTAGATGTTTCCCATAGGAACCTCACCCCCTCCCTCATCTCAAATCTAGGTAGACATGCCATTAGCATCAGGCTAATGTCTGTAAAATTCGTGATATTCTACCACTTAAAAATTAAAACCTCCTCAAACCATAAGCCACTTCACTGGATTAGAGCTGAGGAGTCTTCCATCTTCAACAGTCACCATGTGAGACACAAACCTGAACAAATGAAAACAAGATCTGAGCCGAGCTCATGCTCCAAAACTGTCCATCAGAAGAACCAGCACGCTACGAGCAGACTGGATGTGACATATTCCCCTCACTGAACTGCTGTGTAGGTGGCTTTAAAATGTCAACTTGCCACAACTTAGAATCACCGGGGAAGAGAGTCTCAATTGAGTAATTGCCGTTATTAAGTTGGTCTGTGAGCATGTCTAGGGACGATGTCTTGATTGTTAACTGACGTAGAAAGTCCCAGCCCACTGTGGGCAATACTATTCCCTAGACAGAGGGTCATGGCTGTGCAGGATACGGAAAGCTAGCTGAGAGCAAACAGAAGCAGGCAGCACGGTGCATTCAATACACCCTGTTTTTGACTGTTGATGTTCTGTGACTAGCTGCTTGGGTTCCTGCCTCGACTTCCCCCAGAATGATGGGCTGTAACTTGATATTTTAAGCCGAATAAACTCTCTATTCCCCGTGGGATGCTTTTGGGTGGAGTATTTTATCCCAGCAACAGAAATGAAACCAAGACAACCAGAAGCACAGAAAGCAGTGAGGCAGCCTTTGCAGGGATGGGTAACGTGCCAAGAGGGCTGCTGGGTAAGAGACACAAAGCTTCGGTAAGCCCTGGAGGCATGCCGACAGTGTTGTACAGAGTCAGCAGTGCCATATCATATATTTAAAAGTGTGTTCATTAGCCAGGTTTGGTGGCTACCCCTGAGGCTGACTGGATGATTACAAGGCAATTTGGTACCTCAAAACAAATAGAAAAATACAAAGAGCTATGGGGATGTAACACAAGGCTGGGGTGCTTATGTAACATGTGACAGGCCCTGGGTCCAATTCTCAGCTTTAAACACAGACAGAAAAAGAAAATCGAGCCCCAAACCAGATCTTTTAGTTCTTCACAGATGGCCCTTATCCTCACCCTAGGATTTGACTCTTTAAAAAAAAAGTACATCTAATGCTGTACCACAATAGACTATGTTTTAAATATACAATTATGAAATATTGCATAACGAAAGCCCATTGTGTGAGCACCTGTGCAATGCACCCACTGGAACTCCCAGCATGCAGCTGGGCTGGCCTCCCTTACCTTTCAGGGACACCCAGTAGTGCTTCCACTTCCTCCGGGTAGCTGACTCCACCTTCTTATTCTTCTTGTGTACCAGGAAGTTCTTGACTGCCAGCGCGCCCGCCTTCCGCACGGTGCCCTGCGCAGCCGTCAGCAGGATGTCCGACTGGCCCGGGGAGCTAAGGGTTCCGCTGCTCTGCTCATCGCTGTGCGCGGAGCCAGCCTCCTCCAGGCTCTCGCTGTTGGTGGTGCTCATCTCCAGCTCCCGCCGGAAGTTCTCGTACACCCCTTGGCGTGCAGCATCCCCAGTCGAACTGCTGCCGCTGTCGCTGCCCACAAAGGCTCGGCCGGTGGGGGGCGAGTAGCTGGAGTTGGTGGCATTAGATCGCCTGGACAGGAGGTCCGTGTCGGTGGTGGCCCCTTCAATCCCACTGTCTGCAAACTCGCTGCCCTCGCCTGTGTTAACATCCTTGGAAACAGAAAGGGAGAGAGAAGCAGACACTCATCACGTGCGGAAGGAACCTGGGTGCACCTGGTCCAGCCTAGGGCTCTGCAGCACAGAAGGCCCACCCAGCTCCAATGATGAAGGACGAATCCCTCCTCAGGCCACTACAGTCAGGCGGCCCGGGAAACAAACCTTCAACCACCCACTCGCCACGCAGCCTAATGATTCAGAATGTTCAAGAAATATAAAGAGCACGGGGGACGCTTCAGTGAGCTTATCATTTATCTGACTTAATTAGGTAATTGGCAGGCCAGCTATTGAGATTGTAGAATGACCATGCTGAGAGAGCTCTGAAGCCTCAGCCACCGCAGCTGGCCTTGAACTCCGGGAAATTCAGCAGGGAGGTTAGTTAGCTGTTCCGGAGGTGGGGTTACAATGCGTAACCAGATCTTTACAGCTGATACTTAAAAATAAGGTAAAATCAAAGGACTGCTTGTAAGTCTCTTTTATAATGGGGTGACTAAATAGACTGCTAGCACACCCACTCACCCAGCAAGGCCCCATACCCCAGGAGCAGCAGGCAAGAGGCCTTATGCCCTAATGAGCCTGGCTTCCTGAAAACAGCCCTTCATTCTGCATTGTGCTAAGGCAGCCTGTGGGGCCCACAGTGCCAATACACCTCTCCAGTTACTTTGTCCTTTCAAGGGCGGGATGTAAGGAGCCTGAGGTAGGCAACTCACTGCCTGGGGCTGAGTGACAGAGAGGAGACTGCCAAGGTGCTGGACTACCAGTTCCCAGTGGAAAGGCATTTGAAACTTCCAGAGCTGACCCTGTACTCTAGCCCAGTGTTTCCAGGTCACAGAGGTGGGTCCTTAAGTCGGAATCTCAATTGCTCAGAAGTGCCACAGGGATTTCCAGAAACACTAATTAAATGATGGCAGTAATCGGCAAAGACGATGACACCAGCAGGAGCCAGGCTGCTTTATGAGCTTGAAGGGTAAGAAAGGCTGACAATAGGAACCTGAGTGCGACATAGAGGAAAAGGCAAAGCGGTGCAGCTTGGTAGTATTTTGGCCATTTATGGTACCCTTAGTCTCACAAATAACTAATGGTGGTTGAAACAAAAGCTAACTGGATATGCTGGGTTGTCATGAAGCTGAATACTTTGAATTTAAGTCTGTGCTGGAAGGTGGTAGGGCAGACTGAATCACAGCATAGCTGAGACGGTCCACACCAGACCTAAATAGGTGTTTGTGTCTCTGTCTCCGTCGATCTGAGTTCACAGCTCACTCGAATGAAGACAACATAATGACATAATGACACGAAGTGCAGGAAGGAGCAGGAAAGGGTGGGTCAGAGGTGCAGCTGTAACTGAGCAGCTACCGAGCATCTGCTCCATTCCAAATGGACTTTAGATCCCTGGCAGGCGCAAGGACTTATAGGAGACAAGAAATCACAGGTGCAGCTCAGATCAACCGGCTGGGCTGTGGTTTAGATGCAGTTTGCTCTCCAACGGTTTGACAGTTGGAAACTTGGTCCTCAGGACAGCGATGCTGGGAGGTGGTAGAGCCTTTAAGAGTTCCCTTGAGTTCCACAAAGGAAGGAAAAAACAAACAAACAAAAAGGGGGGCTTCCTGGGAGGTATTAAGGTCACTGGGGGCGGGGTATCACCCTTGGGAAAACCAATGCTGGTCTTCTGAGGTGATTCCTGCAAGACTAAGTTGCTAGAAAAGAGGTCCTGGTCCTCTCAATAGCTATGACGCTCCATCTCAGCATGTCATCTCTCCTCTCAGATTGACTCACACTGTATGCTATGTGCCCAAAAAGACCTCAACAAAGCCAGCAGATGCTGGAACCAAGCTCTTGGACCTCCCGGACTAAGCTAAATAGATGTCTTTTCTTTGCAAATTAACCAGCCTAGGACATTTCATTATAACAGTGAAAAACAGACCAACATACCCTGTGCCTGCTGGCCTATTACTTTGTGTTATGTTCCTCTGCTTAATAATAGCCATGGATGGTCACAAAGAACCCAGATTCAGTTAGTAAAAAATCCACTACACAAACAAAAAGCAATTTTAGACAAACAAAAGCTATAGAGGATGAGAAATCTTGTGAATTTCTTAAATTTGATTTTCACGGGTCTCAGGCCTCTGACGGAGGCTGGGTCTGTATATTCATTGCTTCGCCGCCGTGCCCCCCACCCCCCAGCCATTGCTGTGATACACAACCAAGGCAATACAGAGAAGGAGGGGTTTATTTGGACTTATGGTTCCAGAGAGATAAGATTCTCACAAGTCCAGGAAGGGTGGCCGTAAGTGGCAGACACAGCTGCTGAAACGGAAGCTGAGAGTTCACATCTTAAACCGCAAGCAGGAACCTTGGAGAATGAACTTGAAATGGTTCTTGGTTGTTTCTTTCCTTCTTTTTTGTTTATTTGTCTATTTGTCTGTTTTTGTTTTGTTTTTTGGTTTTCTGATTGTTTTGTTTTGTTTTGTTTTGTTTTTCAAGACAGGGTTTCTCTGTGTAGTCCTGGCTGTCCTGGAACTCACTTTGTAGACCAGGCTGGCCTTGAGCTCAGAGATCCGCCTGCCTCTTCCTCTGTGTCCCAAGCACTGGGATTAAAGGCGTGTGCCACTACAGCTGGCTTGAAATAGTCTTTAAACTCTCCAACCTTGCAGTGACATGCTTCCTCCAACAAGACCACATCTCCTAAATCTCCGAGACAGCACCATCAGCTGGAAACAAAGTATTCAAATGCCCGAGAGTAGGAGGGAGATTTCACTCAAACCATCCTGAGAAACCCAAAAGACAACAGCCTCCACAGGAGCTACTTCAGGACAAGGAAGAAAAGAGATGTCTCCAAACACCTGCTACGGAACCTCAAACCATCTCCTTGTTAACAGATATGAATACCTCAGTCTGGTTATAGGCACATGGGAGGTTTGAACTTGTGCTGCCAAGAACCTTCCCCACTGTGTAGCAGGGCATTCCGGTGGCTCTGCTGTGGGACAGCATGTGACCTGATTTCTGCCTGCATTATTCAACTCCATCCTTCCCCAACTTCGTTTAACAGTATCTCTAGTTTCTCTGGAAAAAGCTAAGGGCTTGTTCATCTGTTAGTTTTAGCCTGCACAGCAAATAGCTAAAAGCCAACCGTGGAAGGACCTGGAAGAACTACAAAGATGGAGGGCACAGGAGGTGAGAGCCAGCCAGCTGTCAGTGCCCACTCTTTATGGCTTACACACGCCTACAAACCATTCGCTCCTTTACAGACCTCTTGTCTCCACATAAGCCAAGTGTTGAGGACTACACAACACTCACCTCTATGTCACACCTGAACATCTGCTCATGCCAACGGAAGCTGTAAACTCGCACGGCGCAGGCTGCGTATGTCCAGTTCTGAGACGGTCACCAAACTGAGTAAAGGTGAGACTGCTCCAGGTAGGACGCCTGGAGCCCCAGCTCAGCTCACTTCCAGAGCGCCTGGCTCAGTGTAATGGGGAGTGTCCACCGATCTGCCCAAGACATACCACCTCATTCCAGAAGTAGGTAATTGGGCTCCCGTGTGATCTAACTCATTGGGAAACAGATGTCAGCTGTTCTACTCCAACCCCTATTTAATCATGACGCCTGGGCTGTCCCGGATACCCTGAAGCCCATTGTGGCACAGTGGATGATGGGTCAAGCCAGCTAGAGGTATTGTTTAATCCGCCTCTCTCTTTTCCTCACTGTGACACAAATGCTCTTGTGGTTGTCTTTTGGAAGGGCTCCCCTGGCCTTTCTCAGTCTCCAGGCAATTTCACAACTGAGAAACATGATTCTCCTCACATGGAGAAGTAAGGAGCAACCTCCAAGATCTTCCCGGCAGCAAGCAATCCGGAAGACTGACACCAGGAAGTAATGCCTGGAGGCCCTGCCTTCTTTATCACACGGAAGATCTGCCCCACCTAACTAAGCTTCTCAGCATTTCAGCTCTTCTAGCCAATTTAGCCAAACGCTAAGCTTTATTCAAAAGTCATAGGAGGGTGGGCGAGTTGCCTCAGAAGTTAAATAAAGTGCTTGCCATGAAGGCCTGACGATCAGAGTTCGATACCACACGCCTTCATAAATGCCAAGTGGATGGAGCGCTCACTTGCAATTCAGGACACAAACACACCACAAACGCGCACCCACACATGCAAAGGCACGCATACTCCCACATGTGTGCACCCATTCACACTTGCATCCATATGTGCAAAAACATGTCCACACAGATACTCAAACCATACATATACACATGGGAAAACTGAGGAAACTAAAAAGGAAGGGAGGAAAGCAAAGGAGGCAGGGAGGGAGAAAGGGAGGAAAGGAGGGAGGGAAAGAGGGAGGGAAGAAAAGGTCCATGGAGATTAAGGATGTGGCTTAGGGGCAGAAGGCTTCCCTTAACATTGTGAGGCCCTGGGAGGAGAAGGATGTAGCAGAGGAAATGAAAGAACGTGGGGAGACCCAGCCAGATGAAAGTCTAGCTGAGACTTCTGCAAATCAGGGAGTCAACTGTCCCTACTAGAAACACTGCACTGCAGAGAGCTCCAATTATGCGCAACAGCCAAAGGACAGGGATGTTCTTAAATCCCACTGTCCCAAGACAAACCCCCAACCAGATTGAGCGCTCAGTGCTTTCCACTCTATTGGCAAGTTCCCAAAATGAGTGTATACGCTTCCCTACTGGGTGCACGAGGATCCAACTGGAGATCCAAACACACCGCAGCTGCCAGGCAAGGGCCACTTTTGGGCCACTTAAGCTGGGCAATGATGCTTAAATGAGTTCCTGTACTGAAATTCCAAGAGACAAAACCAAAGTTTTTTTCCACTAAAAGGCGGAATCACCAATGCGAAGACCACGAACTGGCAATGCCTTGCAGCAAGGCTCTGGGTCTTTCCCCAGGAGACTTACAAACAAAGGTTCCAAGGGACACTTCCCTGTGCTCATGTGCAGAACCAATTTTGAAAAGCTAATTAGCTACAAAGTGCAAGGGCCCTGGGACAATTCAGAGACTAGCAGAATCAATTGGCCACTTGTAGCTGTAAGTAGAATGCAATTAGGAACTATTTCCCTTGGTCACTTTAATTTCCCTGATAGATCTGGCTTAGTTCAAACACCCCTGTCCAGAGAAGCTGAGTGCACACTAAGGAGAAATCGCTGGGCTTCAGTAGCATTGACTTGAACTGGAACTCTTGCTCCTCCTGTGCTTTCCTCCTACTTCTTCCTAAACATAAGAGCACCTTTCTCACATGCACCACACATCACAACACACACACCACATGCAAGCACATACACTCAAATATGCATACATACTAACATACAAACACACACATACCCTTTGGGTCTCCTAGACATACTCAGCATACTTTCCTTTACTAATCTTAGTATAGAAAATGCCAATTCCCAGGGGCTGGAGAGATGGCTCAGTGGTTAAGAGCACTGGCTGTTCTTCCAAAGGTCCTGAGTTCAATTCCTAGCAACCACATGGTGGCTCACAACCATCTATAATTGTGATCTGGTGCTCTCTTCTTGTATGCAGTCATACATGCTGACATAATACTGTATAAATAATAAATAATAAATACATTTTTAAAAAGAAAGGAGAAAATGCCAATTCCCAATAAAAGATTATAGTGATCTGAGCTTCAGTTTCTTAAGATACACAGTGGGGCCAGCAGGGGTCTACTTTGGTTTCCTTTCAGTGCTAGGACTTCTGGGCCCTGCCCTCTACCACAGAGCCATGCCTCCGGCTCCTACACCTGCCCCTACTTAATAAAGCAGTTCATGAGATGCTAAGGGATTGTATAACCCGGAAGTAGTGCCTCGAACATGTTCAGCACCCCGTACCAGCACAAAAATGTCAACGACAGCTGCTGTCATCACCATCTGAGGCCTTCCGTCCACGTGAGCCCTGACTTACAGGGGATAAAAGGCACGGCCTGGCCATAGCTACAAGCTTCCTGTACCAACATGGAAGGGAGCTTGCCTTTGAGGAATCTGGTTTATAAACAAGATCTCAAGAGAAAAACATGCAAGCAGATAGGTGGGAGTTTAAAATGCTAATGAGGCCTTTAAGTTATCTTCACGCTCTCAAGACAGCACAGCAAGTAAGAAAATGTTGACGTAATCTACACTGAATTAGCAGCTATTGGGCACTGCTGATAACTACCATTACTAACTTGCTAGAAATAGGAGAGCAGCTCTCTCTTCCCTCTCCTTGCCCTCCCAAGGCTTCCTAAGTTTCCAGCACCCATTCGTTCTCTAATGATTCCCAGTGGGAGCAAGCCCCAACTTCTCTCAGTACAACCACTGGAACTGAGACTCTTAGTTACTAAAAAAGGGAGCCCAGTACAAGGCAGCAAATGGAAACTTGCTCCAGGGAACTCCTGATGGAAGTGTGCTCTACGTCCACCTGGCCTGAGTCATCTCAGCCCTTCCTCTGCTCCTCTCTGGATGTGCTTCCCCCGGGAGTCATCCTGCCTCTACTTCCTGTACCACCTGGCAGGTCCTCTTTTTCCCTTGCTAGCCCCATGTCACTATAACGAGCTTCCTTCCACTAGCACAGGGCCACTTTCCCAGCATAACAGGGAAGGTTCCAGCTCCTGTCACACAAGACCCTGTACGAACGGCCAGCATCAGCACTTGGGCTTTGGTGAACCGGACACTCCTTCCAGGGCATCATTCCAACAGCTCTTTCTTCCAGGAATATCCATGTTCTTCATTTTCTACAGCCACACACTTCCCCTTCCTTTCCTTCCCGCAGTTGCCATGCCAACTCTTCTGCACCATCTCCACTTCCGCTCGCCTGCCCCACTGCAGCCACGTTGCGCTCCTTGCCGCCCCTCAGATGGGTTAAGCAGCCTCCCACCTTGTAACTCAAGAGCCAACTCTCTCCTCTCCTTCAAGCCCCAAGTCTGACGTCTCTGGAGGTCAACACCCTGACCTCCTGATCTGAAGTCGCCTGCCACACCCCCCACCACCTGGTCACCCCAGTCTGGCTTCTACGGCGCATCACTTACTATTGCACTATCTAGTCTGCGTCACGCACACCCCCGTCTTGCCACAACTCGCTCCACAAGCTCTTGAATTTTCCCTCGTCGACACATCCCAAGTGCCAAGAATAGTGCCTGGCATGGGGTAGGCACTTCAAAAATAATTACTGAATGAACTAGCTGCTGCCATTTCCCACCACTAACTCAAGAAGAGGAAAACAGTTTCTTGTGGAAAAACATTTTAATTTGATGTAAAGGTTTAGTCACTGCCAAGCTCACTAAGGCTGTGCTCAAGTTGAGATGATGAATGAGTCTCTGTGGTAAAGATAACATTTGCAACTTCAAGCAGCTCTGTGGATATAACCACAACTCAGTTCAATTTTTTATTTAATTTTTTAAAAGTACATACATAAACTAAGAGGGAGAAACTGGGTTATCTTGTGGACCCAGCGCTCTTGTCGGTGGGTGGTCCGACATCAGCGGGGCTCAGCAGAGATGTGAAAAGTGGGTCAGATGGTTTTGAGTTCTTCCCTGGGTTTTGAAGACTCTGTCAGACCTTTGGAGCAGGCTGGTTTCATGGCCACACCCAGGAGGCCCTGGCACCCTGTTCTTGGGATGCTGAACTCCGGATTCCAGCCCTTGTCCCCAGTTAGGACATACAATCGTAACTCACACAGTAGTGTGACACAATCTGAACGGGGGTGGGGGGGCAGACTCTTCTCTACTCATGCATTATATTCCAAATTTGTGGTTTTTCACCTGCTTGAACTTTCCCAAGCCCTTTAATATAAACAAGCAGCAATCCAGGAAGAAGAGTCCTGAGGTCCCTAAGATACCTTGCAGGGGTCCCTCCAGCTCCTCCTCTCCCAGCTCCCTGTGCAGAGGTGGGATCCAACACAGTACAGCCAAGCAATGCACTGTAAATGGGTGAGAAACAGACTGATGCCCTCCAGTGAACCAGAAGCCAGAGACACAGACACACACAAAACAAAACCTTTCGCCCACACAACCATGTTTAATTTTAGATAATAAAAAAATGTAAAGAAATTTAGGTGGATGTGAAATGGGGCCATTCCTAATTTAAAACGAATTAATGCGCATTTCTTACGTCTCTATTTGAATTACTGAAGTGATGACTACTCAAGATATATCCCACACAAACAGAAGCTCCACAGTGTCTAAACTATTTCTGAAGGGCCTAAGTGGTCTGAGAAGTGCCACTGCTAGCCAATCTCCCAACTACCCACCCACCACCCACTGCCTCCAAAAAGATCTTGGCAGAGGAGTCAGACACCCTTGTTGGAAAAGGAAAGGCTTGTTTTCAAAACAAGTATCTTACTGTGGAATTTACATGCCAAAAAAAGTGAGACAAAGATGGAAGTACAAAAAAAAAAGAAAGAAAGAAAAAGAAAAAAAAGAATGAATGAATGAATGAAAAAGAGGGGCTTAAAAAAGATTCCATATGAAAATATTTTCGTATTAATGTAAGAAATCTTTTTAAAGCATTCCTTTAAAAAAAGATTTTAGCTAGGAACGGTGGAACAGCTGTAATCTCAGCCCCTCAGGGATACAGAGGCAGGCTGATCTCTAGTGTACAGAGTGAGCCCAGGACAGCTCAGGCCACACAGAGAAACCCTGTCTTGAAAAACAAAACAAAAATAAAACCTTTTTTTTTTTAAAATGTATATATGCCTGAGTGTGCATGTGTAAACCACATGTATGCCAGAGCCCAAAGCCCAGAAGGGGGCATCAGATTCCCCAAAACTGCAGCTACGGGTGCTTGTGAGTAGTTGTGTGCGTGAACTGAACCCAGGTCCTGGCAAGCGCAGCCAGTACTCTTAACTGTGGGGCCAGCACTCTAGCACTTAACAAAAGAATTCCTAACCAGACACCTCTAAATGCTCTCAGGGGACCCACGAACCCCAAACATGATACATACAGAAGGCTGGTCCATGTGCTTATGTCAGAGCAATGTCCCAGGTTTTTAGCTGGCTTTCAAAGTGTCTGGGACACACCTGTAGCTATGGAGCCTGATTATCAGCTCAGGTGACACACTTGTTTCTGAGTCATTTAAGTGGTTCAAAACCAAACAAAGGTTTTAAAATCAGAAATGACGTTTCTAGGAACTGAAGGGTCCTCCTCTGATCTAACATGGGCTCCTTGTCTTAGCTTCTAGATTTTTCCTAGGCTTCTAATTTGGAATGGGCAGTACGAACTTCCTTCTTAACCAACAAGGCCATTTTTCCTTCACCAGAATTGAGGGGTTTAGCCGTACTTTAAGGCTGTGGGGAGCACCTGGGAAAGAAGCGCACAAGACCTGGGGTCTTAGAGCTTATGCCCTAAGGTCTTAAGGCCACACTTTGTGGTGGCTTCAAGAAGAATGGTTCCCATGGGCTTATACACTTGAATGCTTGGTCACCAAAGAGGAAGTGTCATTGGGGGTGGGCCTTGAGATTGCAAAAGCTCATGCCAAGCCCAGTGTCACTCCCTCTTCCTGCTGCCTGCAGTTCCAGAGGTAGAGCTCTCAGCTCCTTCTCCAGCGCCATGTCTGCCTGCACGCTGCCATGTTTCCCGCCATGACCGTAATGGACTGTAAGCCAGCCCCAGTTAAACGTTTCCCTTTATAAGAGTAGCCATGATCATGTCGTCTCTTTACAGCAATAGAACACTGAAAAGGTATGGAGTCAGGTAGAGATAGTCTGTGAGGTTCCCCCCAGGAAGTTGCTGTCTTGAAACGAGGCTGAAATTAACCCTGAGGTCTTACAGAGCTCCCTCTCTGCTTCTTCCTGTTCCCACTGGACTGGGAATAGTGGTATACTCAGCTATACCACTGCTAAGCACACACCCAAAAGATGCTCCACCATACAACAAGGACACTCGCTCAACTATGTTCACAGCAGCTTTCTTTGTAATAGACGGACGCCAGGGTGCACAGGCTTCTGGGGATGCAGAGATGTTGACAGCTGGCCATCTCACCTCAGCCCGGATCTCCCTGCAGCTCTCTAGATTCGGTGGCTCCTTGCAACAGGCTTAGTAGAGCCAAGTCACTTTCTTCCAGCTCCTATTTGGGTAAATGAAGGTCTCCTCAAGTGTGCACGATGGCTCCAAGCCAAAGCTTTCCTCAGGCACTCCACAGAGCTTCCCCGCCTGGGCACAAGACAGAGCACCAGCAGCAATGTCTCCTCTCTCCTCATCCTTTGGAAGCCTCAAAGCTGCGGAAGAGTAGAACTCCAGAACATGAAGCCAAGCCTTGCCCCGCCTGCTGAAGCCACTATGTAGTAGGCATCTGTGACTTTCTGGAGAGGCACTCATTCCCTCCTGAAATACTCAATCTTCCTAGGAGTGCCTTTTGAAAAGAACCCACACTCATGAGGTCAAATAACCAAGAGGAAGGAGGTGAAAACTCCAGGCTCAGACTTGCTGACACCCTTGATTCTGCACCTCTCCATGGACTACCAAAGAAATAGTAACCAAAGAGCCAAGTTCAGGCCAAAATCCAACAACTATGTCCAAGGAGCAGCATATCCTGTCCTGTCGTTGAAATCAATGATAAACCAACTCCAAGAGTGGGAAGCTGGATTTTTGTTTGTTTTCAGCACAAACTACATACAACATGTGTACACAAACAAAACACACGTGTCCAAACACATGATTAAACAAATTCATTGTGTGCCTGATACTGAACACAAAGCTTACATGTGAAGAACACACCCTGCCTGTTCCACTAACAAATCCAACCGCCGAACGAACACAACACAAAACAGGAAGAATGGCCAAAACCTTTTTTTGATCATTTTCAAATCAAATGAAATTGTCTGCATCATTTTGGATCCAGTGTATTTTCTCCGGGCTGAGAGGTCGTGCTCTTGAGCCAAATGTTTGCCAGGAACGTTTTCCGGTGGGAGTGAAACGGCTGACTGGGCTGTGAGACACTGAGCTACATCACAGGGCCAGCAAGGAGACTAAGATCCATGATTCAAGCTTGCTACAGAGGTCCCTTGGGTCAAAAACTTTGAAAAGAAAAAGAAGAATTCTTTTCAAGGAGGCTTCCACACCCACTGTCTCTTAAAATACACTGCTTGGAACACAGTGGGCTCAAACTTAGACCAGGAAAATGTGGGTGGATGTGTAGTGTTGTGCATAATTCTGGGGTTTGTTTCAAGTCATTAAAGATCCTTACTCAACATACAAAGTCAATACCAAAGTAATACTTCCGTTCGTTTTCTATGCCCCATAAAAGGGTTTCCAAGCATGGCGTCCCTTTTGGCTCGCCTAATACAGCCCTGATGGAGGATGGTGCCACTCTCCCTGGATGGGGACCTCTTAGATGAAGTGACTTACCCAAGGTCATCCACTGGGTGAGCAGCTGGGCCAGCATGCAAATGGCCCTCTTAGAATTCCTTGTCTGTAGCGCTTTGCATTCCATTAAGCAGTAGTTTATGAGACGGCACACTAAGATGACCTCACTTCTGTATATTAACTTGGGAAGTCAGCATGCCAAGGGATGGAGATACGGCATTGCAGCTTCCCAGGGGAGCACTGTCTCGCTTTGTCCCTCTTCCGTGGATGACTGTTACTTCAACAGTGGGGAGAAGTCGAGGTCTGATTATCTCTGGTGTCAGAACCATGAAGAGGCCAGAGCACAGCTGGGCAGCCCTCTCCAGCCTCACACAGGGAAGCAGCCAACTGAGCCGTTCCAGGCAAAGGTGTTACCTGGGTCAACATATCCTTTGCCAACCTCTGAAGCAGTTCTGAGAGCAGACAATTTCAGGGTAGCCCTTTAGTGATTTTCATGTGACTCTACTGGGTCACCTGGCCATGGCCTGCCAAACTGACAGTTCAGTAGTGACCCTCACGGGGTAGTGAGAGGAACCACGGGTAGGGTGTTGACCTGTCGCTCCCATTATAACCTCACTTTTATTATAATCTAGACTCAGAAAAAAAGAGAGAAAGAGAGTGGGAGTAGGTATTCAGGCAGTGCCTCTTAAATGCTCACCTTCTCAGAGCGACACATTCCGACTTCTCATCAACATGAGATCTGGGCATAGACATCCACCTGCCCTGAGTCTTCAACCCACCGTACCAGTTAAGGGTCACATGGGTGAACAAAGCCCCCACCTGGCTGCTTCCTAAAAACTAGGTTTCATGACTCATGCATGATTTCACTGCATTTCCTCAAATAGTTCTATTATTACCCCTACTTGGTGTGTGTGCACCCACGATGTTGAGGACCTAACCCGGAGCCTCTTGCAGGCAAGCACTCTGCCTCTGAGCTGGAGTCTCCCGACCCAATACCTCCACTTAGAGAGGTGAAGAAATCAAGGCTTTAAAAAATATTACTACCTTGCCAAAGTCAACCAGTTACAAAGAGGTGAAGGCTTTGGTGGCTTTGGTGGCTTTGGTGACATAAGCAAAACCATCTTCAGGAAGAAAGCCACCCTCACTCCAGGCCCTCCACCAACTGGACCACTTTAAAGTAACACTGCCAATGTCCCTTTGACTCAAACTTGGGCCAGGCCAGAGAGTGCAGCACTGCCCCCTACTGGGCAGGTCAAAGTGCAGCAGCCTTTGCAGGTCACCATGATGCCCAATGTCTTCTTTCAAAACAAATGGGGCTCATTCTTGGGTCAAAAGCACAGTTCACTAACCACTTCTCAACCTGGTCAGATCCCAAGCTCCCCCAAAATCGGCCACAAGGAGCAGAAGTTTCAGGAAAGGATCAAAGCATACAGGGCTGTCAGACAGTCTCTCCCAACCCTCTACCACTGCCAGGCAAGCTAGCAGGCCCTCCTCCCGCTGCTGAGACACTTGTCTTACCCACTCTCTCCTGCAGTCAGCAGCTAAGCATCGTTATCCTCACCTCCACAAGTCGGGGTTTGTCTGAGGTCAAACAAGCTGGCTACAAACTAGAAACTGGGAACCCACCCATGTTATTCCTTGTACACCCCCCTCCAGAGACGGGGCTGGCCGCATCGCAAGGAACAGGAAATTGAAATGGCTCCTGTAAGGCAGCAGGCCTGCCAACACCAGAGAGAAGCTGACAAGTGACCACAGGCCAGCCTGAATCAAAAATGTCTCCTCAGAGGCACTGCCCACAGACTTCTCCCCACCTGCTGTAATGTGGATACCAGCTCCACAACCTGCAACCCGCCACGCCTGCTGGTCCACAGAGAGGACCAAGTGAGAAAGTCCACCAGGGAGGTGCTGCTGAGGGCCTGAGTTGAGAGGCAGCCTCCCAGTATGAAGTTAATAGCCCTCTGCCATTGCTAGCACATCCTACATGCACACCCCTTAATCCCCACCCCTTACCCACTGAAGTGTAAGAGGGGCGCAGGAGAAGCTACACTAGCCACAGCCGCTGCCAGACAAACCAACCGGGTAAAGCCCACTTTTAAAATGAGAAACTAATAAGAGCAAACTGATCATGCAAACTGATCATGCACATTAAGAGCCATGCACCACTTTCAAACTGCTGAAATCTCTGAGGCTTTACCTGGGTTGTTTTTGCTCTTCTGCCTTGCATGCTCTTGCTAAGGCTAATTTGCGGGTTGGTGGCACCTTCGGAAAGACAGTGCGACTTCCTACAGGGAAGTGTGTTATAATTACTGTATGGAGGAGTCTCTTCAGCAGCAGCCGGTGGCATCGTACGCTTTGCAAGATCGGGAATATCCGACACCAAATTCCGGCAGTAACCTGAAAATCTGTTCCTCGGTCCTCCGTTCGCTTTAACCCCAGAGTTTTTCTGAGCATACAAGTCACCCAGGGAGTTGGCTCGCTGACAGGTGCTGAGCTGCCGGGGGCTCGCCTCTGTTTCCATCCCCCGAGCCTCCTCACAATCCTTCTCTTCCGCGGAACCCAAGATTTCTTCGTTGCTTGTTAAATGTTCTTGGCTCAGATCTGAGAGTGAGAATTCCAGGCTGTCTTCCCGCCAGATGTCTGCAGATTTGGAGCGTTTCTTCTTAAAGCTCGCTGTCTCCATGAACGCGGGCCCATTGGATGTATAGGGACGCTGCCTCCTGCCTCCCTCAGCCAAGTATGTAGCGTCATCCCCGTAAAGCCGGCTCTCCTCCGAGTCGGGCATGCTCTGCACAGAGGCTGCCGTGAGGACGATGCTGCCGTCTACGCTGGGAGTGACAGAAGAATCGGTGTAAGATACAGGTCTCAAGCCCATATCTACTCGGTCCACCCAGATGGGGTCCCCGAAGTCGTCTAGGGCGCCTTCTTGGGAGAAGGGCTCCAAGCCATTTTCGGCCAGGGACTGGGGGATGCTGGGGGTGCTGCTGGACCGGGTGCTCACTTCGGAGTTCCTGTGGATCGCTTTCCCGGAGGAAGCATGCCGCGTCCTCCGTGTCTTGTGTGATAGTCGCAGGGAGCGCGATGTATGCTTCCGCCCCAGGCTAGCATGCTTTTCCCCATAAAACTCGTGGTCCACATTTTGGCTTTCTGCGTTTCCCATGGTTTTATGGTCTGTAGCAAAGGGCAAAGAAAAAAAATGAGATAATTAAGTGTATTAGAATGGGCATAAAAATCTTAAGAGTTAGGGTTTCGGGTCAGGCTGAGCCAACACTTTGCCTATGGAGTTAGGTAAATAAAAACACAGCTTCCAGGAGCTTTGGGTCCATACATGGACTGATACCTGGCAACAGGTGAGACTACCACTATCTATTCAGATAGTCTCCAGAGAGGTGAAACACTCACATAAATCCAATAATGAGAGAGCTGTCTTTGCCCAAAAGGTAGATGCCCAAGGGACACCCACAGTGTTGCTCCCCATGAAGGTGGCCAGTCCGCTGACCTTGGCTTTTTTGTGCAGCCTCACAATGACACACTGGAAAGTGTGCTCCTATCACACAATAAAAACTAAAGTGCAAACCCAGGTGTCCCCCCAAAGGAGCAGTGTTCTGTCTCCCTTTCTGCGGGGTTCTGTTTGTTTTCTTGGTTTTGTGCATGTAGTTTTATTTGTCCCACAGTTTGGGGAGATATCGTTTGCTTTACTTGGGTTCTATCCACACCTCAAAAATCAATCAAAACTTGAAAGCCTCAAGATACATCCCTAATCAATTTTTCCCAGCAAATCCAAATCATAAAGAAAACAGACTGCTACCATTCACTTCACAGGCACTCTGAAAACTCAGATCTGTGGGAGGGCTGAGAGGAGGGGAAAAGGAAGGACAGAACGAAAGCCTCGCTCGGCGGCTCACTAATGGGTTTAGTTCTGGGAGCAAATCCAACCTGTGACCATGAATCTGGTACACGGTGCCCCGAAGACAGAAATGCATACTGTGAAACCGGCAAACGTGAGCCAGCCTGGGGGGCCGTCCAGGTGGCGTCAGTCCTCACATACCACATCCCCAGTCTCCATCTCTGACCTGATGACACAACTCTGCTACCCACAACAGCAGGGGGACATCTTCACAGCGTCGCAGCTGTGACTCTATGTGGCTTCTGCCCTTGCTCCAGAAGTCTTTCTATTTCTCTTCCAAGTATATACATTTAAGAGAACACATGTGAAAACAGATGAAACGGAAGAGAAAAGTAGGGTTTCCCTGGGCAAATACCTGTGCTGGCTCTGTCCACTGTGCGCAGAGCCTGGCATTCAAGGAACATTTGCTGAGTACCCACCGAATTCTAGAAGCCAGAGGTGAGCAGTGAATGACACAGACACACCCTCTACTCTTCTGAAATGGGTCCTCTAGCCACAGACAGTACACCACAACAAAGAAAACAAGAGATGCCCGAGGAAACAGGAACTGAGGCTGAGTACCACAGCACTAACGTAAGGTGCCCTCCCATTGGTCCAGAAATCACTACAGTCCCACTGTTGCTTCTAACATGGCTTCAGCTCTAACAAGCACTCCTTGTTGTACTGATGTGTGTGGCACAAGGAGAAGGCCTCTAGGTGATCCATCCAGACTCCAGGTGTTAAGCTACACCTATACTAGAATATTCCCCACTCAACCATACATCCTGATTCTCAAAGGGGATCTTCCGAAAGAGAGGACTCCCTCTCCACTGGCAGCGAGTACACCTCAGAGCGGTATGCCCACACCTCTCTGATGTCATCAAGAAGTGTAAGGAAAATGGAAAGATTAATGGTCCATGTAAGACCACCATACACCTTAAATCCTAAGCCTAGCACTTGCTACACGCTTTACAAGCATAAGTAAACACAGATTTTTGCCAACACTAAAGGCCATGTCCAATTTCCCAGAGCTCATGTTCTATTACTTATTCATTTTTGAGGTGTTAGGAACCCAGCAGAGAACCTCGCACATGTTAAGCACATGTTCTTCAACAAGCTATGCAGTTGCTTGCACAGCAATTTATTTGCAGGGAAAAGGAGGCATCTGGGATTTGAACCCAGGGCCTAGGCATGCTAAGCAAGCTAGACTGATGAACTACACCCTCAACCCCAGCTCTTCATTTTCCAAAAGGTGAAAGTTAGTGTAAAGATTCCTATGTGTTTTGTTAATAAACTGAAGATAAAGAGCAAAGCCTTAGTTGCAGCTCAACTTAAGATGCACACGGTTTGAAATTCAGGAGGAAGGGATCACAGTGAAGAATGGAATAGGCGAAAAGGCAGAACTGTAACCCGTGTTGTCACACTGATCTATCAAGTGTCTGCAAGTAAATATAAAGGAGAGCTTTCTGGGGAGGTTTCTTTCAGCCAAGAGAAAACTAATCAACTTAAGAGCCCCAAGAGAGGGTTCCTGAAGGAAATGGCCTAAGGTGTAAGAATTCTGACAGCCCCTGCGTCACGCTGACGGCTGCTGGATTAATAGCCTTTTCAGTAGTAAGGTTCTTCTCCTGTGCCAAGGCAGGAAAGGAGGCACTTTTATCTCCAGTGTAAGAACTCAAAGGCAAATGCCAAATCTCCTAAATCCTACCAGGACAGGTTCTCAGCACAAAGTGTAAAGCAACAAAAGTTAAAGGGGGGGGGGGGAGTTTCTGGGGGCTGCAGAAGCGCCCCTTAATTTAAAAGCTTTCCCCTGAAGGGCCCTATAGGGTGGGTTGGGAGAGGGGGTGGGCTCTGTAAATAATGTAAGGCTGAACCATTAAAACTGCTTACTGCAGAGGAGACACGAGCCCTGCAGGAGGCAGGAACCCACAGAGAGCTAGTGAAGCACAGCCTCTCTCACACAGGGAAAATGCCAGCTTCCCCCATCACCTTCCTATTCCATGCCACTTGTGACTTGAGATGCATTTTTATTTCAAACACTCAAAGCCTAGTTTTTATTGTGTTTGTTTGTTTGTTTGAAAGCAGGCTTGTTATTTCAGGGCAGAAAGTAACCTTTAAAAAAAATTCTAAAAAAAAAAAAATGTAAGCTGGGTGTGGTGGCACACACCTGTAATCCCAGCACTCAGGGAGGCAGAGGCAGGCAGCTCTCTGAGTTCGAGGCCACTCTGTCTACAAAGCGAGTCCAGGACAACCAAGGCTACACAGAGAAAGCCTATCTCAAAACCCCAAAGAATTAATGAAGAGTTAGTGAGCGCATACAAGCCAGAGGTATGCAGAACCTCAACTCAAGGTTACCATGTAATCCCAAGAAAGGGTAAAAGTCTTCAGGCCAGGAGGACATACGTGAACACATGAAAAGACAGATAAAAATGAAATCTAGATAGAAACAGATAAGACACATACACACACACACACACACACACACACACACACACACACACACACTACAGATTTAGCATCATTAATCATGTCTATAGGATGCCCCAAGCAGAAGATTCCACACCTTTCCTCACATAGCAGGTTGTAGTCAAAACACCACACTTTTCCTCACATAGCAGGTTGTAGTCAAAACACCAGTGATATATATGAAACATAAAAATATACTCTTGGTTTTCATCCCCTAAAATACCTTAAACACCCTAAAATCTGAAATCTGAAACTCTTCTAGTCCCAAGCCCTTTGGTTAAGAACTACTGAGTCCTGCACAGATCTCAAGCTGGGAAATAGTCCCAGTATTAATTCCATTTTCATTTTCAGGGGAACATTTACTTGGATCACAGCTATTACAGCCAGGAGGTAATTGGGGGTATAGATACAATTTTAGTATATAGCTTTTAATATCTTAAGACCCCTGCTCACACTCTTCCTCTGCACTACATCCGTCTCACTAACTCACTGAAGACACGACGGACTACCAGGGAGGCCTTGCCCAGCCTTTTGATTTGCAATACCAACCTCTCTGCAGAACTCAGATCTACTCTTATTTTTCCCCCCTTAATGTTTACCACGGTAGTTCACATAGCATAGCACACAATATGTCATGTGTTTATTATCCTAACTCTGTCCTTTCCTGCAAAACCTGGATATCAGGAATGCTGAACATTTTGCTTATTTTGTTTCCTCTTGTACCATCAGGGTCCCAGAACCGAACCCTGAGTGGGTGCTCAATAAAAAGAAAACAAACATTCACAAAGCACCCTTAATATAGAAGATGACAGCTCACACAATAAAAGAAAGAGCTGGAAGCAGAAGACATGGCTCTGTGTTCAACAATACTTGCTGTTCTTAAAGAGGACCAGGGCTCCATTCCAAGAACCCACATCTAGCATCTAACCCTCACCTAGCTCTCACCTAGCTCAGTGAGTGCTGCTACCCTCGTCTGGCCTCCTTGGGCACTGCATACACAAAGGTACATAGACATACATGCAAAACATAACTCCCATACCCATAAGGTTAAAGTTTAAAAGACAGACAGTAGGGAGCACTGGGCTCCCCACTGCACTCATCCGTGAACTGCACTTCCCCAGCATGGCCCCCACGCCGCCTCATTCACTGAATTGTGCCTTTGCTGTGTATCCTCTTTGCTTTGAAGCTGCCTGGCAGATGCTTAGCAACAGGCTAAGTTAATAGCCATCCCTGCCCATAGACAGGGCCACAGGGCAGAAATGCTCGGGTTCAAGATGACTCACAGAAAGAGAGGGGCGAACACGGCAGCACGACGGGCTGGAGTAGCACCCCAAGTGGTGTGCGCAGACTCAGAAGGCTCAGAGAGCCCAGGGACCCCAAGTGGTGTGCGCAGACTCAGAAGGCTCAGAGAGCCCAGGGACCCTGTGGGCCGAGGGTCAACAGCGGAGCGAGCAGGGCTTCTCCAATTCTCACAAACACCGTATCTCTTAGCTAAACTGATGACATAAGCTCCCCAGTGACTGATTATACTAAATGGACCTTTAATCACGATCAAATTAAACACGCAGGAAAAGAGCTAGGAGTCCTGTGTAGGAAGGTTATCAAAACCCTCAAGCCTTTGTTGGGGTGCTTCGAGTGCACCTCTGGAAGAAAGGATTGCTTTTGTAGGATCACTAAGCGCATTTGACAAAATGACACATATACGTTATCACATATCACTAAGATAAAGTGGCTCGTATACCCCAAAGGGACATACATGTACACACACACACACACACACACACACACACACACACACACTGAAACAGTGTCAAATTCCTGATGATTTACCATACTATGAGAGAGAAACAGACAATGGATATAACACTTTGAAATTTCTTCCATAACTCTGTAATTATTTTGAAATAAACTATTTGAAACAATAAATCAAGCATTAACTAAATGGAAATAATCCACTTAGAAACATTAAACCTAAAAGTAAGGCATTTTTCTCAAGAAATGCATGTTTAATCCCAGCAAGCCTTCTTCCCTCTGCCCCCTAAATAGCACCTAGAGCCTTCCACTATAGCCTTGATGGATTAAGAAACAAGCAAGCACTTAGAAGGCACCCTAGAAAAATGTTGCCAAGAAAAGCAGAGACAATGTTCCAATATAAGTAAACAGTGAGGGAGGGGCTGTCTGGGGACAGAGCTTCTGTGTTACTGTGGCAGCCCAGTAAGGAGCAAAGTGCTACCTCACCCCATTAACCACCCCCAAAACCCTAAACCAAAAGTACACAAAAGCAGACAGACTGCAAGAGCCCAAACTTGAAGAAGACACTCAACAGACAGGGAGCTCCTCCTCTTCCTCTTTTTTTTTTTCAATTGATCCAACCTGTCTCCCAGGCTCGCACCAAGGTTGAGCACTGAACACAGCTGTGAAGAGGCCACAAAAACCAGTGGGCAGATCCTGTGCTTCTGATCAGAAGAAAGAATAGTCCCTAGAAGGCGGAGAGTGAGTGGGTCCTCAGGAAGTGAAGGAAGGGAAGCAAGTCTCTCTTCACATGTGTGTAAACCCATATACATCTTGGGTGTGCACAGAGCAACACAACAGAGGCTTAAGGCTAAGAAGCCCATGTCTTGGATTGACCCTCATGGTCATACTGTGACAGGAGCCCAAAGTATCACAGCTGGCGTCAAAGCCCGCCACGATGACTACAAGTTTGCCATCCAATTCCTAAATCCAGCCATGGGCTTACAGCCACCACAAGATCCACGGCTGTCAGGTGATTTCCAACAAGACCCCGAATCAGAGCATAATGCTCAAAATGTCCTTGTAGCATTCCAAACACTAGGAAAACATAACCAGCCTCTGCAGCTAAGTCACCAACTGAGGCCACACTTCAGATGGCCCAGACACTGGAATCATGACACAAAGAACTTTAAAGCATTATAGAACATTCTAACTATGTTCCTCAAGTAAAACCAAACATGCTTGAAGCCCATGAAAAACATTACTGCTAGGCCAGGTGGGAGTGGTGCACACCTTTAATCCAGGTACTGGGGAGACACGGGCAGGTGAATCTGTGAGTTGAGGCCAGCCTAGTCTACAGAGCAAGATCCAGAACAGCCAGGGCTACACAGAGGAACCCTGCCTCAAAAACTAAAACTGAAACTAAAACTAAAAAAGAATGAACAAAAGAAAAAAGCGTAACTTCTTACTCTATGGGATCATCACGAACAGCGATAATGATGTGTTCATAAAAACAAAATGCAGTTTTAAATTTACTTTTAATTTATTTTATGTCCATGGGTGTTTTGCCTGCAGTGGTCAGAGGGAGCATAGGATCTTCCGGTACCAGGCTCACTGGCTCGCAGAGGGTTGTGAGCCACCTTGTTGTGAGTGCTGGGAATCGAACCCAGATCCTCTGGGAAAAGAGTATATGCTTATTACCACTGAGCAATCTCTCCAGCCCCCAGGACATATTTTTTGTCCCGTCTCACTCTCTCAGGCCACATTAAAAAAAAATCAAAAGGTATTATCAGACTGCCATGGTGGGACAAGCCTTTATTCCCAGCACTAAGAAAGGCAGAGGCAGGCCAGTCTTTGTGAGTTTGAGGCCAGCCTGGTCTACAAAACAAGTCCAGGGCAGCCAAGGTTACACAGAGAAACACTATCTCAAAAAACAAACAAACAAACAAACAAACAACAACAAAAACCACCCAAAAAACAAAAACCAAACTAAACCAAAAAGGTATTATATAAAGTCTGGATCACACTCAGAAGCCGGCTTAGCCCAGTGAGCCTTTTCATCAAGTTGTTGGGAAACACGTGAGCCCTCTGCAAACATAACCTCCCACGATGAATTTAAGCTTGGAAAAATCTGAGCTATCATTAATACTGGAGGAGGTGGCAAGCCTTGCAGAATCAAAAATTTATCATGTATATTACATTTTTAAATCACCATGTCTTCTCAGTACTATAAGGAACAACATTCCAGTTTGGTCAAAGTCTTGAGCAGTGATAACAAAGAAAAATACTCTAGAAACTGCAGAAGACTGAGGGAGAAACAGGTGAAGAAATAAAAAAGGATATGAGAACACATAACCAGTCAATCCCCTGGACTTACAAGCATATTTTTATGACTTATGATGTCCAGCTTACTAATGACACCGGGGCTTTCTGGGATGCCACTGGCAGACAGCAGGATGTTCCGACCCACTGTGGAACAGCAGAGTCGGAGACCAAAACCCAGACAGTAGATTGGCTGGCCCTAGCTCGTGCCAGCTAAGAGTAAACAATCAAACCCAGGATCCCACCATTAGTATTAAACTTCTCTGGAACAAAACTCCTCTTACCCACAAGTGAAAACTCTATTGGAGATGCCATCTAAGACACACTCTTGTGAATACTAGTAAGTAAGTGTGTGAGGGGGTTACTCTGGACAGTGTGCATACAAGTCACTTCAATTTTCACCACAATTGTTTGTTTTTCTGTAGGGGGGTGTGGGGGTAGGACTGGATCCAAGGTCTTACACTAGGCTAGTTAAGTGTTCTACCACTGAGCTACATCCTTATAAAATTTATCTTGTTCGAAGATTTATTTTCTTTTTATTTGTGTGTGTACACATGGGCACGCAAACACACGTGTGCTCAAAATTGCTGGGAGAGAGCAGAGGAAGCCACCAGATGCCCTGAGTCACCTAACATTTTAGTGTCAGCAACCAAAACTAGCCCCTCAGAAGAGCAGCAAGTGCTCCTAAACAGCAACTCCTTCCTCAGGCCACGACATTTCTTTTTTTTTTTTTTTTTAAGGAAAGACAGATAAATGATACACATTAACAAGTTTTAAGTCAATGAAGCATTTTTTTCAATTTAAGAGAGTAAGGAAGTCACACTACACAGACAGCTACAACAAAATGTCAAACCTGAACAGATGTCTTAGCAAAGTGTCTAAGATGAGGAAAATGCCGCCTGGCTTGCTTCTATAGATCCCTTTAATTTGACCTCATCACAGTGTATCCATCTGTGGTCAGGGTTACCTATTCCTACTTAGTCCCTCCTGTTCATCCTATCTTCCCACAATGACAAGCCATTGCCCGATTAGCCTGGCATGTGCATGTTCTTTTTACAGAAACGTCAACCCTGTTCATCATTAAGATGGCCTCAAAGCAGGAACACTTCAAAGTCAATATGGGACTAGATTGCAAGGTCCATACATCCACATGAGAAGAGTCCCCTCATATCATACTGAAGTCAAAAGTGGATTGCACAAGCCAGGTTTCTCTTCTGCGGATGAAGGCAGTGCGAACTCAGCCGTGAGATAGCTAATGATGGACGTGAGTTATAATTATTAGTATCACTTTCCACTCCCCCGAGGTATCGAAAGTTTTATTAAAATAAATGCAGTGATTACCCTTTCGTGACTGGAAAACAGACCTCCGAGGCTGCAGTGGAATGGATGAGATGTATTTATTTCAAAGTTAAATTTGAAGCGAAAATCACAAGACAACAGATTGCAAATGTAAAATTAGCTTCTGGTGGGAGGTCTTGGTTTTGAGCCTGTTTTTTCCCTACTGGATGCCGTGCCTGAAGATGGAGCCGGGAAAGAGCTAAGATTAAACTGAGACAAAGCTCTGAAACTTTGTGCTAATTCATTACAATGCACGGGCAGAGTTTTTGCCAAGTCACACACAAATACCCCTAACCCAAGAGACTAAACACGTTTTACAGCAAATAAGCAATGATCTTCGATTTAGACTATTATTTTGACTACACTTATATTTTCTCTTTAAAGACAACCCAAAAGCAGAAATATAGCTATCATTGTTTTGAGGCTGGGTTTAGTAACCGGGTTTACTTTTGTTTTTTTAACAAACATAATCCAATATAAAGCCAGTGAAACTCAAAGATAAAAGACCCTGAGGGCAATTCACAGGAAAAGAAAAGACTTCATGGGTACCAACTTGAGCTTCCCACTGCATTTTGGGTTAACGTTAATGCCTCTCGATTGTCAGGTGGGCGCAACGCTAATCCACAGAGTGATTCCGAATTCCTTTCCCACCGTGTGTATAAGGAAGGCATAGCAGTCTCAGCTACCGTCATCTACTTACCTGTGTCCCGCCACCTTTGAAGTACTTCTCAGTCACACAAACAGAGGCCCAAATCTACATGCACCAACTTACCTTAAAAGGCAACAGCGGTGCCCAGCCCAACTGGTCCCAAGAGCGCTGTGGCATTTAGAGACTGAGGCTGGCGATGATGTCAGCGGCGGCTGGAGATGGGATGTATGTCAGCACCTGCCCCCCACGGTGCCCATCAAAGTCTCTCTCACCTGAGTCTGGGAGAATGTGCCAAAAACCTGAAGGAGATGGAAGATTGAAAAGGCAATGGTCAGGCAGAAGAAAGCAAACGGCACGCTGACGGGTTCTCTAATGTCAACTTAATGTGAAATGAATGAATGAGGAGATGTGACGTTCGCTACAGGTGTACAACAGCAGGCTCAGACACACACACACACACACACACACACACACACACACACGCCAGCATATTTGTACTGATGGCCGCAGAGAGCCCTGCACACTCTCGTTTTAACCTGTCTGTGGACTCAGGTATTGGCTGACAGAAGCAGGTTACCGCAGGACACTTACTGTTCATCCTCTTCTCCTAATTGTCAAAGGGTCTTAACAGGAAGGGAAGGAACAAGAGCCCCCCCAACAGTCTCGGGGACTTCACTGAGGAAGAGACTTAAAAGAAACAATATGGGGGGGGGCATAGGGGGCAACTTAAATTTCACAAACATTTTTGTCCTCTGTGTATTTCCTTAAGATGGCAAACATCACGCTCAGAGAAAGCACATGAGGAAAGAGCAGCAGAGAGAACTTAGGTAAAATGTATAAACCTTTATTTAGCAAAAAATGATTAATGATTGTGATGTTAGTCACGCTACATTGACCAGGACCACTAACAAGTTCCTCTGTTTTTACACTTGAAGCTGATTTTCTGTGGGGAAACCACAAATATTAGGGCTAGCAAAAAGGCCTGAAGTATCTTTGAGTGACTTTACCCAGGGACATTCCTCTGTGGGCTGCCAGTCACAGCCACCCGCTGCTGGTAGTTTGAGCAAGGTGGGAACCTGAGATGGCAAACACTGGGGGTGGGCACACTGCGAGAACTGCCTAGTGCGTGCAAAAGAACCACACAGAGGCAGTAAGTAAATAAGTATATGCGTCCACACAGAATAGAACAGTGAGTTTTGTTTCCTCTTTATCTTGGAAAACGTGCTGTTTAGCCATGAAGCCCGTGACTCACATTGGCAGGGGAAGGAAGAAAAGTTCTAGCCGTACCCCGTTATTAAGCCACAATGTGTGCCCTTTCCACAATTGCCCCCACTGCCATCCTGTTCATCCCCTTTCCCGAGGTGCACCCCCCCTCCACCGCTCTCTGCAAATTTCCCAAATTTCAAAGCGGTTCCTGAATTGCTTAGGAACTGGCAGATATTAATAAGCAACAACCCATTTATATTGAAATGGACTCATTACCGTGCCAGCTGCCAATAATTTGCAAGGCTAGATCCTCGCTGGCGGGCGGCCTGCGGGCGGCTGTCCCTCCACCTGCACCATGGAGGCTGATAATGCAGTTTTTATACTTAAAAACAAATTATCCTATCTACCGGAATTAAAATGTTTTCTGTCTATATTCTCCTGGACCTGAACAAAAGCACTAACTGAAAAAGATAAAAGTAGGATATTACTCACGAAACAACACTGAATCTGCTTGCTATTTTTTCCTCTGATTTTAGGAAAAAAAAAGTTATCCATAACCTTGCCTATGGAACTGAAACATGAGGTAGCCTAAGGAGGAGCCCAGGCTTGTTCCTTTGTAATCAACACATATGCCAAGAGCACAATGTGCCAACAAGCACTCACTGTGACTGGAGTGAGGGGACGCCACAGTGACCTTGTGGACGCGAGCTAGGGTGCCGTGAGAAGGACTCACAAGGAGCCCCAGGTAACCAGAAGCTCAGAGCTGGGAGTGAGAGCCTGGGAGGGTCGCTGCGTGCATTTGCCAAAACTTGGCTTTGGGTGTTGGCTCTTCACTTGCAGAAGGATTAGGGACAGGCTGTTAATCTACTACCTAAAGCTGGGAGTAACAACAGTTCGGACCCACTGGGTTGCTGTGAGCGTTAAATAAGATCACCTACCTTACACCATCCACTGCCTGCCTATCTACCTGGTGTTCACTTCTGCAAAATGTGAACTATCCCAGCCACTGCTGTCTCATGCCTCTAACCACACTAGGGACGGGCTGCTGTAACCGGGGCTGAGACATGTCACCTGGGTCTCTAAAACGGAATCTTACAAGTAGAATGAGGTTGGCCCCATTACGTTTGTTATGGAACAATTTGGGGATGAGATTAACCCAGCTGGCAGAGGGGCAGACTCTGCTTGCCAAAGCTCCTGTGCACACACAAACCAGGCTGAGCAGCGAAACCCGGCGGCTCCAGCCGACTTACACTACACGAAGGCAACCCGTCTGAAGTCACTGTGCTTCACCTTCAACTCCTAGACAATTTCCACGCCGAGTATCACATGAGCAGGTATCACAGCTGGTGGGGAGAGGTACCCAGGCTGGAAAGCCCAACTGCCCCAGTGCTGTGGCACTATGAGGGCAGAGACAACAGCTCAGAAGTTCTACGTGTGCAGCTTGTCCTAAATGCTTCAACTGGATCTTCTGCTGCTTGGTTGCCGAGGATGGGGCTCACTGTTTTGTTCTGTGTTGCTTTACGAGCTCCAAGAACCAGGGTACACAGGGAAGAGTATTCTACCCGCCTCCAACGACCAGCCGCTCACTACTGCTCTCATGGGGAACTAGTCATTATTGAGAACCAGAAAGTTCTTTCACTCAGAACCTAAAAGTGCGGAGAGGGCAGGGCTGGGTCCACGTTATGAACATTTATCATAATAAATGCCAGGAAGATTTAGGTTCCAGGATTCATACTCCCTCCCAAGTCAGAATGAACTGGATGGGATGGATGGGACAGACAGACAGACAGGATGGACGGATGGATGGATCACACAGTTGATCTAGGGCACTAGAACTTTTGTCAAGTGATTTAAAAGTGAAGAGTAAAGAAAATGCATCAGTTTTTCATTTATTTTTTAAATCATAACTTGAAGACTTGGAGTGACGTTCATACAGAAATAATTTAGCATAGAGGGGCCTTCACGATGGCTCAGTAGGTAAAGGCACCTACAACAAAGCCTGAGGAACTGAGTCTGATTACAGGGAAGGTCACAGCAGAGAGAGAAAGCCACTTCCCACAAGCTACCCTGAGTTGTTCCACACATGTGCCATAATGAGTGGAAGCCTCTCCTGCCCCAGTGAGCGTGTGTGTGTGTGTGTGTGTGTGTGTGCGCGCGCGCGCGCGCGCGCGTGTCCATCTGGCTGCACACATACTCCCACATATACAAATAAAATTAAATTAAAAGTTAAAACAACAAAGATGATTACTCCTGGAAAAAGAAACAAAGTCAACGCGGGGACCAGGGGTGACAGTCTCCATCTACTGAGCTACACATCCAGCTTAATTTCGCAGGACGCCTGACCACAGCCAGCTCACCGAGGAGCACAACATCTGTAGACCTCACAGTGTCCACATCAGTCTCTCGGCAGGACACATGTCCCGGCTGCAAAGACAGGAATCCCATCCTTCCTCATGAGCTTGCTAACAAATCCCATATGTGTATTTCTTGACAACTGCTCGGCACAAACACACACACCTTAAGTTCTGTACACTGAGTTGGGAGGAGATACAATGGAACACTGCTGGAGGTGGGCTGGCTGTCAGTCGCTGGGAGGCTGTCCTGGGTAGACCGCTGAAAGTCAGACACTCTGGCCCTGACCCATGAGCACACTCAATTGGTGTCAACAACAGTCCCGCCAAGGATGGGCTTGCTCAGTGTTTGTAAACGCTGAAGCTGCAGTGCCCACCTCCTCCTCAGGTGAACCGCACCCGTGACCGCCGAGGGCTCTGGGGCTGGATCGGGGTCTCAGCACAGACTCAGTTCTCCTCCAGCACAGATGAACGGGCGTGATATGGATTCCAATTCTCATTCCGCAAAACATGAATGAAACGATTTTCAGCTCAACCAGTTTTTTGAGGCAAATATAAACAGATCCAACCAGCCAAATGAATATTTCCTCAAAAGTTTCCATGTCCACCCCATTGGCCTAGTTCTGAGCAACGCTGTTTCCTAATATAGCCAGACGCATCCCGAGGTAACGAAGCAAGTGGCGGATTCACAGAACCATCGCTTGTTGGGATACAGGCTACAAGTTGGGAGAGAACTGCTAAAATAATAACTTTAATTTTGGAGCAGTGAATCTCTGGCAATACTGAACCAACAGGTCCCACTGGGACAGGCATTACCATACTCATGAGTAAAGAGTAGATTTCTAAATGAAGTCTTCTGTCCTCCCCCTACCCAGGGAGAGCGACCACTGTTTTAAGATGCCTACTCTCTGGCTTGCACTTGTGTTGATGGCTTTGGGCCAAAATGCTCTGACTCTAAGCATCCTGATGAAGTTCTTTGTGTTTATCATCTCACAGTTACACTTAGACACCTCCAGCAGGGAACTGCCAAGGCAGTGTGACACCATCACCACCGCAAAGCTTCCTACGAGTGTCATTTGAGGGAACTTGGAAACCACCGGTCCCTAAGGGATCTGCTCCACAGCTGGTCAGCGGAGCGCCCAGATACTCACACAGCCTCATGCTAAGAATGGCTCCAAGGAGGGCCAGCTTGCTAAAATGGATTTAATAACCTTTTCAGGACACAGTATGACAACCAAAGGAATTAAAAACAAAAAAACAAAAAATAAGCATCTTCTTTCTCTCCGTCATTTTTAAAAGCTGCAGCAAAGCAAATGACCACTCGAAATCCCACCCAGCATCGAAGCTTAGTGACCTTTTGAGAGCAGAGCCCAGCTCTGGGCTCCTGATATTACCTCAAGTTAGCGCTGCATCAATAAGCACACCCACGGTGTTGTATGAGAGCGTGGAAGGCTATTCCCACCTCCCTAAAAGCACGGAAAAGAAGCTAACTGTAATTGACGGCCATTGCTGAAACCTTCTTCTTCACCATCTCACCACCATGAGGCCTCCCTGACAGGGTGTTCCCAAGGACAGAAGGAGGTTACCTCAGAGCCCGTGAGAAAACAAAGCAGGAGAGGGCAGGATTCAGGCTGAAGCACTTTCAAACCGCTTCTGGAACAGAACGGTCTAATCCTTAAACTGCATACCAGAATAATCTTCTCAGGCACACAGCATCACCTCAGCTCTGGAGGGATTTCAGAACACACCGCTCTGCTCAACAGCTAGGTTTCTAGACTTGAGCCACCCATCTCCTCCCTTGGACAGATCTGTCCCTTGTTGTCGTGGAAACCAACACTTTTACCACACACAAGAAAAGCCAGTTTCCTGGGGTCCATGGCAGAGTGGACGGTAGGCGAGATCTGCTCCTTCTTTACTGCAAGAACTGACAACCCAAGAGGGGGCTGTGGTTCAAACCCTTGGTTTTCTAAACCAGATACGCATCTTGGAGGCAGCAGGGAGATGGGGGATCTCTAAGGCACACGGTCCCAGTTAGTATGAAGAAGGGAGACAAGGCCACAGCAGCCGCCGGCCACCACTCAGGCCTTCCTCAGGTTCAAAGTGACCCAAGATATGAAAGTGCCACTTCCCTCTCTACAGCAGTGCCTGGTTCTTCCTGTGCCACCTGAGGAGGAGGGGCCTGCCAGCCCAGGCAACAGCCCCCAAGGTGATCAGGGGTCCTCTTGATTTGCTGAGCAAAATGCAGCCACTGGCCACAGTTCAGTTCCCCAAACTTCACCATAAGCCCAACTCCTTGCTGGAGCTGCCAATCACACGGAAAGGGAGGGCGCCCTGGGGTGAGGCCACACACCCAGAAAGCCAGTATGGCAGCCATGCCTCTGGGCAGCAAGGGCTGAGAAACTTTGTAGCACAGAGATGACAGAGAAAATATCACTAGTCATCAGGAGACATCACCGTAATGGGGGCCGGTGAATCATCTCATAACCCCTTTAAGAGACATCTTAAAAAGAAAATCCTTGCCCAGGGCTGCTTCTTCCTTGTTTCTGTACCAGCTGCTGGGGGGTTGGGGGGTCGGGGTGGGGGGCAGTCCTAAGAGACAGCAGAGTTGTTACAGGCCCCAAGTAAAAGGAGTCCATGCCATGAGCAGTACAGAGTAAGGGAGACACACTAGAAATGGCAGGTCTGCATACATCTATGAATCTCTGACTAACATGTCAGTGTGTCCCTAATAACCAAGGGGGGTTGAAAAGTGGGATTCTAGGAAACCACAGGTCTCTCACCAGGTAGGTGTGACATAGAATCCCCCAAATCATTATCGCTCACAGGATGTCACAAACACCATCAGCTTTGGCATACGCTTCCAGAAAGATTTGAGTCACTCAGTAAATCATTTCAGTCACACACTTTGAAATTAAGTCAAATGACTTTTAAAAATTGTTTTAAAATAATTCCTCCCAAGGATTTTCAAGGTGTGGGAGAATTTTCCACTGTGAGTCTCTTTTTGGTTTGGTTTTTGTTTTGGAGCCCCTCCTGCGTTGCCTCCTGAGTGCTGGTACCACGACACCCGGTTCAGTCTCCATCTTTTAGAAGTGAAGATCTGAGACTTGATGGAGCAATGCAGCGGGGCTCATGGGGCCTGGGGTCCCCTAGTGCAAGGCACCCTTTCAGATACAAGCCATCTTTCAAAGACACCTCAACATTTCATTTGAAAAACCACTTCAAGTTGTGTGGCAACTATACAATTAAGACTTCAAGTTTTAGCAGGGATGCTCCATTATTTCATCCTAAGAACAAACTATTTCCACTGTAGGGGCTCTGAAACTAAATGCATCTTATAATCACAATGGTGCATTTGGTTTAAACTGGCAGATGCTTTTTTTTTTCCCCTTCCCAGTGGGGCATCAAACAATGGTGCATCTTACAAAAGATGAACAGAGTGCTCAAAAATAGATTTTATAATAGTTATGCTTGGACTGTCTACAGCCTGTCAGTGTTTGTGGCTACAATAGAGTATCTAGGTAAAACCTATGCAATTCAGTTCAGCTCAAGCAAGGTTTGCTGAGCAGATGGTGTATGTCTAAGATGAGAAATAAGACCGGTTTCCCACGGTGCCTATAACCTGAGAGAACGGCGACCACCTCACCTCACCTGCAATGGCTGCTCTGACATTATTAATAGCAAGTGATGGGAAGAACTACATCAAGTTGGTAAGAAGATGTCATACCTGGTCTTTAAGGGGTAGCAACATTTAGCTTGATTTGAGAGGATGAGAAGAAATAGCCAAAAGATGGACTCTATGTGTATAAAAGAAGGGTAAAATAATTTTTCTAAGAACTAAGGCATACCACTTCAACCTGATATAGTATCTTGAACAACAACAAAATCATTGAAAACTGTTATTCGATCTATTTTTAATGCTTTTTTTTTTAAGGAAAAAAATTGGAATTATTCCCTTCTGTGTATTAGTCCATTGGTGCTGCTATAACAAAACACCTTAGGCTGGATAATTTATAGACAATGCACATGTATTCCTCACAGTTCTGGAGACTAGAAAGTCTGAAATCAAGGGGCCAGCAGATATGGTGTCTAGGGAAAACCTGCTTCTCACAATATGAAAGTGGCCAAAGGTCATATAGCTTCTTGCCAGCCAGCTTCTCCATCTCTTTTTTAGATTTATTACTTTTATTTTATATGTAAGAGCAACTTGCATGAACCATGTTCAGGTCTGGGGCCATGGAGGCCAGAAGAGGGCATCAGATCCCTGGGAATTGGAGTTACAAACGGATGTGAGCAGCCATATGGATGCTGGGAATGGGACCCAGGTCCTCTGCAAAAACAGCCTGTGGTCTTGACTGCTGGGTTGTCTCTCTAGCCCCTTTCAACCATTTTAAATACGAGCAGTCGTCATTCCCCAGTGGAGCGCTCCTACTGATTAGTCATCGCCCAACACCACCTCATCTTTCCACCATCACTTTGAGTCTTGGGGTCCAACATTTGAATTGGGAGGAGACATGAGCAGAAACCAGATCACCTCTCAAAAAGGACAGATAAAGACGCAGGTAACAGACAGCTCCGTCCAACAACAGAACAGTTCAAATAACCTGTGAGAGGTCAGATGTTTAAACACTGCTCAGCCACATCTGTATGAACCACAGTATCTGTAATAATGATTACACTGCAAAGCAGCAATAGCTTATTATAAAAACAAAAAATGATGCCTCTACCTTAATTCTAAATTGAGTTCAGCCTCCAAGATTCTATAGACTTGCACATCCGTTCCTTACGGTCCTCAGCAACCAAAGCTGTGTGGGATACATGGTGCATCCAGGAGCCCTTGAAACAACTACGGTACTTCCGATTAACCTTTCCATGGAATACGAGGAGGCGCCAGTGGGGGCCTAAGGCATTACAGACCTCTAGTGTCACTCTGGTTACGCGGGCAAAGAGAACCCAGTAGGGAAACAACAGCAAAGTCCCAAGGAATGAACTCAGCCCACACTTTCTTACCAGTCTCTTAAGGCAGCTTAATTTATCCTTCTATATTTCCCAACAGGAAAGTAACCCATGGGATCCCCTGGAGACCCCAGCCTCCACTCCCACCCGCATCGTGCTAATAATAAGCTCCCTGAGATTTTCCCTTTTCCACCAACAGGAGGTTAAGAATGACAAAAAGCATCGCTGAGTTGGACCCCTGAAAGCCTAGAAGCAAGAGTGAGTGAACCTCACTGTAAAAGTGGCTGTGACACTGGTTTCACCAAGTGACGTCTGATATTCATCACAGCCACTTTACAAATTGAGAAGGAATAATAAAAATCGCACGACGTAGTCACATGCTGAAAATTTAAAAGTAGGAGAGAAGCTACAAAATAAAATAAAACCACAACAGAATACAGACATGTCTACTCCACTAAGTCAGAGGATAGCCAGCCCTTTCCACGATAAAGGGAGTTCTGGGAAGGGTCTGCACCATGGACACATCAAAGCCCCTGCCGACAAGCCAGTATATAAAAATCACAAGGAAAATCTGTGTCTCCTGTGACAGCTACTGGCTTTATAAGCTTGACATTTACTGCCAAGTAATAGTGGTAGGACCACACAGAGAGCGAGGCGACGCCAGGCCTGGCTAAGGAGAGTCAGCTACAGCAGCGCCCAGGGCACTGATAATGCAGGAACTTTACAGACATCCCACTCAACAAAACATTTCTAAGCATGCCCACCCCGAACGGTATCAGCGTGTGTTGCCAAGTCCTGATTACACATCTGAACTACTGTTCTTATAAATTATGCACATTCTCAGTATGTGAAGAACCAAAGGGAAATCCAGAGATGAAGACGCAAACTCAAGGCGTGTGTGTGTGTGTGTGTGTGTGTGTGTGTGTGTGTGTGTTCACAACAAAGACAGTAATAAATATCCCTTCTCTGGTAGTTAAGAAAACCACCCCACATGCAGACAATGAACACACAGCAGAAAGACACACCCTGCCCTATAAGCATGGGCTTCCTGGACATCCAGATGTGGCGGGGAAGTGGTTAAGAAAGGTCAGCTAGCAGGCTAGAAAAACTACAGGCTAGCAATAGCAAATCACAGAAAATAGTTTTTTAAAAAATCACCTCTAAGTGAGAGAAGCATGGGAGAATGGGGAAATAGAAGGATCCAGAGGGTCCTAGAAACCTACAAGAAGAACATTATGATGGGCAGATCTGGGCCCAGGGGTCCTGCTCAAACTATGGCACCAGCCAAGGACAATACGTGCAGTAAACTTTGAACCCCTACCCAGATCTAGCCAATGGACAGGGCATTCTCCACAGCTGAGTGGAGAGTGGGGTCTGACTTTCACACGTACTCTGGTGCCCCATATTTGACCACGTCCCCTGGATGGGGAGGCCTGGTGGCACTCAGAGGAAGGATAGCAGGCTACTAAGAAGAGACTTGATACCCTATGAGCATATACAGGGGGAGGAAGTCCCCCTCAGTCACAGTCATAGGGGAGGGGAGTAAGGGGGAAATGGGAAAAAGGGAGGAATGGGAGGATACAAGGGATAGGATAACCATTGAGATGTAATATGAATAAATTAATAAAATATATTTTTAAAAAAATCACTTCCAGAAGAAAAAGTTTGCTAAAACAAGCAAAATTTTGATCCTCGTAGCTTGGGGTGGGGGTTGTGGGAGGAGGTGGAGGAGGGGAAATCCCATCTCTGGCTACCTGCCAGTCCAGGAAGCCATGACTAATAGAAGAAAGTCTTGATCGATCATGTGACCTATGACCTCAGCTGATACCTATATTTCCTTCACTTGGCTCCACGCTTTCCCCCGATTAGTCCTCTTCCTCCCACATAGGCTCTGCCTTTTTCCTCCACCTGACTCGCTTGCTATACAGCGCTCAGCCCTTTCTGCCTCCAGCAGGCTTCTCCCGCTCTCCTGTGGACACCTCCATGGAACTTCTGTTGGTGTTTCTAATCACACACTTCACACACAGTTAAAAACTCCCATCCTCATGATTCGGTTGAAGAAGGTATCGTGATTTTCAAAAGGAAATGGGTTCTGGATTCAGAAACAGGGCGATCCGACATGTAATGAACCACTTTCTTTTACAGGTCATCGCTGAAGCCAAAGTGAGCCGGCACCCAGGACAACCCCACTCCTTAGTACTTAGCGGAGTTTCTCAGTAACTCACTTCTTTCTTCCCTCCCCCTCCTTCCTCGGCCCTTGTTTCTCCCGCCAAGCCCTTGAAGCATCTTCTGTATTTACTCGTCCTTTCTGTTCCCACCCCACCCTGAGTCCGCTGCTATTCCCTTTCGGTCCTGTCTACCTCACTGCATATAAAGAAAACCAACGCCATTCAAGACACACTTCCACCTGCAGCCACTTCAGTGCCTGCCCCACTAGCTGAGACACAAATGAGTAAAGAAACATCCCTATCAATTATTTGATTATTTATCTTAACCCTCTCTTCTGGCTAGCTCTGGTGGCTCACACCTAGAGTCCCAACACTTGTGAAATGGAGGCCAGCCTGAGTTACAATATTGAGTTCCAGAGAGGCTTGCCTTAGAGACAGGAACCCTGTCTCAAAACACAACACTGAGTAGGGCTGGTACTACAGCCTGGTAGAATGTTTGCCTAGCACGCACCAAGTGTTGGAGTCAAGCCCCAGCAGCACATAAACTGGGCGGCAGAGGCAACAGGATCAGTTCTGTGCCATCCTGAGCTACAAATCAAGTTCAAGACTATCCTGGCCCACATGAGAACTTGTCATTCATATATATATATGATATGTGATATATATCTTGTGATAGGATTGCAAATTCTATGAGGGAAAGGTTCATTTCCTTCTGGCATAGTCAATGGAACATGTCCATTTATATTACTTATACCTACAAGACCCCATTACCATACACACAAGTGAAAAATAGGACCAAAAACCTAGACACCAGAGCCTAGAAAAGCCAAAAAATAAAAGGAATCAACACTGCTTCCAAGTGACTTTCTTCTTCTCCTTTATGTAGAGAGCATCCGTACCCTCCAGATGAAGAAATGCTGAAGTGTTATTGTCCCCATAGAGCATTCACAATGAGTAGCTAGCAGGTGCTCCTGGCTGACTCTCAAGGGAGGGCTCGGCCTTTTCCATGTTGCTTGAGATCCCAGGCATCCATTCGAGCCAACACCTCCCTCCATGCTCTGTGAGGCTCTTTCACGTGGACATGGAAAACATCAGTAGACTGTGGATGGGAACCACATACACAACTCATCGCTTGATAGCTCTGCTCCTGGCTAGCAAAGTGGCCCTTCATTTAGCCCTTGTCCCGGCTGGCTGTGACACGCATACAAACTGTGGGGGCCTTGGGTTCATGAGCTTCCCTGTTGGCGGTATTTCAGTTCCAGCCTTGAAATCACCACCCTCTCCCACCTCTGATCCACGACTTCAATCGCACAGCAGGGAGAGTGTGTGGGGGTGTCCCCAGCAAGCCCTCGGTTCCAACACAGCTGGCGCTTGGAGTTGAGCTTGAAAGCCCATCCACGGGAGGAGGGTCGGAGCGATTGTTCAGTAGCCTCCTACACCTGTTCATGACTAATGCGTCATGCTGGGAAAGCATTTCCTCCCAGTTAGTAAGAACTGACACGTCCCCATTTAAACCAAACCAGTCCTGAGAAGGAAGGTACAGCCCCCCTCTAAGGCCTAAGCACCCCTTTCTGAAAATACCCACCTTCAAGGAAGGCAAGCTAAGGACTTAGGCTTAAGACTGCCTCCTCAAGCCACTTCTCCATGAGCCAAATCAAAGCACACACACCATGGGTGGGCAATCGGTATTCCCTTTAAAGTGCTGACATAAATACTGCAGTACAAACTAGCTCCTTTCTCTGCGACTTTAGATTCTTCTGAAATGAAACTGGTCACCTCACAAGTTCTCTGACCACAACATCAAAGGGTATGGTTGTTGTGTCAGTCAGTTTCCCACCACTATCTTAGGGAACCAGTTTATAAAAGGAAGTTGGGGGGGGGGCGGTGTTTTGGGTCATGGTTTTGGAGGCTCTGGTCCATGGCTGGGATGGCCCAGCTGCTCTTGGTCTGGTTGTGAGGTAGCGCAGGATGGAGGAGGTCCGTGCTGGATGCAAAGTCACTCCATGGACAAAGGGTGAAAAAATAAATAAAATAAAAGAGGGAAAAGATAAAATCCCCAAGCCCTCACAAGGAAGGCACAGTCCACACACGGTCTCTCCACTGGTCCCCATAACCTTAAAAGGTCCCCACTAGTGACAGGCTGGAGATTAAGCATTAAAAATAGGGGCTTTTCAGAGAGACTCCAAATTGGTATATACAGGGGGAGTACTATGTACATAATCAATGCAGGGCTTTAGTTTTCCAGTAGTGATTTTCCACTCAAAATAGCACCCAAGAGAAGAAGGCGGGGACTAATCAAGTGTATTCACCAAATAGAGCTTGGTGATCAAAATAACAGCAGCCCTAGCTTCTGCCGATGCCACGCTCCGCGCAAGCACAGGGAAGCTGGGGCTGTGTGAGGCCTGAGCTAATGCTGGCACCAGGATGCCAGCTCTTGAGCCTCCTGTTTGGATCTGTTTCTCTCGCTGTCCTCACACTCACAGGAACAGCGTACCATCTGTGCTGTGCCGCCCAGCGCAGTTCAGTTTCCCATGAACGTAAATAAGGCCCTGATGTCATTTTTTCATCTTAACAAGTTTCTTCAACAAATGTTTTCTGGCCTCAATCTTACTTCAACTCAACCCAATCCCAATGCAACCCCAACTCAATATGGCTGCTCTGTCCTTGAATCACAGGGGGAGAGGCGGGATGGTTCAGTAGGTAAAGGTACTTGCCCTGAAGCCAGGCAAGCCGAGTTCAATCCCTGTGTTTTGTTTTTGGTTATTAAAGATTTATTTATTTATTATGTATAGTGTTCTGCCTGCATGTACACCCGCAGGCCAGAAGAGGGCACCAGATCTCATTACAGATGGTTGTGAGCCACCATGTGACAGCTGGGAACTGAACTCAGGACCTCTCGGAGAGCAGCCAGTGCTCTTAACCTCTGAGCCATCTCTCCAGCCCCCAACCCCTGTGTCTCTACAATGAAGGGAGAGAACTGGCTCCTTCTGAACACTGCAGGCACATCCAACTGACTCTCCAGTGAGAACTAGCATTTTTAAGATGGAGGAAAAAATGAGAATGCATGAAAAAATTTAAATTCCACAACAGGCACAATGTGTCACTATTGCCCCAATACTTGGAACAAAGCTCATGTACGCATCGGTGAGCGCCTTGCTGCCTTTGATTCCACTCTGCAGACAGAGCAGACCATGGCTTCTCATTCACTCTCTGGGGCTGGGGAGGTGTCTCAAACAGTCGAGCACTTACTGTGCAAGCATGAGGACCTGAGCTCTGACTTCACCCCACCCCTCCAGCACCCACAGAAAAGCCAGATGTGACAGCAGAACCCCGTAATCCTAGTGCTGTGGAGACACGATAAAGAAGATTCCAGGCTAGCCAACTCTGCAAGGAAGAAACAGCATCACTAAAGATAAGGTAAAAAAGCAAGCAGGAAAGACAGTTGATGCTGACTTCTGACGCCCCCCCCCCACATGCACATGCACGCACGCACGCACACACACATTCATACCATGCTAGCCCTGCTCCAGTTCAGACTACTGACACAGAGGAAGACTCGGTGAACACACTTACCCAGTGTCACACCATGGGTTAAAAGAATAGCACCAGGACAAGTGAGCTAAGACAATGAATTAACTGCCTCCACGTAAAACCAGGGGATCTGTGTGAAGGCATGATGTTAAATGAGAGAAACTGGCCGCAAAAGAACAGACTCATTGTTGCAGAAGGTAACGATGTAAGGTGGAGAGGGGGAAGGGGCTGACAGCTGTGAGATGCAGACAGAGTTCACCTTAGAAAGTCAAACAGGCGGAACTGGACTGCAGAGCACTCAGCACGCAGAGCCACATGCAGGAAAACCGTTACTAAGTCAACTGTATGCCGTGGTATTACACAAAAAACAAAAAACTAGAGAACTTGAATAAAATCTACAAAGTGTTTCATAATTTGAAAAGTGTGTATGTGTGATCAATGAATTGTACGTGCGCATACACATACATATATACATGAGATCGATTAGTCACCATAGCACCCTGGGAGCAGGCACAAGCATCATACCTACGCCACTTCTGGATAACGGCATATCTGGTGTCTAGGGGCCACAGGAGTGACTCATTCATCTTTGGATCCAGGCCCACGCCCTTCAGCCTCTGCTCATCTGTCTGCACTGTCCTCGATAGCTCCACACTCACTAGAGACCACAGGCCTTCCCAATGCTCCCAGAGACACACGGCCTCTGGTCAAAGTTAAGATCCCCAGAGCCAGCAGGCAATAACAACGGAAAACTTTCTTCGCCCTAAAGCCCTCTTCTGTAGAACTACAGAACCTGTAGAAAGTGTCCTGTCGGTTCCCACGGTGGGAAACAACAGCGTGTGTCTGCTACTGTTACATCTCCCGGCTTTAGCCAAGTAATCAAGCTGTCTGCCTCACTGGCTGCTCCAAGCATCCATGTCACTGCTGGTGATACCCTCACCTGGGAATCTTCCTTCTCCAGTGTTCTGCCTTCTCACTCAAGTCTTTCCCACCAGCCATAAGTACCACGCAGACGGTGAGAAAGGGTGGTGACAGCTGAGGGTTCATCCTTGGCTCCTGCACCACTTACTCACTAGGCACGAACAAATATCAGGCTCACAGGAGGGAGGGGAGGGGAGGGGAAGAAGGGATGGAGTGTAAGCTTTAAAAATAAAGTCCTATGCAGACCTCCATCCCCCCAAGTCCTCTGTCACAGGCCAGGTGTAAAGAGTCAGAGAGAGAAAGAACCACATCACATCTCCTACATAGGTTGAGGAGTAAGGCAGAGCCAAGAGACGGCAGGACTTCATACGGTGGTGGCTCTTTACGCTCACACTTAATGTTTAGCCTCAACACCACCTTCCCACTAATTATTTTTAATCTTTCCTTACAGCACTGGGGAGTAAACCCAGGGTCTTACCAGCGCTCTCAGCAAGAGCCCTACCACCGAATGGCATCCACAGTCCCTTGGTAACTAAAGGCGGTGGGGCATCAACGCCATGAACCAAACTTTGTAATTGTAGGTTTATCGTTTTGCTTTCTTTTTAACATGATATGTTCAAAATTCTTGAGGACAAAGCAATGAACTGTTCGGAAATACTTGGGAATGTGATTTGCATATGCAACTCTTTAAGATTTTAGTATTTCTTTCTGGGACTCGGTTAAAATATGTGCCTTCTCCCATGCCTCTTTGGATGAAGGAAAGACATCACAGCACTGGCTTCTAGGTAGTAAATCTGGTCTCACATGCACACCACCGCCCTCTTCTTGCATGACAGTCCTGAGAAGAATTAACCACTGACATTGGCCCAGGCTCCAGTGGGGCAAATGTGGAGCCTTGTCAACTGTTATTTCTTGTTGGGGCGTTGTGCTGTTTGTGACGTACATCCCGCTAATAATGGGAGTTTGTCAGCTTCTTTTTGTTTGAACCTGACACAATGGGAAAAGCCCTTGGGGGTTAATTATTAATCTCCAAATGAAATCTGAAACAGATAATGGACAGGTCTTGGGCAATGTATGTGAGAGACTCCCCACAACATGTGTCAAAGCCCGGACTGTTCTGGGCAAGTGCTCTCAAGTGCACGACTCCTGCCATGAGCTGGGAGGAGGAAGAGACGAGGAACTTGGCTGAAGGCCCAGGGAATTTTGCTTCTGCTACTTAATACCAAACGATGAGAGAAAGTTTCTTCAAACGACCAAGCCTCAGGTTCCTCCGTGATGGAATGGGAACAGAATGAGTATGGAGGATTGTGGGAAATCACAGTGTACAGCCCGAGCCTCAGAGGTCACTGGTAGCAGAGAGGAAAATGGTTTTTTCCCTTATACCCTGATATTATCCGACAACAAAGTCTCAGGCGCTTGAGCCAACCTTCAAGATTTGAGACAAGCATGCATGTGCTCTATGAAATCATACCTGAACTACAGACACTCGGTCCTACGCTCCCTGACAAGGAGTGCAAAGACAGAGGCCTAACAATCACAGGGCAAGCAGCGCCCTTCTCGATGACCTGTGGCAACTCAGGTACATGGTTCTGTAAGAGGAGATGCCAGCTCTTCAGCTATTCACATCTTTACAAAATTCTTTAAAAAAAAAGAAAAAAAAAGTTGGGGCTGGAGAGATGGCTCAGTGGTTAAGAGCACCACCTGCTCTCCCTAGAGGTCCTGAGTTCAATTCCCAGCAACCACATGGTGGCTCACAACCATCTATAATGTGATCTGATTACATTATCTGCAGATAAAGCACTCATATGCAATAAACAAAATAAACAAATCTTTAAAAAAAAAAAAGGTGTTGCCTGATATGAGCTGTTGATGGGTAAATTCCAAATAGGAACAAATTGCAGTCTCCTGGAAGAAGCGCAGGCAGCAGGATGTAGTACTATTGCCCAAGAACTTGTCAGGAAAGGAGGCAGAGAGATGGCTCACTGGGTGGAAGCACGTATCAAGCATGCTTGAGGACCTCAGTTCAAATCCCAGAAAGGTCAAAAAACAAAAACAAAAAACAGAAGCATAGTGTGAATATCTGTAATCCCAGTGGTCTTACGGTGTTCCAGGTGGGTGGGAGGCAGAAACAGGAGAGACTCCAGCAGCCCAAGGGTCAGCTAGACTCACACACCCAGCAGAGAAACGTGAAGTCTGTTTCTATCAAGGTAGACAACCAGGAGCAACACCCAAAGTTGTCCTTTGACCTTCACACATGTGCTATGGCATGGCATGCATTCACCTATGTTCACTCACATACCTACGTAGCGTGCACACACACACACACACACAGAGTTATGTATGAAGTGACAGACAGGATGGATCTGAATGGGGAATTTCAAAGCAATGTTGAGCTAAGAGTAAAATGACAGATTTCATCACTTTTGGTTAACATCACACACAACAGCACTGTGCAGGAGGCACTGGGTACCAGTGCTCAGGCCTGGAGGGAGGGGTCGTGTACCAACTAATAACACTATTGCCCTACTTACAGTGGGGGGGGGGGGGAGCCAGGTACCAACTCCAACACAGGCAGGATTACTTGACCCAGACTATAAGTCCAGGCCTGGGAACCATGGAATGTGCACATAGGGCCCAGGTTACAGGAGCCAGATTAAGAAAGAATTTAAAATTATACCTCAGAAACTCCAAGCTTATTTCTCTTTATTTTCTATACTTCGCTAAGCAGGCCCATAGCTGTGGGACATAGCAAGGGTAATGTGTGTGGACACTTGTTGGGATTGTGTTTCGTAAAAATGGAGGCCAGATGGAATTCCATTTTAGGTAAATTAAATACAAATAAGCATGTAGTTGCCTATTGCTTTGATCTAAGTGCAATATGAGGCTAGGAGATTACAAACACGATTCAATGATTACACTGTCTGTATAATCCAATTATTCATCATAAACATTACTGTTATCCGAGAAGTCAAATACTTGGGAGACTGTCCTGTATGCTACACCATCTTCAACTTCCAGTGACTGCTGGCCTTGACTCTCCTGAATTACAGAGGCATCGCTGTCTTCACAGTGATGAATGGAGAAATCATTTTTTTAAATAAAAATCATAACTCTAAAAAAGTAACTTGTAGAAAAGAAAACATTACAATACAACAAGAAGAAAATGAGATAGTAAACGTGGACATGACTCTGCCCCAGAACCTGCTGCCAAGCAGCAGTGCGGCCCCTGACCCACCACCCTGAGCCGCAGCCTGTGCGGGGATGAGAGCTGCATATACGTTCACATGCTGCTCCACGCTTACAGCTAGGACAAGGCCCTCTTTCCAACTTTCTTAGACACTTCAGACTAATCCCAAGCTCGAGGTATAAGAAATGGCAAATGGGGGCTGGAGAGATGACTCAGAGGTTAAGAGCACTGTCTGTTCTTCCAAAGGCCTTAAGTTCAATTCCCAGCAACTGCATGGTGGCTCACAACCATCTACAATGAGATCTGGTGCCCTCTTCTGGCGGGCAGGCACACACATGAGCAGAATATGTATACATAATAAATAAATATGTTTTTAAAAAGAAATGGTAAATAAGAAAGGTTGTAGGGATAGAAAAGACAGAGATGGAGTAACAAACTATAAGTGAGGCATACAGTAATCTTAGAAGATTAAGCTAGATATTGAGCCTAATGCCTATAATTCCAGTACTCAGAAGGCTGAGGCAGGGGAACAACCACTGTCGTGTTACAGGCCAGCCTGGGCTACAATGTCAAGCACTGCCTCAAAAACAAAACAAAGCAACAAACAAACAAACAAAAATAATCACCCAAAAAAAGCTCATCTCAGAAGCAAACAACAAAAGGCATCAGGATGGAGATGTGGGCAAAACTCAGGGCAGAGCACCAGCTTCGCATGCCAGAGGCTCTGGGCTCAGGAGACACTGAGTAAACCCTAGTCCTTTTTTTTTTTTTTCTGGTTTTTTTGAGACAGGGTTTCTCTGTGTACCCTTGGCTGTCCTGTACTCGCTTTGTAGACCAGGCTGGCCTCGAACTCACAGTGATCCACCTGCCTCTGCCTCCTGAGTGCTGGGTTTAAAAGTATACGCCACCATGCCCAGCTAAACCCTAGTCCTAAACTCCCAGATGTTTTTAATTACAGGACGTCATCAGGACAAACTGTTCTTTAAAAATCCATCTGGCTAGTCTCAAAATTGAGACCCTAATTCAGTTCTGTGCAATCCCAGAAAGCACCAGAGGCCAATGGCAAACACAACAGCTCAGTCACAACCTTTCACTCCCTTGTAAATCCTGATGGCAGATAGGAGTCTTCAGCCCTTGTCATGTTCCCAATTTCTAAGTTTACCTCAATCCTGCCTCAGGAGTGCCTTTCCACTGTACTGGTCTAAATCAACTGCATGCATGTGCACGTGCACAGGAGTTCAAGTGCAAGCGCGTGCTTGAACTAATATATATAAAATTATGGTGGCTGGAGAGGTGGCTCAGAGGTTAAGCACACTGCCTGCTCTTCCCAAGGTCCTGAGTTCAGTTCCCAGCAACCACATGGTAGCGGCTCACAACCATCTATGATGAAGTCCGGTGCTCTCTTCTGGCCTGCAGGTGTTACATGCAGGCAGAACACTGTATACTAAATAAATAAATCTTAAAAAAAAAATTATGGGTCAAATTTTAAATTCTTTTGCTTAATGAGGATTATGACAGGAAGTTTCCGGTGGGATTCTCTCCTCAGTAAAATGATCTGTCTTAAAGACCCTTATCTATAAGCAAGTTTTCAGATTTAAATATAAAGCCATGGGGCTGGAAAGATGGCCCTCACGTGTACAGTTCCCACCCCCACGTCAGGAGGCTGCTGAACCACCTGCTCCTCCAGCTCCAGGGGACTCAAGCTCTCTTGTGGGTCCTGCAGGCGTTTGCATCCATGTGTGCACACCTACAAAGACATAGGCTCGTGTACATGTAATACAAAACTAAAGATAAAAACCTTTAAGCGTGTGTGTACGTAAAAATATAAAGCCGAACGCTTTGGTGGGTTATTTTTAGTGTGGCAAAGTGGAATAAGTCAGAAAGAACATTACTGCGATAACAGACGAGCTCTGGTTCAAGCATCCAATCCCAGCACTGGGGGAACAGATGGATGAAGACTGGGTGGGGAGGGGCCTGGGGGCGGGGGAGGACCAGGAACATCAACACAAAACAAAAGCCATTTCTCAGCTCTCTTCTCCTTTACAGGACCTAGGATGACATGTTAAATGGCCCGTCTGGCTGCCTCTCGGTGGGGTTGGGCCTTTCTCTTAGTCATGCCTCTGCTTAAAAACCTGCCCTTCCCTCTCCTTGGAGATTTTTATCAACACCAACTTGTGTAGGGAAAGAGCTATTACGACATCTGCAAAGCTGGGTCTTGACATGACTGAACTCCTCCTGGGTCTTTTAATAGCATGTCTAAGAATGCACCTGGAGGCTGGAAGCTGCCCGTCGTCGCCAACTGACAGATCCTCAGCGGCCCTTGTTTCATTGTTTCATAATTTAGGAACAAAACCAACCTGCTTAGAAACCCTTCCCTTCGAATGTCCGAGGTGGACTTGACCCAACGTAGCCATAAACTAGACGGGCCAGGCATGACGGCCTAGAACTGTAACCGCAATGCTGCCAAGGCTGAGGCAGGAGGATTGTGATGAACAGGGCTTCAAAATCAAAATAAGCCATGGTATGGAGAATGCGGAAGGAAGGCAGCTTGTATGTTGTCGGTGCCCACACAGTGCAACGTCCAAGGCTGTCAAAAGTGGGAGAGGGGAATCCCCAGGAGAGACTTCCCACCGCCCAAGTCGGGGTGACTTCGGCACCAAGACAAGTAGAATCTCATTAAGACAGATAACATCGCAGGTTATAACTGGTTGGTTTGCAGATGAAGCATCTCAGGCACTGCTGAGAGGGAGCCTGGGAAACGCCTGCGCTGACCTCACATATGAATTAATGAAGGCCTCACGGTTTTGTTGTACTGCTGGGAAATGAGAGAAACACTAGGAGGCTGGGCCCGTTTGAAGGTCCCTGGGACTGGGCCTCAGAGGGATGGATTTTGCCCCCTGTCACTTTGTCTCCATCCATCTGTCCTCTACTTCCTGCACTCAACAGGACGAGCAACTCTTGTTCTGTGATGTCCTTCTCCCATGACGTGCAGTCACACGTTAGCCCAGAAACAACAGAACCACCCAAGCGTGGCCCGAACCTCAGAAACTGTTAGCAAACCTAAGTGCTTTCTACTTTTTTATTGTTTCTCTCGGGGATGGTCCCAGTGCTGAAACATCTGCTGACCACAGTATATGAGTCCATGTTCTGCCCTGACAACAGAAGTCTGAATCACTTATTAAAACAGACTCAGCTCACGGCTCTGGAGGCTGGGAAGTCCAGGTGCGTGCACCTGGTCATCTGCAGGTGGGGATTTCCTTGTTCCATCACAGTATGGCGGAAGGTACTACAGGACAAAAGGGAGCATCAGCTCAGGTCTCTTTTCCTTGTCCTATCAAGCCACTAACGCCATCATGGAGGTGCCGCTGTCGTGACTTCCTTAACTCTGATGACCTCCCAGAGGCCATCTCCGTTCTATAACTTTGAGAACTATGTTTTCAACACATGGAGCTCGGGAGCCACATTTAAACTACAGTAGTATGAAACCAAGAATCTACGCTGATAAAAATAAAGCTGAAAGCTTCTAACGAGCAGTTTATGTTTCAAAATTATAGAATCATTACACAAGGAACAAGGGCAGGAACGCTACAGGTGACCACGTGACCCAGATGAGCACACATCACCAGAAACGAGACCCCTGAAAAGCTGCCGCTCTCTGAAGGCAGCAGACCACGTATATCCACGTGAATGGCATGTTGGCCCACAGTGCAGAGCACGTGCCGAATGATGAGAAAGCATTCACTGATGCTGTCCCAAAGGGACTCCACACAGCAACTGGCCTGGGCTTTCTAGAAGTGTCCTGTCATAATCATGAGAATCAGGAGTGCACCGAGGAGCTGAATGACGTAAAGAAACAGTGACATGGACAGACGTGGTTCTCAACTGGAAACAGGAATGACTGGACTAAGGCGGGGGGGGGGGGGGGGCGGGAAGGGCTGGAGAGAGGGCTCAGTGTTAAGAGTATTGGCTGCTCTTATAGAGGACCCAGGTTCAATACCCAGCACCCACACAGCAGCTCACAACTGTCTGTAACTCAAATTCAGGTAGATCTGAGTCCCTCACACAGACATATATGTAGGCTAAACACCAAATGTACATAAAAATAAATACATTAAAAAAACCTCAAATGGGGTATAAAGAGGGGTGGATGGCAGGGATGCACCAAATTAGTCTCATGATTTGGGTCCCTGTATGGTGTTTTGCAGAAAACCATCATTGTAGGGGAAAAACTATGAATGCCTGGGAGTGGAGGGCCACTTACTCTCAAACGATTTGGTGAAACGATAAATGCTTACACTGTGGGACCAACTTTACTCCAAGTATGCTGAAAAATCAAACTAAGAAGGTTCATTTGTTTGAGGCAAGGTCTAACTGTGGAGCCCTAGCTGGCCTGGGACTCACAAGGTAGACCACACTGGCCTCAAACTCAGAACTCTGCCTGTGTCTGCCTCCTGGTACTGGAATTAAAGGGATGTGCCACCATGTCTATTTTGTGTATGAGGGTGGGAGGAACCCGCATATACCATGGCATGCATCTGGAGGCCAGAAGTCAGAGCATAACTTGTCAAAAGTGGTTCTTTCTTTCCACCAAGTGTGCTCCGCTACAACTCAGATCATCACAGATCATTAGACTTGGTGACAAGTGCCTGAGCCCATTAAACAATGGCGAAGAGCAAAATTTTAAAGATGATTATTTACTGTATGTTATGAATGTCGATAAAGGCACAGATGTGGATAATCTGTAGGAGCTACCGCTGGGCTAGTGACTGCATAACATGAGCACTGATTAAATAATGTATCACGTTCACATTAGAAAAGACATATAGCCCTTTAGCCCCCCCCCTTTTTTTTAGCACATCAGTGTACATTTGAGGCTGAATGCTGCCTTTTCGTGCCAAACCACTCCTGTGGCAGCTGTCAATACTCAGAGGACCCAGAAAGCTCAGAAACTACTCCTGCCTCTGAGCGCCCTCAGTAGGCCAGAAAACAATCTTGGCCAAATTTCCTGTGGGACCTAAATCCATCCGAGTACTGGCCATGGCAGGCCCCGTAGCTTACCAGCACAGAGGGGACCCTGTGTGTTCAGGGTGGTACAGCCATAGATTCAGTGGGTTCTAATCCCACATCTACCCCTCGAGTCGGGGGCAGTAGCGTGCAGGTCTTGTTTTGGGTATCTGGGAAACGGGGTAGCAGGCATGCGCATCTCACCGCTGCAGGAGCAGTTCTCAACAAAGGTCCCCCCATCACCTGCCCTGGGCTGTTTCCTCAGGACACTCAAGTGCAGCAATGGGAGAGAGCTTTCCTAGGTAGACACCCCTCTGCAGCAGACTAATGAATAAGGGGGGCTCAGCTGGGAGCTCACACTCTGTCTTGTTCAGTGAAAGAACAAGGAAAATGAAGGGGGTCACAGGAGGACAATGGCTCAGCAGGATTGGGGAATCAGAACTAGAGGCTGTCCAAATGAGGGCGAGGGGGAGGGGAGGAAATCCACAGGAGGACAGCCAAGGTCCTCCAGTGCCACCCCGGGCATGGTTAGCTCTGCACATGCACACATGCAGACAGCCCCAGCAACAGGACTCTGGGCAAGCCATCCAGCCTCTGCCTCAGTTTCCTCCCTCATACACTAACAGATAAGGACCTCACCCTGCTGGAGTTTGGAAGAGAGTTCTATGTTCTCTATGCCTCTGCCTTTCGTGTACCACCTACAATTTAACAATTATTAATCTGAGACACAATGTGTGCATTAAACATACATAAGGCTTATTATCTAAAATATTTACTATTTTGATCTGGTGTTATCATTGGCTCAGCCCTGAGGATGCTCGGTGTCTACTATAGAACTATGTTCCCAAGAGATGGCAGCACACAGTGAGCGCTCAGTTAGCGCCTACTCTTAGGGATGACGATATTGATTAGTACTCATCATGAAGGTGTGGCTTGGGAAGAGCTGCCAGGTGTGTTGGAGAGGGAGACTGCAGCAACATGTGCAGCCAGTGACGTCAGACCAGCTGGCCGCCAAAGGCCAGCAAACGTCAGATGGACTGTGAGCAGCATCCTACCAGTGCCAGGAGGCCTTCTGCAGGAGCTCTGCTTGAACCCTACTCATTCTCAACTTAACAAGCCTGGTTATCTGCTGGGACAGCTTACCATAAACCCAACAACATAAGGAGCCAGAAGGCCGTGTGCTGCTGGAGTGCAGGACTAGATTTACAAAACCACAGTGATAGCAGGAATGAAGCAACCATAAGACCTCAGATAAAGAGAGCTCCAGAGCGCCCCCCCCAATACACCCCAAACCTTACCCACCTCCATGGTACCACTCAGGGTTCACTCTGCAGGAGAAAGAAAAAGTCTGACCAAGGACTAACTGATGCCCCACAGACTCTACTGAAGATGTCTACTACCTAGAAAAGTTTAAAGCTCTTACTAAGATTATCTCAAAGATGAGACGCTTCCAAATTTACAGATCTGATGAAAATTTTTTAGTAGGAAAAAAAAACACAAACAAACAAAAACCAAAGACAAAATCAGGTAGCTGGGATTTTCCTTCTAAGCAAGAACATGTGGCTGTGGTCTTTGTGAAATAAACTCCCGGAACACTTCTCAAACGAGGAACAAAAAGGTGGCCTTCCGGTCCACAGAAGCCATAAAATTGGGGCAATTGGATGCTCGAGGGCACAGGGCAGGCAATCTCAGTTTACGTGGCTCTCCAGGAACTCTCTGCAGGTCCCAGACGGTTCACAGGTGGAACCCCTCGGTACACAGGCAGACATCCATCCTGAGGCTATACTCTCGTCATCAGGCAAAGCAGAAGTGTCCCCAATGCATTCTGAGAAAAAGAAAATCAAAGCGCACAGTCCTCCTTGCTTTCCTACTTCAGAATGTTCATGACCACCTAAGGGGAAAAGAACTTAGGAAATGCCATTGAACCCTCCGTGTCCAGGAAAGCCAGCAGCAGGCAGCCTGTGGAAAGCTCTGGATTGAGCTCTGGTACCCGATGGTGGCAGTGACACCTTTCACCTGGGAGGTGAGGAAATGAAGTGCCTTCCCAGCAGAGACCCAGGAGCCACTGTCAGAGTTCTGGCCAACTGCTCACAGAATGCAGAACGCCAAGGAAGGACTCAGAACTTAGCACAGCCATATAGAGTTAGTTTGGATCCCTGAATGATCACAAGGCAGAATGAACAACCTACCCTTTACTCCTCATAATGAGGACAGTTTTGGCTTCTGGCACAAGCTATGGGTGGTGTTCAGAATATATGAAGCCACAGGGTTAGGCCACCCATCACAACACTGCCTCAGGTTAATGAAAACGTGTAAGGACCACCCCCTAACGGAACACGTTTTCTGCTATCAATTTCATGACAGCTGACAAGACAAGAAAGTATTCTTGTTAGGAAAGTGACACAATGCAGGATGTACAGACATGAGTGGCCAGAACAATAGTTGTGGGTGAAAACAGGGTGTCAAAATGTTAATTTCTGAAGCCAAGTACCATTTGCTTTTATTTTGTTTTTATTATATATACAGTGCTCTGCTTGCATGTGCACCTGCAGGCCAGAAGAAGGCATCAGATCACATTATAGATGGTTGTGAGCCACCATGTGGTTGCTGGGAATTGAACTCAGGACCTCTGGAAGCGCAGTCAGGGCTCTGGAAGACCACTAAGCCATCTCTCCAGCCCCATGATTTGCTCTGTGTGTGTGTGTGTGTGTGTGTGTGTGTGTGTGTGTGTGTGTGTGTGTTGACTAGTGCAACGCAAGCCTCTGACAAAGAGCTACATTCCAACTTTTTGGAAGAGAAAACACAGCCAACTTGTCCTGACTGGTCAACAGCACCTGCACTGTCTCCTGATGTGTGAATAATGCAGTGCCAGGGAGCTCTATCCACAACAAAGGGACCACTCCAATCCTTGGCCCTGTGACTCCATCATCAGGAAGCACTTTCTCAACAGTACAAGAGAATAATGCCCCAAACTGCTCACCCAGAGGAACTGACACCTTTGTGAAGGAAGGAAAGAAGGGAGAGAGGGAGGGAGGGAGGGAGAGAGGGAGGGAAGGAGGGAGGGAAGGCGCCCTGGAATGCCCTTGCTAGGGGGTGGACTCCATTTTGGGGACAGTTACTACTATTATTACTAAGAAACCTGATTGCTAAGGCATCATTCAGGAAAGACCCAAGCTGTGAGCATTAAGGATCCATCATTTCAAATACGGCCACCAAGGTTTTCAGGGATTATGGTCCTTGACCAAATAAACATTTCTAAAGACCTCATCACACCCTGGTCTTTTAAAAAAAAAAAAAAGATTCAAAATACCTCCCTTCATTTTCTCCACCCTGAGATTTAGCAGCCTGCCTGGGAAGCCAGGGAGGGAGGTGTGGGCAGGGCGTGAAGGAGGCTCCTCCACTCCCCAGGTTCCTCACCTCCAGGGGCACCTACCGCTCTGCTCTCCAGGAAGGGAACCTGGCGAAGGCTCAGAAGGTAAGCTCTGAGGCCAGGGGACGATTGGGGTGGTTACTTAGCCACATTGAAGCCAGTTTCTCATCTGTAAATAGCGTTTTAATAATACTTACAGCCCTCCCAGGTGAGCTATGAGTTGCACACATGCTACTGCAGTTGGAGTGCAAACAGCAATAAAGGCTGATTAGCACCACAACATATTGCATAGTGTGTCATCTCAGAGCTCTGAAAATTATGGGAAGAATCAAAATGAGAATCCTAGTACTCTCAAAATGACAACCCTGCCCCTTCACAAAGCACATTTACTAAATAATCAAAAGTTTCAGTTCCATCTTAAAGGATTTTTCTTGGAAAAGGTACATGTGTATGCATGTGTTTGCCTGTGTTTGTGGTATGTGTCCGTGTGTATGCACATACCTCTGTGTGTGTGCATGTATGTGTGCCTGTACGTGAGCATGTGTGTGTGTGCATGTATGTGCATAAATACATCTTTGTGTATGAGCCTGTGTGCCTGTGTGCACGAGTGCCTATGTGTGTTCGAGCATGCATGTGTGTGCATGTGTGTATGAAACACACATGTGTGTGTGCACGTGCACGTACATGCATGCATGTGTTCCAAAAGGAATGAAACTCAAGCCCTATCAGTCTGCATAAGGACACTGGGACAATGAAGGTGTTCACTCAGCTGTGGAAATGAACAGGGCCGACTGACAGATGAGCTCAGAAAACCACACTGCCGAGTTCTGGAAGTAACTGAGCAGAATTCCAGCCTAGGTCCCCTTAACTTCCTAAGCTCAGCCTTCCTTCAGGGCTGTGCCTAGTGGCGGCAACTTCTTTCCTTCCTGAGGGAAGGTGTTCAGACAGCACAGCAGGAGGGCATGATGCTGGAGTCAGCACCAGTCACCATTTTAACTAAGGCTGAAGATGGCCCAATGATCTTTTCAAGGCAACGTCACATCCGGTGCTTAAATCACAGCAGCTCTCCACCTGCCCTATGCAAAAAGAATGCCAACAGGGCCAACAGGCAAAGGGTGGCCCATTTACTCTGTAACGAGGCCAGGTGAGCTGGAACTTAAATTCTCCAGAGAATGCGAATGCCTTGGAGGGACACAGGTTTGTCTTGAATACATCTGACAGCCATAAGCATTTGGTAAGCTGACCTCTCTACCTACAGGAAGCACTTCTGAGAGAAAAGCCATCCTGATCTCCCTGTGTATTTCTGCCCACTGCATTCACTGTGAAGACAGACACCGAGTCTCAGTGCAAACTCCCATCTGGGTTACAGAGTCACCATCTACAACATTTGTATGTGAACAGAATGTTGGCCCACACTCTAGAAAACGGCAAGACAGATTTTCTTTTAATGTCATGTATGATGTGTGGGGACAACATAATTTACACAAAAGCTGCAGAGCTAAATAGACTATATTTAAAATAATGAGGCAGATGCTGCTGAAACACAGATACTATACTACACAGCCCTGCGGGGTTACCCACTTGGCCGATGTGTTCAGAAGAGCCAAATCCACAACGGCCCTCAACTCTGAGTGTCTAAACTATGGGTCCCACAGGAGAGGCAGTACAGTCGCCACTCAGAATAATAACTAATGTGTTTTAAACACATGAGTTCATTTAATCTTGCCAACAATACTGCGGGATGGTGTTGCTGTTGTTGTTGCTGTTGTTGTTGTTACTTCCCAGGGGTGGAAAGACTAGCAGCATCAGAGAAGCGCTCACACAGATCCCTAGCTGTTGAGAAGTTTAACTATTAACCGAAGTGGAGATTTTGAGGTATTAGGACTTACGCTCACTGAACTTGAGCTCAAGAACAAATATAAAGATGAAACCCCGAACTGGGACCTGGTTTATTAGAAAGAAGAAGAGCCTGAGCAGTCAAAGCGAGGGGGGGGGGGGTAGGGAGGGAGGGCGGGGGAAAGGAGAGAGGGGAGGGGGATATATATGCCTGCTGTATTTTCTATTCTCTTTCAGCAGTGCTGTCCCAAACCCACTAATGTTACTTTCTAAATCCCCGAGGGATCTCAACACTTAGGAGAAAAGCATGCCGTGGCTGGAAATCAGTTTTCCCACGGCACTGCCTGTGCTTGTTCATCTGAAAGTGTAGGCAGGGGCCATGCACTCCTATAGCTTTAGCACTTTGCATAAATAACAGGTGTTCACCCAACACAGGATTCTTAGTATATGGTGTATCCCAAAGGCCTTCTAGAATTAAATTACCTGCACAGATAGTCCTCTACCTAGTAGTGGTTCTCAGCCTGTGGGTCACAACCCCCTTTGGGTTACATATCAGACAGCCTGCATATCGGATATTTACATTATGAGTCATAACGGTAGCAAAATTACAGTTATGAGGAAGTAGCAATGAAATAACTATATGGCCAGGGGTCGCCACAGCATGAGGAGTGGTATTAAAGGGTCACAGCATTAGGAAGGTAACAACCACTGACTTAAGACAAAGAAGGGCAGCATGGCTTTTAATCGCTTCTCAAAAAGGTGGGCCCCACAAGATTAATTATTTCTGTTGTTCACCAACCTTGCAGTAAGACGACCAAAGCTTCTCCTACAGATGGAGGAGAGCATCCCAGTGTTTGCTGCATCCCGTCTAGGATAAAACCACATCGTAAGAGCCACAGATAGTAATACTGCAGAACACAGAGGGCACGTGTCCACTGAGTCCAGAAGGTGTGGTTAGGTGAAAGGCAGGGGAAGGGGTAACAGGAGCTACAGTGCCCTAGGATTTTTTTTGGGGGGGGGGAGCTTCAAGACAGGGTTTCTCTGTGTAGCCTTGGTTGTCCTGGACTCGCTTCGTAGCCCAGGCTGGCCTCAAACTCACAGTGATCCACCTGCCTCTGCCTCCCGAGTGCTGGAATTAAAGGTGTATGCCACCACGCGCGGCTCCAGTGTCCTAGTATTATACTTACTCTGAAATGGCCTCAAATAGAAATTGTCCCCTACCTATCTTCTGCCCCCTCCCACAGGAACTCCAACAAAATGTTTAGAAAAGATAATGACTGGTGTGGGGGTGGGTGCACAGGAGGATAAGGCAAAAAGCTTGACAACTTTATTCCTGACTGTTTCCAATTCACAGCTACACTGACACTGAGCACTGTGAGGACCGGGCCTGCCTCCTGCTACTGTGATAAATTACCCAGATGCAAACCACTTAAGAGGGAAAAGGTTTCTTTGGCTCACAACTCCAGGCTTCAGTCTGTGACTTCCCAGGCACTTCTAGGAGGAGTTCTCTTGTTTGAAGAAGGGAGACCCACCCTAAGTCAATGACAGCCCAGATGAAAGGACATGGAAAAGGAAACTTTGCCTTTGCCTGCTTGCTCTCACTCTTGCTGGCAAGTTCATCTATCCTGTTGCAGTAGCCAGTATTAAATCAAGCCTCATGGTTCCAATGTAAGCTGAAGACCAGCACCTCCCCAGGAATCCTCCAGGACCTCAGCCATATTGGGGTTGCTTAAATACCCAACTTCATCAGCACTGGGAGGAAGAAGCAGGTGGGTCTCCATGAATCCAAGATTAGCCTGCTCTACAGAGCAATTTCCAGGATAGCCAGGGCTACACAGAGAAACCCTGTCTTAGAAAAGACAAAAACAACAACCAAAAAATAATAATAATCACATCGAGCCTCATGGATGGAACTACTGAAGGATTCTGGGCCTTTCCATTGTGAGGCAGCCATTGTTGGACCACATCCTAAAAGCCAAACTAATAGATCCTTTTTACTCTCAACATCTCAATCAATCAATATCCCCCCTGCCCCCGCCATCAGGCAGTAGGTCGGAGCAGCATACCACCTCCACAGACCAGGGCAGAGAAAGAATCAACGTTTGAATCCTTGTACTCAGCCCACTTTGCCCACTCTTACACAACCCGTGACCCAAACTCAGCGATTAGCGCAGCCCACTCTCAATGTGAGTCTCCTCACTGAATTAACACAGTTAAGACAGTCCCCCACAGACATACACAGGCCAATCCTCAAACTCACAGAGACAGTGCCTGCATCTATCTCCCTAGCACTGGGATTAAAGGTAGGTGCTACCACACCCAGATCATGATTATTTTATTTTTAAGAGTGTGCGTGCGTGTGTGCGTGCGTGCGTGCGTGCGTGCGTGCGTGCGTGCATGCATGCGTGCGTGCGTGCATGCGTGCATCAGAGGCCAGGAGAGGGTGCCAGATCCCCTGGATCTGGAGTTTAAGCCGGCTGTGAGCTGCTCGGTGTGTGTGAGGAAAACAGAACTAGGGGCCTAACTCGAGAACAGCGGAGCCATCTCTCCAACTCTAAACAGCAACTTCTGATATCAAAATTCTAACGCCAATAAAATCCAAAGATATGCGCACCATTATATAGAAGAGGAACATTAGTATTGGTGCTTGAACAAGGGAAGACAGAAGACAGCCCAAGTACTGTTTCCACTCATGCAGACTGACAAACTGCTCTAAGACTCTGGCCCCAGCTTCCATGATAAACCTCAATTTCAAAAACAACAAAATGTTCCAAGCAGCTGACAGCCATTAGATCGAGCACGGGTACATGGGCACCTCAAAACGCAGAGAGATGGGATGCTACTCAGAAAACTGAGCCGCAGGTTAGAAGTTGTGGCTCCCGATGCCTCTTTGTGGCTAAATCTCCGGCAGTCATAAATCGGCTGTTCTAGCTATACTAAAAATCAAAAGCACAGGGCACTTCCCACTCAGTCACTCTGTCGCGGGCTTTTCTAGAAGATCACTGGAAGAAATACCATTAAAGGGAGAAAAAAAGGGGCCGCCTTTCTCCATGAGTATGCCCTCTACCTCATAAATATCCATAAAAATAAAATCTTTAAAATCCACAGCACAGACCCCACTGTGCTGTCACGCCCACTGCGGGACAGTCCGCTCTGATCTCACTTTTCAATGCCTGCTTTGCTACTAAGAACCTCTTCTTAAATTCTGTGTTTCTCAGCTCAGTTCCTTTCTCTGAGAAGACAAGACCCAGGGGGTTCCTATAATACCAGTTTGAAACCTACACGCTGAGGAATGGAGGCAGGAAAATATTAAAAGTCTTTGCTCTCAATAATTAAACAATTATGTTTTCATAACAGCAAACGGGGAGGCAGGCAGTACTACTGGGGATTAAACTCGGGGTCTCATTTGTGCTAGACAGGCACTCTAGTGCTGGGCTACATCCCCAGCCCGAGAGAAGAGAACACGGCACACACCATGAAAACACTGCAACTGCTAACATACCACAGGGTCCAGTCCTAGCTGAGCTGTCTCGGGCAGTGTTCGCTGGCAGCCTGGGGATGCCGGATCACAGCGCAAAGAGCATGTGCGTGTTCTGACCCAAAGCTTCAGTGCAGCAGCATGGCCCAACATCGGCGAGCTCTGCCAGAAACCCTGTGGGCTCACTGCCCTGTTGTCAAAGTTTAAGTGGCTCTCACATGCCATTCTGTAATCCCATCCCATCCGACGCTGTGAACCACAGAATAGGATAGACTCTGGACCACGCAGTAGGGAATTTGGGGGATCCTGGGCTCCTACGGCCCAGTGTTCTATACGCAGGAGTGTTGAGCCTGTCTGACTATCGGGTTGGGGAGCTGGTCGAGCTGTGGCTCCACGTCACACTTCCAACTTACGTTTACCAGAAACAGACTGTGACCCTTGGTTTTACTCTTGGCCTACTGTGGTCTCTCTGCTGGTTTGGAACTCAGGCAGAGAAGGGATTCTCTGAGCCTCTCAGAAAGTTCTACCTTCTCCATCGTCTCAAAGTCAAGTGGGCTGACAACACTTAAAATGCTTCCCTCATCTGTTGCTTTCCCATTTCAGGTCAGGCTCTATGTGCCCACTTGATCAGAGAGCGCTATACATCTATACACACCCTTACTGTCGGGCAGCCCCATCTAATAAACCTCGAAGCCAGGACACAGGCCCCATGGCCTCCTTCAACAAGACTTCAAGAGGAACTCTTTGTTCATTGTGCTCTTTGCTCTGAGGCAGGGGCTAGCCTAGCTTGGCCTTCAGTACTCTAGTCACAACCCCGAGCTTCTCGTCTTCCTGCCTCCACTTCCCAAGTGCTGGAAGTAATAGGCAGAATGACACAATCCTGGATTTATGCGGGACTGGGGATCTGATCCAGGGCTTTGTGCATTCTAGACATGGACTCTACCAAATGAGCTGCATGCTGAACCCCTTGTGTTTTGAGGAATGGGCTAGCCTCAGACTCATGATCCTCCGTACCTCAGTAGTGTCACAGTGATAAGAGTTATAGATATATGCCACCATGCCCGATGTAGGAACTCTTTTCCCATCAGTGAGGAACCTGGCCTCAGGACAAAGACACAGGGTGGGATGAAACAGGACTATTTTAAAGAAGAAATATTTCATTCTACTGTTTGAAGTAGATTCCCAGACTAAGAATATAGTTAAATAGGCCTGCCTGCACCCTAGGCCAATAAAAGTTCAGTATAAGTAATCAGCAGTTTGGTAGGCAGCTGAGTGAGAGACTTGCTTCTACAGATAAAATGACCTTCCAAGAACCCAAAACCAAAACTCTTTTTATACTTAGCATTTCCATTTGAAAGCCTGATTTGCCGTGGTGGCGCATGCCTTTAATTCCAGCACTTGGAGGCTAGAGAGATGGCTCAGTGGTCAAAAGTGCCGCCTGCTCTTCCAAAGGAATTGAGTTCAATTCCCAGCAAGCACATGGTGGTTCACAACCATCTGTAACATGATATGATGCCCTCTTCTGGCCTACAGGTGTACATGCAGGCAGAACACTGTATACATAACAATAAATAAATAAATCTTTTTTTTTTTTAAATCCCAGCACTTGGGAGGCAGAGGCAGGCAGATCGCTGTGAGTTTGAGGCCAGCCTGGTGTACATAGTGAGTGCAGGACAGCCAGGGCTACATGGAGAAAACCTGTCGGGGTGGGAGGGGGATGTGGGGGGGAAGAGAAGAAAGTGTAATTTGCAAAAGCTGCCAATTCTATCATGGTAAATCCAACAAGATTTCATACTTGGGAAATAAGGTATCGAGGGCTCAGAGACTAAAAGACTAAAGAATAAAAGAGTTTTGCACATAAATCCGTTTGACAATATTTTGCCTTAATATTAACAATGCTACTGGAGAGGTAAAGCCTGTTTCCTCATTCAGAGCATTCCCTCAGGGGCTCCAGCTGCATCTCATGTCTTGGTCGCTCTGCAGCCTTGCACACAGCACATGAGTGGTTGCAGAATTTGCTTCTATGGCTCTAAAGTAAGGCTAGGTGCCCAGACGGCAGCGTAAATAAATTTCTCTTGCGCAGAAGGAATTGGTAGGGAATGAGAACACATGTTCAGAGGCTGCCCAGCTGCTCTGTGGTATAGACTGCGGTGCCTGGTCTCAGTTCTGTGGAGAGCACACGCATGGTGTAGGCTGTGCTGTGAGTAATTCTGAGCTCCACATCTTCAGAGTGGCTACGCCATCTTACAGTCTCACCAACAGCACAAGGGCCCCCATCTTCCCCCACCCTCTTACCAATACTCCTTACGTTCCAGTTTAAAAAAAAAAGCCACACACACACACATGCATGCACACCAGGCTGGCAAGCTAAGCCTGATAAGCTAAGTTCACTCCGCCCCCTAGACCCCTGCAAGGGTGGAAGGAGAGAACTGAGTCCATAAACTTGTCCTCTGACCTCCACATCCACACACATGCGGCGTCACCCTCCCACAGCATCAGTATCCATGTACACAGTAATAATAAAAGTCTAAAACGTTACCATGCAGCCAGCCATGGTGATGCACAACATGCTTAATCCCATAACCTGGGAGGTCAAGGCCAACCTGGTCTGCACAGCTGGTTCCAGGCCAGTCAGAGCTGCAGAGTGAGATCCTGTCTCTGGGAAGAGGGGTGGGAATACAAGCTCCTTAACTTACTAACTTTAGCCAGGCAGAGTTTTATGGTAAAATGGTCTTTAAAAACAAACAAACAAACCCATCACAGTGGTTATGAACTATATCCCACTGTGATTTTGACTGGCATTTTTCTAATCACTCATCTTTTTCACATGCTTATTCCATCACCTATATGTCCTCTGTAGAAATGAAAATTCAAGCCCATTACCCATTTTATAACAGGACTGTTTTTAGTCACTGCTGACTTTGATCACAGACAGAAGCTGGAACAGATAAAGAAAGCATAATATATACATATTAGAAAATGTGATTCAGCCGAAGTCTGTAAGCCACGCCACCATGTGTATGGACCTTAGAGGCATGATGCTAAGTGAAACAAGCCAGATAGAAAAGAACTGGGACAGGAAATCACACTTATCCAGAATAGACAAGCTCACAAACAGGCTGTAGGACGGCCTGTAGGCCGTAGCAGGGCCTGTGGGCCGTAGCAGGGCCTGTGGGCCGTAGCAGGGCCTGTGGGCCGTAGCAGGGCCTGTGGGCTGTAGCAGGGCCTGTGGCAGGCTGCGTGGAGGGTGAGGAGTGAGGAGTGATTGTTTAATGAGATACTTTCTGTTTGGGATGATGAAAATGCTGAGAACTGTGGTGATAACTGCACAATCACTCCTTTAAAATGGTTGATTTTATGTTGGGCATATTTTACCACACAAAAAATAACTCAGTATATGTCTGTTTGCTTTATACCTCTAAGGATAATTAATTAGTACAATAAAAGGAGTCAAGGGGGTTTTAAAGAGTGTCCTTTGTCAACAACGGCTTAGTTAAGAGTCTGAAATACTTATGAGGCAGGAACTGACACTGGGGTACATGGAATCAGGGTCTCAGGGTAACCCCAGATGGACAGTAACTAGTGGGTGATGGCCTCATCAGATAAAGAACTGAAGAGGACAGTGACCTCGGAGAGTCACTGTAGAGAGACAGGCAGTCACAAGAGAGGAATCCAAGAGGAGGGACTGGTACAGTGTCCAACAAGTGCCATGGGCCTGCATCTGGCCTCCAGCAACACTGTCCTCTGAAAGCACGATGTTCCCCTGTGTGCCTGCCTGCCTGCCTTTCTTTCTTTCTTTCTTTCTTTCCTGTTCTTTGAGACAGGGTTTCTGTGTGTGTAGCTTTAACTGTTCTGGACCTTCACTTGTAGACCAGGCAGGCCTTGAACTCACAGAGATCTGCCTGCCTCTGCTGGGATTAAAGGTGCACACCACTGCACCTGGATCTTCAGTGCTCTTAAAATACTCCAGGAGGAAATTTTTAAAGTAAGCCAAAAATTGTTCCTCATGACACTTAAGAAACCACACTGACAGAATTAATCATAGGAAAAATTAGCCCTCCCTGATATCCCATAAAAAAGGAAACAAAAAACAAAGAACTCAAGGCTAGAAATGGCTTGTTGCTGGAAAGGGCACTTGTCACTATGTGTGACCACCTGAGTTTGGTCCCCAACACCCACGGAAAAATAGTAACATTCATCCACGGGGCCCCAATATCAAGGACTAACTGCCAAGGGAGAATGCAGTACTCAAGTAGGAGATTAAAGATTTTATTAATTTTGCCATAAAGATTTTATTTATTTTGCCACCCAAGAATAAAGTCGATTTCTAGATCATTTACTTGCTTTAATTTTATTTACGGGACATTCTAGTACCGTTCCTTAACATGCTAGGCCCCCCACGGTGTAAGGAAATTGGGACAAACAAACAATACAGCAATGTGACCCTGATGCTCAGAGCACAGTCCTGTAGTAGCGTGCACTTAGAATTTACTCAGGGGACCTTCAACCAAAGCAACAAGGGCTCACCTTGTACCTGTGCCCACAGATACGTGCCTACCTGTAATGTCATGAAGATGGAAAAGACAGAGGGGATGGCGAGGAGTGCTGAAGAAGCCGCCTTTCCAACACTTCATATTGCTTGCTCTGACACGCAAATGTCAAGAAAGGGATATTATGTTGTAAAATCAATAGCACACTTGATAGCAGCTGCTAGGAGTCTCTAAATGGAGCTAAAGATTTCTTGTTTAAAAATCAAAGAATCCCACTCCTTTGCGAACTAACTGTGTACACACACTTCACACCCTGCCAAGTGCTTTTCTCCACTTGTCATGCAGCAGCCCTTGATCTCAGTGAGAGGAGCCCCCGGCTGGTTCCCTCCCACCCCTCCCAGGCCAGCAGCTGGGTTTCCCACTGCTAATGACAGGACCAGTCCACTTCCTCGTTGCTTTTGTTCTGCTTTGCTCTTCTGACAGGGCAAAACCCCATGCCTCCATTGACAGAAAGGAACGGCTCTCTCCAGCTCGCTCTATTAACCCGACTTAAAGGGGATGCATTCTAGAGGGCGAGCACTGGGTACAAAAGAGGCCCCGGGCTACTAACTAACTAAAGGTTACCTATTAGCAGCTGGCCAGGCAACTGACATTTCAAAGGCACTGCCTACCTAGCTGCCTATCAAACCAAAGTGCCTCGCCAGGCAGCTGCACCATCCCCAGCCCTCACCACAAAGCACCAGAAAACTCCCAATGAGGCCACGAAGGAGACAGAAGGGGCAGCACGCAGGGACAATGCTGACAAGCTGGGGTGAGACTGTACTCTGAGCCTGGCTGCTGAGGCGCTCCCACCAGGAAACACTTGCAGAGAACCTCTGATGCCAGATGAAAGAAAGACAAGGTCGGGGTTCAAAATGCCTGCTCCTCTGCGGCCCGGAGGCTGTCCCTCCAAGTCTTCTCAACAGTGATTAAAGTGCTCTCCCTCTATCCCTTCTTACCTTGCAGTAATGGGAGGCTTAATTAATATGCACTTGGGGTTTTAAGATCACTAGATGAAAAGGGGGCCAGATGTGAATGTTGTTATTACTTTGTTCAAAGTAGACCGGTCCACTAACATCTGCAGACGAGTTTACCACGCACCACTTAAAACAGAACAGAGTCAGATGCCAAAAAACTCAGGTTTGTATTTCTGAAGGCATCCGAGGCCACATGTGTTCAGGCCGAGGTTTCAGATGAGGCTCCTGAGAGAAGGCTAACTTTGCAGTCAGCTGCCAGAGTCAGAAGAGGAACCGTGCACTGAGAAAGGTCAGCAGCGAGGCTGGGGCTGCAAGGAGCAAAGCTGAGCCGTCGGAGAGGATGGCTCTCCAGTCGAAAGGTAAACGAACAACGGGCTGCAGCGTTTGTCATCCACCCTTGAACTCCTTATAGAATTCTTCAGCTAACCAGCCTCAAATGGTGAAAGTCCCTTTTCTTAGCAACTATAAAGACAGAGATTTATGCCTAAAGAAGCTTAACTATTATTAATGCAGACCCAATGGCACCAGGGGATCCAGTTGTGTGTGCACAGTAACAACATTTAATCAGTGCTTAGAGACATGGATGGCTGGAAGCAGTGCTCCAAACGAGGAACTTGCCTGGCCTACCTGCAACTCAGGAGCCTATTAACACCTGGATCAGACTTGGACACCCTTATATCACAGCACCAAAAGACTTCTATTGTACCACACCCCTCTCACCTGTACCCCCTTGACTTTCTCCTTTGTGCTACCCAACCAAGCCTCAGGGGTCTCCATGATAGCCTCCGCCCCCAATTAACAGGCCCAGCTCTCTGCCCTCTATTACCAAAGAGCTTGATCTCACCCTCAGTCACTCTTGGTGTGATGTCACCACAAAGGAGCCCTTCCTATGTAACCCTTCTACTCCAAATCCCCTGCTTCTCTGGTTTCCATGGCCACACTCATCTTCCAGATGGCACGTGTGCTTCCTTCCTTCAGAGTGCCAGGTACAAGAGGGAAGGGAGAGATTCTTGTAATTCCTGTTCACTACTGAATCCCCACTGCCTGGAACCTGCGCACCCAATGGCTGTCCCTGGAAAAGCGTCACACTGGCTCAGCTCCACGTTCATGTGCTCTGTGCACTCAGACCCTAGAAACGAAGGCCAGCATAAGCCCTACCAACTCTGACCGCCCCCAAACCCAGAAGGTCTGGCCAGCATAGAAGGTACCAAGCAATCACAAAATGAAAAACTGGGCTGGAGAGATGGCTCTTCCAGAGATACTGAGTTCAATTCCCAACAACCACATGGTGGCTTACAACCATCTATAATGAGATCTGGTGCCCTCTTCCGTCATGCAGGCATGCATGCAGGCAGAACACAGCATGCATGCATACATAATAAATAAATAAATAAATAAATAAATAAATCTTTTCAAAAAGATAGTGAAAGAAGAAATAAGCATGTGGCAAAACATAGGAGGGGGAGGAGGGAGGACGGAAGAGGAGGAGAAAAGCCCATTAATATCAACAGTGCTAGCACAGTACATGACAGGACAGGGGCAAACAGGCCCTATAGATCAGTGCCTCCTAACCATGCAGCCACCAGGACAAAGGCTGTTCTTGTCACATCCCAATTCTGCAGGTACAGAAACAATTCTTGATGTAGCAACTGCTTATGCTGCCTAACAACTGCTGCCTAAGCAGAAGGTCTCAGGGGACTTTAAGAATTAAGCCAAGCCAAGCGACAGAGTCTTTACTGGATCCCATGGGGGGAATTCAGGGGTGCATCTCCTCAGCTACGCTGCTGCTGTGTTATAAATTTCATTATATAGGTTGTTTTAAGTTCATAGTAAAAGGACCGAGTTTTTCTTACAGACTTTCTGTTCCATCAGAACTGCTCCCCCTTCCACCTACATACCCCACTAGGGAAGGCCACATGTTAAAGCAAGTGAACCCACATGACACAGCACTGTTACCACAAATCCTTCACTGACATTACTCTGGAAGCTGTACGTTCTCAGGGTTTAGACAGAGCATGGACCAGACCTAGCCATCATCCCTCCTGCTCCCCAGTCCCTGACAACTAAACCTCAGGTTCTTTCAGGCCTTCTTAAGGCTTGCTTATTTCTTTTTAGCACTGTATAATATTCTATCATGTAAGGTAGGCGTCCACCTACTGAAAGATATCTTGGCCTCCTCCAAGTTTGGGCAATCCTGAATAAAGAAGCTACCATAAGCCAGAGGTGCGGGGGTTTGCACTGTGCTTTGTATGGGAAAGATGCACAAGAAGAGAGATGCAAAGAATGTTCTTCCTGAGCCCGAGACAGAATGAGCATCACACTCTCTAGAAAGCTGCCTCTTTCTAAGAACACTTGACAAATTAAATTTGGCAATGAGTCTGGTTTTAGTTTTACACACAGACGAATCCATCTCTAACACGATGCTTTTTCCCAAGCACTTCAAATAGATTCATAAACCCTAAATGTGATGTGAGAGTAAGATACTTTCTTTTGTACCTATTAAATTAAATGCATCTGCAGAACACAACCGCTCATTTTCCTACATGTGACCTGAACACAGGACTGAACAGAGGAGGTGTAGGAAGACCCGACTGACTGTGCTGCATCCAGGTGGTCAACAAAGATTAGGACAAATTTTCAAACAAGATACCCAGAAGCCTCAGGAACTAGGTACAGATAACAGGGACGTGACCAACTATGTCACAACAACTAACTGCACACTAACAATTAAACAAAAGCCACAAGAATCTGGCCCAAGCTGTAGTTCAGCAGTAAAGAGTTCACCTAGCATCCATGAGGCCCAAGGGTCCATCCTGACCAACATCAAAACTAATAAATAGGTAATGATAGATAGATAGATAGATAGATAGATAGATAGATAGATAGATAGATAGTCTCTGAAACATAGGCAACTCAGGTCACTTGGGCCAAAATTGTGAGGAAAGTGAACTTCGTCATCTCAAACCAGATTGAAGGCCTCAGACTAAATTGTCTTCATGACGAAGGAAAGCGGTGAAAATGGCATCTGAGAACCAAAAGCCGCCACTTAATTTCCAAAGTAAAAATTAATTCCTAGGATGAAGGACCCTAAGTTATCAACTGTTCAGGACCGTGAACCTTAGCCGCAGCCCAGGACCGTGAACCCCAGCCACAGGAAGCGGTTTGACAATCCCAGTACAAGGCAGTAGAAGCTTTGGTTTGTTTGTTTGTTTGTTTTGGGGTGTGGTGGTTTTTTTTGGGGGGGTGCCTTTTTCAAGAGACAGGATTTCTCTATGTAACAGAGCCCTGGTTGTCCTGGATTTCCTTTGTAGACCAGGCTGGCCCTGAATTCAAAGAAATCTGCCTACCTCTACCTCCCAAGTGCTGGGATTAAAGGTGTGTGCCACCTCACCCAGCTAGGAGCTTCTGACATCTAGGAAAGGCTGGCACCAGACAAGATAATTTCCCGGCCTGTTTCCCAGAGTCCCACAGTCGTGGAATGAGCCCCATATGCAGGAATCAGTGTCATTCAAGTGACAGAAATGAGACAAGCGATCTGAATTTCACCTCCATCTCAACATACTCTGCAGAAGAGGGGACCAGTGAACACCTGGGCTTGCCTTTTGCTTCTTTTAACTGCCAAGTCCCAGTGAAATTGTTAGCCTTGTATAATGTATCCAATTACTGAAGGAAGGCAAGTTACCCACTCTTGTGTTTCCCTCAGCTGGCAAGCAATAACATCGTGTCTTTTCCCATTTGGGTAATTTCTCTCCTGATGAAAATTACTTCCAGATCCTGTGTTTTCTGTAGTTTGCATTTTCAACCTTCTTGAAACCTCCTAGTCCTAGAGAAGAAAGGAAAGGCGGCAAAAGAACTCAACGTGTTAAAATGTAACACACACACACAAATGTAAACTCCAGCCACAGAACCTGGCTCTGACAAGTAAACAAATTACGTAAGGGCTGGCCAAGGCTGGGTCTTGACACATTAATACTCCTATCTATAAGGCCTTAGGTAATGGATGGCATTTTTATTGGCTTTCTTATGGGAATCTCACTTGTAGGTCAAGCAGTCACTGTGTAACTTGTGCTGTTCTCAAACGCAATTCTCCTGCCTCCGCCGTCAACCCGAGTGACAAGATCACAGACATAAACCAACATATCTACTTTTTGGTTCCACCATGTTAAGAAAAAACTCTATAGAGAACGAGACTTTCACCCTTGACCAAGCAGTTGGTCAAAATCAGAGGCAGGAAGCGGCCAAGAGGGAAGAATGTGAGGCTTTCCGCTTTGCCTTGTCCACTGAATGCTCTTTTCCCATACTCACTAAGCAAACATCAACTGGCAAATAAGAGAAATCATCTTACCTCAATGTTAGTACCTATGCTTATCATAAAACAAAACAACATGAGCAAGATACGGGAAAGGGGCCCAGACAGGAGGAGGCGCTGACTGGGGGTAGGGGGTCGGGGCAGGGGAAAGGGTGAGGAGGTGGGGGGTGGGAATAAGCAGAAGCCATAGTCTAAGAACACAGTTAATACAAAGAGAAAACATCCTGCCCTGAAGATTGCTTCCCCCCAAAATCAACCGGAACACTAGAACCACAGAAGAGAGCACGGACAGGGTGACTGGGGAACTGTGCAGTAAAACTCCAACCCCATCCCCGGACTCACTCCAGGAACCTGGGTAAATGGTTTATTGGCTGGGCCTGCATGTCTGACAACAGGAGAATGGATTGTTTGGTTGGTTAGTTGTTTTTGTTTTTGTTCTTGAGACAGAGTTTCTCTGTGTAGCCTTCACTGTCCTAGACTTGCTTTGCAGACTAGATTGGCTTCAGACTCACAGTGCTGGGAATAAAGGTGTGTGCTACCACGCCTGGCTGAGAATGGGTTTTTTAAGATATGGTATAAACACAAATGAAATTTTTTATTCATAAATAAGAACAAAGTCATGATCATTTGTAGGCAAATGGGGACAACCGGAAATAATCACATGAAACAAGTTAAACCAGTCTCAGAAAGACAAATACGTGTTTCGTCCATTTATGGTTCCTAGATTTTATGCAGATACATAAAATCATGTGCGTATATATGACATGAAACTCCCTAATAAACAGGACTAACAGGCTGGGGCAGGATGAGAAAGAGCAGGGAGGGGAGGGGGAGGTGCATGCACATGGGAGAGATGTACATGTATGAAGATGTCTTCATGTAATACAGTACCATGTACAATGGATATACACGATGGAAAACAAATGTCAAGTCCACTGGGTTGGACCTTTTTAGACTTTATGGCCTCGTACAAACTAGATCCCGGCATTCACTGAGAAAAAAATAAAGCAGAAATACTACACTCACAGTCCATATACATTGCCTGTCCCAACTTGAAATAAAGACAGGGGCACTCCCCACTTTATGACGGAGTCACTTCACCGTCAGAAATCAAAACTGCATGTCATATACCTGACCTACTAAACATCACAGTTTAGCGCTGCACACTGTGGGCCTCTGGCATGCTTCCCTGGTGCCTGGGTGGCTGACAGTGAGCGGTCTGTCACTCTTCAGTGCTGCCCAGCATTGCTACCAAAGACACTATGCCATGTACACTTGCATGCCATAGAAATTCACAATTCCAAATGTGGTCTACCCTCTTGTAAAACTGAAAAGTTTAAGTAAGTTAAACCGTCCTGATTCTGGGGCTGTTTGTAGTGTAGATCGACACTGTTCTACCCATAAGAAAGAAGACAGTATCCTGGGTAATCAGCCTCATCTTCAGGCCTCACAGTTTGCTGGCTGATACCCTGCCACACCCCATCCTTCTCATGATTTAGCCATCCCTTGCTCCTGACAGTAACGCCCGGACAGAGAGGGAATTGTGCATCACACATCACGGAATCTCCCGAGGGCACCTCTGTAGGCCACACTCCCAGCCATATAATGAACGATTTGCTGGAAGAATAAATAAATGAAGTCCCCAACTCAAGCCAGTTACTATGAAGCACAGCAAACAGATGCCACTCAGCCTGAATACATGGCCATGACCTGACCCACTGGAACCTCTGTAAACACATTAGAAAAGTACGTATCAATAGTTCTTAGCCCAGGGCTAGAACCGCAGGCGTTTTTCAGGGGACTCTTGTGACTCAGTTTTCCCCCCATGGTCAGAGGCCACGCTTGGTTTGCGAGCGGCCAACGGCAGCACCCTCTACTGCGCCCTCAAAGCCTTCGCTCCTGCAAAGCCGTTTGATGTCCACTCACTGTCAACCCTTGCTGCTTCTTTCCGCGTTCTGCTGTTCCGCACCCTCCCTGTCTGGGTTCTCTTCTTGGTTATACTACTTCCTTTTCCCATCAAAGCCTTTGCTCCTCATTACACAGACGGAGGCTGTTTAATCAGCTGGAAACCACCCGTATAAGCACCACTTTGCTCTCCACTGGCTGCTTGGGAGTCCAGGTGCCCTCCCCTGGGCCTAACCCAGGTTTCTGGAAGAGATCTTTTCTTCCCCAAACCCTGAGAGCAATGACAAGCAGTCGCTCACCCACCCCCACTCTGGTGCATTCATTCCGTAAGAAAATGAAACTCTACAGAGCATCAATTAAGGCCTGTGCTCTGCGCTCTCTGGCGCCTTCCCAAGCTAAACACTTATGTAAATCCCACTCCACTGCTGTCTGGACTGAACACGGACCAGAGCACCCAGCTTTTCTGGAGTTTTCCTTCTGTTTACCCACTGTCAACTGGGTATTTCCCAGGCAGCCTCTCTTCCTCCCACAGAGACTGGCTGCAACCACTCTACCCCACCCAGGGAGCCAAATGTGACATCAAAGGAGCTCAGGAGTAGCCATCTGTCCCTGCCATGCCAATGTTTATGCAATGTGGGCAGGAGAGGGACAAGCCGAGGGAAGAGCATCCCAAGCATCCACCTCAAAGCACCAGCATCCTAAACCATATATACTCCTCAGACCTTCTATCCAGATGGGTCCTGCTCCTTAAAAGGACTAGAAAATGATTTGACTTTTCTGAGGGAATCCAAAGAGCCAGCTTGATACACTCCACCTGTGGACAAATATCTAAAACTAAAGCAAGATTCCTAATTCTGCAGTTTTTCAGATATTATCTACCCACTCCCCGAGCCACACCTAGTTATGGTGTTTCAAATAACACTGACTTTAACCAACTCACAAAACACTAAAGACCTTGTCAGCACAGAACCAAACACAACGGCCTCTGAACGCTAGAGTCAGTGTGTCACCAAAGATCCTATTTCTCTCTAGAATCAATGTGACATCATCATCAAAGGCCCTGTTTCTCTCTAAAGTCAGTGTGACATCATCAAAGGCCCTGTTTCTCTCTAGAGACAGTGTATCGTCATCATCAAAGGCCCTGTTTCTCTCTAGAGTCAATGTGACCATAAGACATTGTCATCAAAGGCCCTGTTTCTCTCTAGAGACAGTGTAACGTCATCATCAAAGGCCCTGTTTCTCTCTAGAGTCAATGTGACCATAAGACATTGTCATCAAAGGCCCTGTTTCTCTCTAGAGTAGATGTGACATCATCATCAAATGCCCTGTTTCTCTCTAAAGTGGATGTGACATCATCAAAGGCCTGTTTCTCTCTATAATCAATGTGACATCATCAACGTTACTGTTTCTCTTTAGGACTAAAGTTCTGAGTGCATGGAGAAAGAAGTCAGATACGGCATGGTGACGAGTTTAGTCCAGCTAGGCTGGTCCCATATCTAGACTCAAAAAAGAGACTCACATATGCCACAGGAAGGAGGGTCAGTCACACCTCTCTGTATCCACATTCAACAGCTGCAGACTAAAAACACTTGAGATCAAATTTACTTCTGTACAACACAAGTACAGATAAATTGTCTGTCATTACTCTCTAAGTAATAATGTGTTACAACTAACTTCATAGCATTTATATGGTATTAGGAATTGTAAGTATCAAAAATGAGTTACAGTACACAGGAGAATGCACACAGTGCCACGGGGGCTTGAACATCTGCATATTGTGAGACCCAACCTACTCTGACTGAGCGCACTTAGCAGAATGGTAGGTACTTTTGGAAGGAGGTGCTTAATGTGTGCAGTCTATTTATTTATTTAGAGACGGTCTCACTAAGTAGTCCTGGCTGGCCTGGAACCTGCCATGTGGACTAGGCAGGCTTCAAACTCACAGAGATCTGCTTGTTTTTTCTGGGATTTGACGTATGTGCCGCCATGCCCAGCATGCAGTCTCTTTCCTTTCTGACTTTGCAGGCGAGCCATCTTTCCACTACCTTACAATGAAGGACACACCCAGGAGGCAGAGCACATCTGGTATCTGCTGATGGCTATGGACTATGGCTGGCCACCAGATTAAACTCAACACACTGAATGCCAACTGACATCTTCGATATCTCTCAAACAGGGCGATGGAGCAAGACACTTGGCAAGTTTATCTTCTATTTCCATGGAACAAAGCTAAGCACAGGCCTGAGCACTGGGAGCAAATGGACATTATTCATGAGCTAAACCTGCTTTGGCTCCCTGGGGTGGGGGCTGGGCTCTGCGCTGGAAGCCAAGGGATGATGCATCCAGCTTATAATTCAGCTGGAGCAGCTGCAGCGTGAAAACACACGGGCCCAGACAAGTACAGGCTCCCTTCAGGTCCGCCCCTTGCTTGCTCCTAATCTCGCTCTTTCACCTTGGTATTTCCCCTCATTTGGAGAACTCCGAAACAAACTTGACATTTCTCTGGATGTCTCTGAGCAGGCTTTAGGTGATCTCTAAAGACGTCCTAGACAGTCTATGTGGGACAGAGCCCTAAAGATTTGCAATACAGTCTCAGAGAGGAAAGTATTGAAGAGGAAGGGTGAAATGGTTAACACTGGGATCTTGGGTAAATAGGTCAGAGGGCATCAGGGTGTAGGCTGAACCTTGGAGGGAGGAGAACAGGGACTAAGCAGAGAGCTGGGGAAGTCTGGCAAGGACACCATGCCTGACATAGGCCTGACTGACCAGGAGCAGTGTCCTCATGCAGCCTCTGCAATCCGTGTCAGAGCTAAGGGACATGGGTTTGCATCCGACCTCTGCCATACCCCAACTCTGTTGCTCTAAACAACTGACTAAGTCAGAGACCAGACACATGCGCGCTGTGCGAGGCCATGGAGGAACGGGAGCCACAGGATGCCCATGGGGATGGGACAAGGTGAAACCTCATTGCTGGCCTGGGACAGGAGCTTCTCATCAAGGGTGGAATGGAGGTTTGGGCTTCCTGGGGACTTGATCAGAGGGGAGTCAAGCCTTTCTCAGGGAAGTCCTCCTACAGGAAGAGACTGGAGTACTAGCACATGGTGGGGAAAATCTGCAGGAAAGGAAAATGGTTCCTAGGGCTAAGGGACAGAAGAGAGGCAGAGTGCACACTACACAGGGGTGACTGCTGCTGACATCATCTCTACGTAATCCAATTAGGGTCACACCGTGTGAGATAAACTCCCAAGGAGCTTTCTTTAGCAGCTGCTGGGCACGCCAGAGGGGAGTGGCCAAGGCTGGCTCTGGATTCTGGCAGGGAGGAGCAGCAGGCGATACTGGAAGAACAGGTTGCAGCAGGACTGAGGAGCAGGGCCTGGAATGCTGGTGGGAAACCTTAGCCGCTTCAGGTGCTGGGCAAGCCTCAGGGAGCAGCTGGCTCCTACTTTGTTCAAAGCCAGCACCCACCAGCATCTTACCAAAACCTGCTTAACATTAAAAAAACAAAAAACAAGAAACAAACAAACAAACAAAAAACCAACTTCCCAACGCCCAGGCTTGGGTAAATTAGTGAGAAGCATGCAAACCTGGGAATAACAGTAGCAAGTTGATATTGCTCAAAAGTTCCTTTTAAGGAGAGATATTTGTTTGAGTTGTTGTGTACGAGTGTTTTCCCTAGATGTATGTATGTGCACTACGTATGTTTCAGTGTCTGTGGAGGCCAGGAGAGAGCATCAGATCCCTTCGAACCTGAGTCATGGACAGCTGTTAGCCACCACATCAGTGCTGGGAACCGAACCCAGGTCTCCCATTCCTCCATCCGTTCAAAAGTACCTCTTGGTGTTGATCTTTCTCTCCCAGTGACGTCAATGGGAAGTACAGAGTGACACCACTGTCCCCAACCACAGAGGAGAAATGGAAGTGTGTGTGACCTTTTTGCTGGACTTCCAAGGAGGAAAAGAGGGTGTCTTTCTGCAGCCGTTCTCCTTAGTGACTCATGCATGGTTGGCCCCAGGACATTTCTGGTAAAGCCCCAGACTCGCCCCACAGTGGAAGTGTCCAGTCTGACCCAGCAATGGCACTCGCACGAAATGCCATGCTCTCCCTGAGCACACTCTGCAGGTAGGCGAGAGCTGAGCCTCTTATTAACATGCTCCTACATGCAACAAGCGCGCACCCTGGGATACCACGTTCCCCACAGAACGTAGCCCAGAAGCCTGTCTGTGCCCTGGGAATCTGAAGCCTTCACACGTTTCAAAGCCTCCAACTGGGAGTGCGGAGGAGCGTGGCATCCAGTCTACCGGGACCAGTCACTGATACCAAATCTTCCATCGTCCCAGAGCAGAGGGCTGCGCAGAGCCGATGAAGAGCCAACGAAGACCTGAATCCTAGAGTTCAAATGCTTCTTCAGCAAACACCATACTTACCCCAGGCCAAACAGAAGAGCCTTGGTCAGGATCTCCAAAGGTGCCATCTGAAGGTGCTGCTCGCGTCCTGAGTGAGGGACTATGAAGCTTCCTTCCTCTCCTTCTCGTTTTCAGGTCTGGAAAGGTAGGTTTCAATGCACAGTGGCTCTACCTGTCAAAGCAGATAAGGAACACTTCAAGGTGTGTCCTTGAACAGTTTGCTCCAAGATTTAACCATTCCATCCTGCAGTAGAACTAACTTCCTTAAGTATCCAGGTAACCATTTAAATTGTGTCAGGAAGTCCCTGAAACTGACCAGATTCACTTAGCCCCCTCCCTGCCAGGGTCAGCAGTAAAAACAGCGTAGAAGATTCTCAGGCAAGCCAGGCTGCACAGAAGACTGACTCTAAGACCAGACCAACTGCCTGGAAGAAACAGAAACCAGCTGAGCTGCCTGGAAGGTTTAGACCAGAGTCTCTTGAAAAGGACACTGTCCAACCTGCTGAGCTGTCTGTAGGCTGTACAGTGTACTCCGGGTTCCCAGCTTTGGGGACCGTGGGCTTTGGTGATGTAGCTGTCTTTGAGTCATTTCTGCTCCTCCCCTATCTTGCTGTAAGGAACCCCAGTGAGACTCACTGGCTCACCAAGCTGGACTTTACTGGTATCCGTAGCTGGTCTATCATGGGACCCCTATGCAGAGTAAGTAGGTTGGTGTGTTGAGTCTCCCCAGGGAAAATTTTGTCACCCAAGAGGAGGACATGGGAAAAGCACCGCACAGACAGTACTTCCGCGTTGAGCATCACATGGATACCTGGGAAAGCAACCAGTGTTTGAAGAATCCAGGGGACCTCTCCAGGAGGCTCTTACTTACAGGAGGCTTTGCAGACAATGGCACAGCCTCATTGCTGTAGAAACACTGGGGTGCGGAATGAAACTCTTCACTTAGGAGAAGAGAAACTCTCACAAATCCTCCCTAAACCATAACGCAAACAAAATTTTCCAAAAGTGGTGATATCCGCCCCCCTCCCCATTTTCACCAGATAAATGCCAAGGTAACACGAGTTGTCATGCACTCAAAGAGGGACAAGACACTAGCGAGAATCCACCTTCCAGTCTTCCCTGCCGCTAGCATCCACTGGTATGAAACCACATCGCCAGCCTAGCGGAGCAGACAGGCTGGACCGAGAGCACCTGTCTTCCCCTGCCTGACAAGAGCTCCACATCCGAAGCTCGTCAGTCACAACGTATAAATAAGCCAGGGCTCAAACAGAGAATGACTACCACTGTATCAAATGCAAACTAATGCTACTCCAGATCACCATCACCCCTCCCCCAAATCAGCCCCCTGCAATTCCAGATGCGTAAACATGATGCAGGGGGAGGAGTGATGGTGTATTCCCCAGGACCTCTCTAGTTGACAAGCCCTCAGAAGAGCAAATGGCTTGGGGTTGGGGGACCTCAAAACTCAAAACTCGATATTCCTTTCTAAAAACCAGGTGATGGCCTCTGCTCTGAACTCTCACTTTGCCACCTCAGCTGTACCGGAAGCTGCTGTCCTGGTCTTGGCTGAGTGTGGGGTTTTGAGACCATGCAACTTCTGTTCAAAAGGAGATGAGAACGGTGACCAGGGAAGGGAGATAAGATGGCAATGATCCCAGGAAGGTGAGGTAAAGACTGGGAGGAAGAAATGGGCAATCACTTTGCCATCAATTGACTAGGAAACTAAGATTAAAATCCAGGAAGTTTAGAGGTGTCCCTGGCGATCTGTGGAGAGCATCCTGGTGGTGCTCCGTTTCCAATTCTACTTTATCCCATTTCACTATTCTGACAGGAAGGCAGGCAGGCAGAGAGAGAAGCACTGGGCTTGGGAGTGTGACAAGAAAGGACAGGAAACAGGAGACACAAAGAACCTACTATGTACCAAATCACATGAAAGGTGTGCTGCCTGGATAGTCTCAGTACAATCCCACAACCACAAGTGGCTTGTACATTGATGTCATTGCAGGAGATATGGAGATCCTGAGACCTTACAGCTTACTGGCAGAGCCAGAGCCAGAGCCAGAGCCAGAGCCCCTACACAGCCACACTCCTGGAAAGACTGCTCTGAACTTTAAAACACCCAGGCTCATGCATTAAATATGAACAGAAATGAAATGTTCCTCCCCAGTCATTACCACAAATTTGTCTACTCTTGCACAAGGCAAATGTGCACTGCCGAGTCTTGAATGCTCCCACACTTCACATTAAATTACCTCGCAGCCTCGTGCATACTCTGGCTGGATGCTTCGAAAACGATTTCACAGGGTGTGCCCCAGTGAATACAGAAAACCCACCTTGGAACAATTTGGTCCAATATGTATGATGGTCACAAACAGAAGGTATGCTCTAGTAAACAGGAAAACACAGTCAACCTCAAAGACAAAAAGCGAGCACATGATGCCTTCCTCCTTACGGCTGCGGGACTGGGTTGCTTGTTTTCAAAGACTTTGTCCTAAAGCCTTTTGTGACAGCATCCCATAGGCAGAGTTTTTTAGACATACATTTGAGTGTTTTCAATTCAGGAAGGAAGTAGGCTTTGTATGTCAAGTACAAACAACCCAAGCTGGTTCTTCTGACAGCAATAAAACCGACAACATGTTAGTTAGACTGACCAAGGAAATACACACAACTGGGAGGGTGTGGCTTAGTGGTGTGGCTCTTGCCTACCATGTCATGGATACACACACAACACACACACACACACACACACAGAGAGAGAGAGAGAGAGAGAGAGAGAGAGAGAGAGAGAGAGAGAGAGAGAGAAGTATGCATGTAAATACGCATGGAGAGAGAAAAGGAACAAATAACCAATGCCAAGAATGGAAAAGGAAACATTTTTACATGTGCCTCAGTCTTTAAAAACAACCCATCCAACATATACCGATATACTTTAAACCTTACAGGAATTAGTAAACTTCCAACAAAAATCAGTTACTAAAACAAGTACTTTCAGTGTTCCTATACCTGTGACAAACTGAATTCAAAACCAAGAGGTGGCGAGGAGCCAAAAGAACATGGTACAAGAACCGGCGCTTTTCATAAACTTAGTGGTCCTACGGCAGAATCAAGCCCAGCTTCGGACATCTCTGCAGCAGTCCCCAGGGAGCCTTCCGTCTGTGAATCAGTGCTGCTTCCCCTTTCTCTAAGGGTTATTGTTCCATAAACCCCATCCATTACTCAGAGTCGCCCTTGCCATCACAAGATCCAGTTCAGCCACCTCCTGCAGAACAACAGGTTCCTCAGGAACAGGCATGACAACACCGCGCTCACAGCCACCTACTGGGCTCTTTCTGGAGCCACATAAGAGCAAGCTAGAGGTGTGACAACTTGGGCCATGCCGCCTGTTTTCCCCAGGGACAGGTCTAGTTTGGCTAGGGAGTCATTCCTTTACATGTAGATCTTTACCTTCAAGGAAGCAGACGGTTCCCAGCAGCCTGCGCCCTGATCCGCAATACCAGAGTGGAAGACTATTGAGAAAAGCCAAGCCATCCCACCGGGACCCTAGCAAAATGACAAGGTCACCTGGGAACGCATTCCACTCCCTTCAAACTAGGAAAGAGCTCATTGTAAAATGGATAGTTAGTTGCGAACCCAAGAGCCAGCCATCCTGCCAGCTTTCTTACCCTTAAAGTAATGGCATGAAGGATTAGCTAAGAATAAGCATACAAAATCGTGGCTCCAAATGCAACGCTACCTGCTGATGAGACCACACCCAGAAAAGCCTGCTGAAAACAAGTCAGAAGGGAGAGGTGGAGAAGTCTATTCTTGGCTAGGATATTGTCACTTACAAAGACCCCCAACATCGGTGCCAGTCTCCAGCTAAACTTCCTCTCTTTGCCCCACCCAAAATTCGCTCAGGCAATGGATCAGAGGATCTACCAGCTGAAAAACTCACGCCGCCCCTCCCCCCCCCCAATGGCAAAGGGGCTTTTAGCTCAACTAACCTAAGTGCAAAACTAGTGGGAAAACCTGCCGCTTCCAGAACTCCAGGCGCTGGTCTGGGGCCACAGCTTCAGAATAATCCGCAAGGAAGCCAGTCCAGCCTAGAATCCCAAACCTCTGCAAGGGCAACCCCTCCAATCACCACGCACCCCCACCCCGCACACAGCCAAATTGCCCTAGGCGCACAGCGGGGTGGGTCTCAGGCAGGAAGCATCTTTGGAAGGTGTCGAGATCAGTCCCACTGTCTCTTTCCCGTTTCCCTTACATTGATCCTCCTTAAGGCAAGAGAGACTCACAAGTAGTTTTCGAGCCAGACCCTCTTTTCCCGGGGGTCAGAACCCTCGTGGCAGCCTGCTTCCCACAGCTCAACAGAGATGCGCGGCGCCCTGGGACACAGCATAGAAACTAAGCGGGGCCAGGGCTCGGCCATTCAGGCTCCCTACCCCAGACCACAGTTAAGGGTTGGGGGTGGGGTGGGGGGCGCACCCAGCCTCACCACAGCCTCATGCAGCAGTTTCCCCGAAGCACCCAGCGCTAGAAGATTCGCGAGTGGAAAATGGATCGAATTTTCGGAAGCTCACCCGCGGCTCAGCGAGGCGCACACTGCGGCTGCCTTTCCATCTCTCCAACTTCCAGTAACTGAAATCAGGAAGCTGTAGCCTTCCCGGCTGCCGGCGAGGGAGTGGGTGTAACTTGTGAAGTTTCGTACTATGATGAATCTGGTCATCAGGGTGTGTAAGAGAGGGCCTAGAGCAGCTCCTCCTCCTCCTCCTCCTCCTCCTCCTCCTCCGCCCCCTCCCCACTCCCTCCCTCCACTCTTTCCTCTCCGCCCCTTTCTTCAATTTAAGCCTTGCCTTTGGCACAGGCTCGCCTAGCTGGGGACTCTGGCTGGCTGTCATTCAGTCCCAGCACTCTACTGCGCCACACCCTGGGGGCGATGTATTCCTATGTGGTCTTAACTATTTTACAAATGAAACTGGGGACTCTGCACTAAACATAAATTCCTGTCTGCTTTTGCCTGCGCACAGCAAGACCGTAGCTTCTCTTAAAGGATAACTGCACTCCTTTACCTGGTCCCCTGGGACAGAATCGTGGATAGTCTGCTGGACAGAGACACAATTCCTAAGCATTTGTTTAAATAAACAAACAAAACAGACAAGGGAGAAGAGGGAAAAAGCAAAACAAAACAAAACTTTAGCCAGCTGTCTTTTCTTTAAAGCCAATGATAACTGTTAACACAGACTAGCCAGAAGGTCTCTCACTCACCCTTACATAGAAACTGCCGTATGTGTGATTCCCATGAGCAATATTTATAGGACAGTTTCTAAAAACTGTAGAGAAAACACACTAACTTCGTTCTCCCCCACAGAGCACTCCAAAGAGCGCTCTTCTCCAGGCTCCACCTTTGTTGCCAAACACCAGTGTCATTAAATAAAACTTGTATGGCCGGGCTTATTCCCAGCACTCAGGGAGGCAGAGGCAGGCAGATCTCCGTGAGTCCCAGGACAGACTGGTCTACAAAGTGAATCCAGGACAGCCAGGACTACACAGAGAAAACCTCTCTCTCTCTCTCTCTCTCTCTCTCTCTCTCTCTCTCTCTCTCTCTCTCTCTCTCACACACACACACACACACACACACACACACACACACACACACACACACAAAACCAACCTTGTAATGACAAATGATTAAAAAAAAAAGCCTGAGGTGGCTGCTCAGAAAAGAGGAAGCAATCACAAGATAGCACCCTAGCAATCTGATGCAACAGACCAGACGCTGTATCTGAAAAGGCTGAAGCAGTCGTGGGTGAAATTGACAGATGAATAAAGAATTATCATTTCATAAGGTTGTTAGCTGTGCTGAAAGTTGAAGATACTGGACACCTCCCCCACAAAGGGACTTTCATCAAAGACTTGACCACAAAAACAGAAAAACAACAGTCACTAAAGAAATCATAATGACTCAAACACCAGCCAGAATCACAGGCTGGAAGCAATGCTTTAGGGCCGCGGGACTGGCTCGGCTGGCAAGATGTGGGCTACAGGGTTTGCCGTGCAGATATGAGGAACTGAATGCGATCCCCCACACCCAGGGAAAACTCCAAAACTCCAGGTACACTGGCATGCTGCAGTAACCCTGGTATAGTGGATGCAGGGACTGGAGGATTCAGTGGGAATGCCGGCCAGCTGGTAGAGCTGACTCTGTGAGCCCCAAGTTCAGTGAGAAACCCTTGCTCAAAATATATAGTGGAGAATGATTGAGGAGACATCCAAGGTCAGCTTCCTTACACTAACACACACACACACACACTTCTAGAGCAGAGCTGGTGCGGTGGAAACCACGACAGTTTTGCACTTGACAGATCCATGCCCACATATATAAACATAAGAAAGAAGTATCTGGCTAACCTTTATGATCTTGATAATGTGCACAAAGGCTGGCATAAGACAATAAGGAAGAAAACAAACAGCACAGTGGCTACGCATAGCTCCGAAGGAGAAAGCTCAATTGTTTACATGGAGCAGGGTCCTAGGCTACAGATGATTCACCCCCAGGGAGTATTTGAAAGTATGTGTAGACACACTTCCCATATTCATATCTAGGGGAGAGTTTCTACTGGGAAGAATATGGGCTCCTGCCGAACAGCCTGCAACACACAGGCCAGCCCCCATAACCAAGAACCAAGAGGCCCTGAGAGCCCACTATGCTGTTCTAAGAAAGCCCAAGACAGAGGGGTCACCACCACTGTATCCCTGTGCTTGCATCAGCTTTACAATCTCCAGGGACACCTGCTCCTTCCACACTGACTAGCGTTGGATGGCTAAGGATCATCTGCATAGACTAAGCAGAAACTGGGAGCCAGGTGAGCAACAGGAAGGCCCTGGGAACGGGGTGCGGGCTCAGTGTCCACACAAGTCCACACCGAACTGGGATGGGACGACGGGTAAAATCACAGGACCAGCCTTAGCTGGGAGCCACACTGTACACTGAGACACACGAAAGTCACAACGACAGAGGAAGATCTCCAGTGGTCCCATCCATCATTTCAGGGTTGCCCAGCACCAGCCCCACGCTAGAACAGGAAGGGTGTTTAATCTGGTTACAGATTAATGTACAGAAGAATGTAACAAATCACTTATGGGTATAAGAACATGAGTTCCACGGTCCACGTGGAGAACAGAAGGGTTTCTGCTCTCAGCCTAAGCTAGGAAGTGTCTTCTTCTATTCCTAATTCACACATTGTATATAAACCTGTCAGGTACAAGGTGATGTTTCCAAAGCCTGTGCACAAAGCACGATGCGCAAGTCAGAGCAATGAATACATCCAGAGTCATCATCTCACTGTCTCTGGTGAACACTCAAATCCCCACTCTCCAGCTGTTTTGAAGAGTTCAATGCATCACTGACTCCTGTCTGCTGTGCCCTCGACTCTCCAACTACAGCTTTGCATGCACCCTGGGCAGGTCTCCCCTCCCCTCCCAGGCAGTGTGAATGAGAATGTCCCACACACAGGCTCCTGCATTTCAATACTTGGTTCCCAGTTGGTGGCACTTTCGGGAGGTGGTACAGCCTCACTGGAAGAAGGGCATCACAGGCAGCAGGCTTTGAGGTCTCAGAGCCCCACTCACTCCTAATTTACTCTCTCCGCTTCATGCTTTTGGCTAAGGATGTGAGCCCTCAGCTTCCAAATCTGGACACTACGCCTCGCTCTACACTCCCACCCCCAACAACAGACTCTTTCCTCTTTAGAACTGTAAGCTGTAAACTCTTCCTTCTGGAAGTTGCTTTGGCCATGGTATTTTATCACAGCAACACAAGGAGGTTATAGAACCTCTGAGAGATGCAGTGTGTTGGAATAAGTGTCACTGAAGGTGGGCTTTGAGAGGGCAGACCTGGGCCCTAATTCCTGTTTGCTTTATTTCCTGTGTGTGGATAAAGATGTGATCGGCCAGCTTCCTGCTGCCTGATCCTGCTGTGAAGTCTCGCTGACCATTATAGAATCTAATCTTCTGGAACCAAAAGCCAACTAAATTCTTTCTTCTGTAAGTTGCTTTTGGTCACAACATTTGTTTCATAGCAATAGAAAGAAATGATTACACTATCCTAAGAGTGTATTCTTTACCTCTTAGATCCCACTGGGACTTTTGTTCTTCTTTCTGAGATAAGTTAGCTTCTTCCTGGAACAGAAGGAAAGCTTCTGCAGGCCATGATGTTAGTCTGTTGTCCTGCCTAGTACTACCCAGAAGATGGCTTGCTCATCTTGAATCCCCCTGCAGCCACACTTAGGGCAGGCACCAATGAACTTATGTTGGATTAACCTGAGTCTGTTCCCATCTCCTTCCCTATACCTCAGGCCTGAAAGTGGAGTTCCCTATGGCTGCTTCCGGAGACCACCCCCAAAGATGCCTTGAAGTCTAATCTCAGCCATCCATGAGGATGCAATTAGCCAGCACCGAACACCTGCTGTTGCTGTTCAGTGCCTGAAAATTTTCAAAAGTCCTGGACAGAGCGGCTGCTGACACAGGAAAACCCAACAACATGTGAGCGGAGACGCCTCCAGGCAGAGAGGACCTCTTAGAAGAATATCATGCCCACCAAAGTGTGTGCTCCTGGGGCTGGAGAGTTGCCTAGGGAGAGCCTGGCTGGAGGACCCACCACACACCAGACCAGTGTGGCAAGAAAGATACCCAGCCATCTTTAACTTGACAGCATCTTACGCTGAAATTTAAAACACACTAGGCTTTTTCTCGCTCATGCATTTAGGAAAAGAAAATACAAATGCAGTTATGAACCTGCAGTGGCTTGGGCATAAATATACAGTATTTCTGAGCCAAAGAAATGTGCCCAGTAGAGGGAGCACTGACTAGTCCCCAACAGTTTCTCAAGACTAGAGTCACCACGGGATGATGCCACCTGATCCAAGAAACAAAAGCAATCTGGTATTAATAAAAGTGAAAACTCCCTGTAAGATATTTTTGAAACATCAGGACTTGAACACCCATATAAACACACACACACACACACACACACACACACACACACACACACACACAAAATACATGGAGAAATATCTGGGAAAGGCTAAACCTCTGTGTTCCCACACTGTATCAGTTAACTTCATATTCTAACATGAATACCTAGCTGGCTGTGGCAGTGGCTGTCTGTAATTCCAACAGTTTAGAGGCTAGAGGGGTGGGAGGGTGTTGGGGTGTGTGGGAGGGGAGGTGTATGGCTTCTAGCCTGCATGGGCTAGATAGCAAGACTCTTATTAAAAAAAAAAAAAAGATCCCATTGAGGATTATTCATGCTTACTCTCCCCAATAAGTATTCCGCTCAGTCTTTGGCTTGCTGTTCCATACATTAGGTTTGTGGGAACTGACTTTTAACATTCCTGACCTAGTTGTAGGCCACTGTCTTATGGATTTCTATTGAACGGTCTTCAGAGCCAATTTGCTCAGGAATCTAGTCACCTTCACCCACAATGTAACAATTAATGGCAGTAAAGTCTGCAGCCTAAATGCCAGTTCCTGCAGTGATGTGTACTTCCACAGTGACCGGCTCAAGCACAGAGCTGAGCGGGACTCCCAAGTGTGAAGTCAGAGGGCTCACACCAACTGCCTCGGTACCTGCAGCCTGTCAGCAGCGAGGCTGAAGAGCAGTGACCACCTCCTCAATCTAGGTGAGGCCACAAAGGTGCGAGGTAGCACAGCCAACATCTACAGTTCTGCCCACACTCCTTGACCCTGTAGAGCCACCGTAGAAGGTGAGTCAGCGCCAAGGTGATGTCCTGTGGTTAGCTGCAGACTGACTGTCAAAGGCAACCCTTTCTATCTAAAGCTGGTGGGAGAGCTAAACAGGAATTCACACCTTCCACTCTCAAGCTGGATCATCTGAAAAGCAGCCTGGGAACAGGGAATGTTTCAGAGCCCTGACCTTGGCCCAGAAGAGGCCTTCCTCCTCTCAGAGCTCTGACCTTGGCCTAGCAGAGGCCTTTCTCCTCTCATAGCCCTTACCTTGGCCCAGAAGCAGCCTTCCTCCTCCCTGAGAGACAGCGAAGCTTCCTTCACCCTCGATGACGGTAATGTCTTATGATACAGGTACTATTTAAATCTGATTTGCTAGAATGTTCATAGCCTCACATTAAACCCTGTGCAGACCAACTTAGAAATTCCTTATGGCATTTTCTTTCTCCAGAAACTGAATACTTGGTAAACATATAGGGCTTTTCTCACAAAATATAACAACAAAGAAAAAAAGAGGCCAGGAAAACACTAAATGACCTGTAATGCCACTGCCCCGCTTGGACAGTGTGGACAGTTCCTTCCAATCTGATGTTTCACTTTTCTCAGCCATCAATTCATGCTGTCCAATTTACTCTTTTCCTCAGCCCTAGCTCTATCTTCCAATTATAGTTTTCCATGATTGGAAAACTCCAGTTTCTGTCACCACCTCAATTTAGATCTCCTCAAAGAAGACCGACTTTTAAAAGTTCCAGGCTTGCCAGTGGCCCACATACTAGTAACTGAAGCCAGCTCTGCAACACGAAGGGTGATTTGGAAACACGGGAACTGTGAGCAGAAGATACACAGAAAGCAACCTGGGGGGAGGGAGGGAGCCCTTAGTAACCATAGTGAAGCATATGGGGCCAGATGCTGTCCTGCCCACATGCGAGCAGTCGGCCTAGTGGATTCCAAGGGTGCCCTGCGCCTTTCACAAGAGGTCCATGTGGCTTGTGTGGGCCCAGCATCTGGGCTTTCCCGGGTGTGGGCTCCTCTCTGCTCAGCAGCACAGAACAGCAATCCCTGGCACTGAGCGTGAGATAACAGAATAACTGAAGGAAGAGATATGGGCTCAGCCCGGCCTCCACGCGCAGGGGAGTGGCAGAGTCTTGTCCTCAGCACAGAGATGAGGGAAAGTTGGTTGGGAGAATTCCCACGGGGGAGGGCACACTGGAAGCGGCAAGGGCACGCAAGATAACCACCTGCTCCCCTCCAAGCGTCACCAACAGCTAGATAAACACCAGAGTGAGCCACGTTTCCCCTTCAGTGAGATGAGAGGGGGGAATGGATGTCCACTCACAGAAGGAAGCACCTGTGTTTGAAAGTGATGTTTCATTGAGTGGCAGAAAAGGACTTGACAGACTCACACAAGAAGAAAGAGGAAAGGGAAGCTACTAAAGGGGCCAATGCAGACAGAGAGAGAGAGGGCGGGGAGGCAGTTTTACCTGGACAGTAATTGAGAGACAGATTACAGAGAGAGAACAAGCTAGACACCGGTGAAGGAGCCAAAAGATTGGAGCAGATTGCTGAGTTAGTTTGAGGCCAAGCAGAGCAAGTCAGGGGCCGAGAGAGAAGCCAGATTGAATAAGTCAGCTGGGAAGATTTTGAGCTAGAATGACTGAATTGAACCAGCCAGCCCAGAGCTCAGTAAGAACAAGAAAGGGTGAACTTATTAAGCAGTAAGTTTCAGAGGCTGAAAACATTCTAGACCCAGGTTAGATTGTATGGAGGCTAGAAGCTTCCAAGACTAGGCCTAGGTTAGCAGATGGAGGCAATAATGAAAGTTCCTTATACAGCTACTGGTAATGGATGCATGGACTTATGGGGTTACAGGACACGTGCCCAGTACTTCTTTAGATGGTAAGGAACATCAATATGCCCCGATCATTCTCGGTCATGAAATAAGCCAAGTGAGTCTCTCAAGCAACATCAGTGTTTGTAATGCGTTCACATGAATTGTGCTGCTTTGACCATGAACAGGTGGGGGGCGGGGGAGCCTGAGGGTGGGGGGAGTGTTTGAATAGACACACACTTACAAGACTTGGGGCTGCAGACAGAGCTCGGTAAGTCCTCCCAGGCAGCTCCTCCCGTGAGGCAGCAACAAGGTGAGCATTACAGGAGAACAACTGGGTCCCCTGGACTAACACTAAGGCTGAACAGTTCAAATGCATTTGTATTTGTTAATCACGGACTAGAACAGCTAAATATGCTTTATGGCAAATACAGGGATAAATATCATATCATTTCATATCTTCCAGTGTAGTGAGAATTCTGGAATTTTGGGTTCTTTTAAAAAACAGAAATATTATAAGTATGTTTTCATTTTAATCACATTTGATTCAGTTAATGTGGGGCTGCTTCAGACTGTCCACAGCAACTGGCCATGATTTACCTCATGCTCTAGCTAAAGCGCGGTATATAAATTCTAGGACACACCCGCACCCACCCCACCCCACCATCACTGCTGCTGCCAAGCTGCCACGGGGTGGTCGTAGGTCATTTACAGAGGTTGGGTGTGGTTTGTTAGTAGCCATGGTCAAAGAAGAAACAAAAGGAAAGAAATTAGATTCAGGGATTTTTTTTTTTAATCTTTACTTTTTTACATTTTATTTTTCGAATTAGGGTTTCTCTGTGTAACAGTCTGGGCTGTCCTAGAACTCGCTCTGTAGACCAGGCTGGCCTCGAACTCACTAAGAGCCACCCTGCCTCTGCCTCCCGAGTGCTGGGATTAAAGGCTTGTGCCACCACCGCCCCCCAGGGATTTTTCCTAATTCCTCTCTCCCCTCTATCCTTGTTTCTCTCCTGTCTAGTGTCAAGGGGTGAAACCGGGAAGATAAAGGGTAGGGAAAGAAGGGCCCACAGAGTAGCAAAGACCAGCTACTACAAGAAAATGAGAAGGAACTGCGTGACATTAGCTAAGGAAGTGGAAAGCAAGCACTGGGGAAGGCAGGAGGGAAGAGGACCACACCTCACACCTTACAGCGTGCTCAGCTGATCAGTTAAAATCCAGCAGCTTCTTGTAAATACTGGCTGCAAAATGCTCTAGAAAAGCGCCTGGCCTTCCCGCCCATCTAGGAATGAAGACCTTAGCTCTCAGCATCCCTACGAGGCCTTGTCACCGTTTCCTCTGACATAAAAGCATTTTCAACCAGGAAACACAGCAAACTTGCATTATCAGACATTATAAGGCTTGAAGTAGGGTGACAGACACATGCCAGGTCCCACGTCCGCACGTAAGGGAGGGAACGGGGAGTCTAGTACATGCATCACCAAGGTCGGATGGAGGGCACAAACTGCTTAGGTTCACAGAGAAAAGCCAAAGGCAGCTTCACCCAGCTGGGTGCACCCAGCACCCAGTCACATGGCCTGCTTACACTCCTCCACAGAGTGATCATCAGGAGCCACATATGTATGTAAAAGTCAGGGCCCAACAGAGTGAAGGTAAGAAAAATAACATTCAGCAGCTTCAGAACTCATAAGCAAGCCATAGGAAGTGGGTGCACGAGAAATGTCTTGTCCCAGCCGGCGCCCAGGGAGGGAAGGAGGCAGTCAGTCAGGATGGCTGAAGGCAATCTGACTCACCAGGTAACTCCTGTGGCCGACTCAGCAAGAGGGCAAGGAAACCTGCTGGGGACACTGGACAGAGGCATGCACAGCAGGATCATGACAGCAAACTTGTAACAGACAAAGCCTTCCCAGGTCCTCCCAGGAAACTGAATGTGCCTCAGACCCACTCTGGAGCATTTTCACTTACGCTTGTTCGTGACTACTCACTGCAGTCAAAAGGAGGGGACAACCCAGGCACCCACAGCCAGGTAAGCTGACAGGCAAAACATAGCATATGCATATGATAGAACATTATTCCACCATTGAAAGAAATGACATTCTCACAAGAAATGCAACATGAATGGACCTTAGTTATCTTAAAGGAAACACGTAAGTTACAAAAGGGCAAACATTAATTACACCATCATCCCAGGTACATGGAAAAGTTTGGGGCACACAGCAGTGTTTGAGTGAGAATGGCTTGAGAGACTGAGCACACAGTTTGAGTGAGGATGGCTGCCTACAGGCTCATGTGTTGAATGCCTGGTCCCTACTTGGTAGAACTGTCCTGGGAAGGGTTAGAAGGTGTGGCCTTGTTGCTGGAGGCGTGTCACCGAGGAAGGAGTGGGCTGGAAGTTTCAAAAAGCCCTTACCAGGTCCAGTCTCTAGCTCTCTGCCTCAACTTTTGGATAAGGTGGAAGCTCTTTCCTGCATCTCCAGAGCCATGGCTGCTTGCTGTTGCCATGCTCGCCACCGTGACGGTGATGGACTAACCCTCTGAACTGTAGGTAAGCCTTCAAGTAAAGCCTTTTTCTTTTAAGTTGCCATGGCCATGAAGTCTCTTCGCAGCAATACAACAGTAACTGAGACGAGTTGTACTGGCTGCACAGCATTAAATATGCAATTCATGTCACTGAATTATATGCTATATATTGAAACATTATTAATCAGGATAGCAGTAACTATGTTAAACAGATTTAGGATTTTTATATTTGTATGGAAGTTAAAAGTGTATTTGGTTCTGGTGTATATGGTTTTTCAAGCACTACTGACTGCTGAGAATGAGAGGGTCAGGGCTCTGCAGACTGTAGCCCACCCAGCCTTGACTTCCCACCCGTCCTTTCTGTCATATCGCCTTGCTTTTCTTTACCTCACACCCAGGAGGCTGTCTCTCGCTGTAAGAGATGGAGTGAGGCTGTCTCAACTATCAAATTAAATCTTTCAAAATGAGAAAGAGGCACAGAGGCACACCCTTTGGTAGTATGCTATGTGTCTCTGATGATCAGAGTGTATTTCATGTGGCCTTGTGTCCAGCAACCCTTGAGAAGCCCAAATTTTAATTAAGATTGAGAAACCAGAATGGGTTGATCATAGGGATCTGAATGAGGGAAATGAATTAAACCCAAATTATCAACTAAGAACATTGTATGAGACACGCTCAGACCGCACTCGGGTCCCCCTTAGCAGTTGTGACCAGAGGGGCAAAGACACAGAAGAGGCATCAGACAGCGTTAAGTGAGGGCTCTGTGCAGCACGGGAACTTCGTGCCCCCCACCTCTGCAATGGGGACATAGCAATGTTCCCCTCTGAGTTGATGCAATGACGGTTGGTTTCTATGACAATGAGGATGATTCACTTCTTGACCACTTCCTCATTGAAAACCATGACAAGAGAGCGTGTTCACCTGTATTTGCACCTGTTTGTGAGGACGACTCAGCATGGGCAACTGTGACTAGACCCAGTCTACAAACAGGAATTAAAGAACAGCAAGGCTTGGTGAACTGTTCAAAGCCACCCAGGAAGAATGAGTTGAGTCTGAAATTCTACCCTAGGCTCTGGGAAGCCCGAGCCCAGCCCTCTGCAGCCCTCCCCAACCCTCCCCTGCCCTCCCCAACCCCAGCACTGCATGTGGGCAACCAGCCATCCTGCCATCGTGGACCCTGGCACTCTCATGGCCCACGCGTTTGCTTCACTCTTGTCATCGTTGCCTTTTGTAGCATTACCCTCAGGTTCTCAGGAGTGTGACTTCCAAAGCCTGTGCTGCCTTCACACACATGTCATCCACCGCTCAAGGCCAGATGCAGCCTGTGGGGACCATAAACCAGGCTCCGTCACAAAGCTCCACGGACGTTAATCATCGCCATGTCTGACAGAGACGAGTGAAGATGATGTATAACCCGAGCAAATCAAATTGGGTAATAAGCAAAGAATATGAGTAATCCATGGATAGGAAGTGTATGAATGTGATCACTGGGCCAGTTCACCAAAGCAGGGTCTGCAAAGGGCCAGTTCACCAGCTGGGCTATGACAATGAATCACTAGGTGGCTATTTTATACTGACCTATTTGCAGCACCTGCCTCCAGTGCTAACACTGTATTTCTTATACTCAATTAAACAGAATCTTGCTCTTTATTCAGCCATCCCATACTCTTCCAGTGAAACACGGCAGGTGACACACACACAGGGGCTGCTGGTATACCATTCCTGCCGCAGGTCCTAGAAGTTGCCCATGTCAACTGCTGTGGGGTAGCTCATACCAGAAAGTTAACAAACATCTTACCGCATCGTCTGAACCATAGAAACGCAGCCTCTATGCCCTGGTTTCTCATTAAGGGGCCCCGGTGCTGCCACTGTCGGTACCTGACTTTTGCTTTCTCAGCACCCACACATCCATTCACCCTGCTCAGGCCTGAGCCCGTGATTCAGCCTTCTCGGCCCTCTCCAGGCTGGGCACCCGGGAGCCTTTGTTCTTTTTTTCAGGCCATAGACGAACCCAGAGCCCATTAAAGAACAGTTGTAATCCTTACATGTGTAACTTTCCACTGACAGAAATGAGATGGGTCAGCTGCCCTGAGCTGCTCTGACGCCATCAGCCTCCTAGGAACACCCACCAGCCACTGTCCCCTAAAACCCCACTCGCCATCCCCACGAAAATCCCAGGTAGCTGTTCACACACTACCCATTTCCACTGTGACAAAATCACACTAACATACACACAAAGAACCTACTGACTTGTGCTGTGGTGATAAGCAGAACCGATACCCTCGGCCTTCAGCATGAATGTGGGGCTTTGTTTCCATAAGGACATGCCACCACCTAGATCGGCCACCCACGGAGGCTTGTTCTTGCCTGTACACTCATCTGACACTAACCTTCAGATCTTGACTCACAGACAACTCTAACCCCTAGGATGTTTTCTTTCTGTATGCTTTCTTAAAGTTCATAGCGCGCTATAAACTTTATTATAATTTGGCTTTATTTGTTTATTGACCGGTCCTTCCCCCCACCCCCACCCAACTAGAATGAAAGCTCTACAAAGACTCTCGACACGTCTGCTCATAGTAGAAAGGCCTAAAGAGGTGCTTGCTACGTACTAGACCCTCAGTAAATGGCAGTGATTCAATATCGCTCGACAGCCACTCCACGCCAGAAGCACCATCCAAAGCACCCAAGCCTGAAGCCTCTCCTGAAACCACAGAAGCAACTTCTCTCGGAAGCAGAAACGGCGAGGATGGGAACAGGGACTAGGACAAGAATGACGCATCACTCCAGTAACACCTAGATGCTCTTAGATTCCCAATACACACCATAGCACGCACTGGGCCCTTCCCACGGCATGGCTTGCTAGATCTTTGCAGAACACGGCTTAAAAACAGAGTGGAAGGAAGATGCTGGCGCCTCCCATGGCCATTGGCGTCTCGCATGCCGGCTTCAGCTCAGCAGCTGCATCCTCCCACGCTACAGCTCATGAGTCTTCACAGCCACAGACCCTCAAACCCCACATCTTGGAAGCTGAACTCCATCAAATGACGGTATTTGGAGGTGGAGTGGTAGAGACAAGTTTATGGCAGTACAGCTCATACTCCTGGGACTAGTCACTGATGACCCCACGTCCCATTAGCCCTTTCTGTCAAGGGAAGACACAGGAGTCCAGGAGGAGGTGGGCCCTCATCCGACATGGATTCTGCCACACCTCTATCTTGGACTATCTCAGCTTCCATAAATAAAGAAACAAAACTCTGGCTGTTTATAAGCCACCTGCCTGCCCAGCTTATGGAACTTTGGACAGACTAGACCCCAACCCAAACAATCTTCACATTGTGCTAATGTCCTTAGTGCCACAGAACTGACAACTTACGGGGCTGGAGAGACAGCTTGGTAGTTAAGAATTGACGACCTAGGTTTGGATCCCAGTATAAGAATCAGACGTGAGGCTGAAGAGATGGCTCAGTGGTTAAGAGCACTACCTGCTCTTCCAAAGGACCCAGGGTTCAATTCCCAGCACCCACATGGCAGCTCACAACTGTCTGTAACTCCAAGATCTGACACCCTCACACCAACACATGTAAAATTAAAATTAAATAAAATATTAAAAAAAAAAAAAAAGAATCAGACGTGTCAGCCGGACGGTGGTAGCACACGCCTTTAATCCCAGCACTCAGGAGGCAGAGGCAGGTGGATTGCTGTGAGTTCGACGCCAGCCTGGTCTACAAAGCGAGTCCAGGACAGCCAAGGCTCTACAGAGAAACCCTGTCTCAAAAAACCAATAAAATAAAACAAAACAAAACAAAAAACAAAGAATCAGATGTGTCTGTCAAAAATAGCTAATGTGGTAACGGCTAGCATGCTATATACCTTTATTTTCCCCCTTCAAGACAGGGTTTCTCTGTGTAACCTTGGCTGTCCGGGGCTCACTTTGTAGACCAGGCCGGCCTCAAACTTACAGAGATCCTCCTGCCTCTGCCTCCCAAGTGCTGGGATTAAAGGCATGCACCCCACATCCAGCCACCTCTCCTATCTCGTCAAACTTGTGTGATACTTATCTATTTGCTCAAACCCTGAATCCTAGACTTTCCTAAGACTTGACTCCTTGTTATACTTAACTTCTTTGGACCTTGAAGAACACTCTTCAGAGTAATACTTATTCCAGAACAGAAAGTTTCTTGGCAACTTAGAAAAGAACTCGGGCACACACCACAGTTACTAGGCAACTACGAAAAGTTACAAGGAGTGATGGAGTGTTTCCTTGGTAGGTGGGACATGCAGGAGACTGACTGAGCTATGCTCTGAGCACAGAGTGAGCTGGGAACCCCGATCCTTGCTTCTGTGGGCGCTGATGCAATCTCATGCACCTCACTGGCAGGCCCTTTGACCTAGTCGGGTTTGTACCAACCTGCTCATTGCCAAGAAGTGCCAGATCTGCAAGGGAATTGCTCATAGATGAGCAGAGAAGCTGACTTGGAGTGAAAAAAAGCCTCCCATCCCAGAAATGGGTGGGGATGAGGGCTGAGCCTCTAAAGAACTGTCATATCTGAAAGTGGGGACTGGGAATGGCCAAAATAAAAAGAACTCTAAGAAAAATAAAAGTGAGAATAAGATTCCCTCTGGTAACCTCTTGGGACTCATGTTACGTCTTGGAAGGATAATGAGATAATAAACAAACAAACAAATGCCTACCCACCAGTAATAAAGTATTGTCACTTTATATGAACCCCAAGCTAATCATTAAACTGTCAGACTTTTCTGGCCTGAATTTGGGTCCAATGAGGACTGTGTCTCCCAACTTCTAATCGCACATGTTAGCAGAAAGAGCCCTCTTTCCCAGGAAGAGACTGACTATGCTTTCTGCTGCATGAAAACTGACACCTCTTTATCCCAGGAAAAGAATATAGAAATTGCACAAGGTGACAAAGGTCTTCAATACTTCCCTTTCCTCCTCCCAGAGAAAAACCTTAAGACTTTATTTCCCTGCCAGGCATGGTGGCGCATGCCTTTAATCCCAGCACTCGGGAGGCAGAGGCAGGTGGATCACTGTGAGTTCGAGGCCAGCCTGGTCTACAAAGCAAGTCCAGGACAGCCAAGGCTCCACAGAGAAACCCTGTCTCAAAAAAACAAAAAAACAAAAAACAAAAAAAAGGACTTTATTTCCCCTCATGGAGGTCCCTCTGGGGCCAGTGGCAACTGGGTTTGTCAATAACCCTCAGCTTAGCACTGGGGTCAGAATCCTGAGAAAGGAACAAAAGCTCTCCTCCCTGACTAGTGGCTGCTAGTGAGCCACGTTATCTGACCTCCGAACCAGCTCAGGCCTCATGACTGTTTTCCCTTCTCTTTCCCATCCTTGTCCCTGAGGCAGCCACTAAGATCTACAGCTTGCCTTCCCTTGGGGGCAGGGTCTTTTAAACTCTAATAAACGTCTTCTTCGCCTTCCACTTGAAACTTCTTATATTGATGAGGAACTCAAGAGATAACTTGATTTCCCATGTATCTTATGGTGACCACGAAGGGACACCAAAATTCCAGTAATATATTTGGTGATGCACACAGGGACAAGCCAAAGCATCTCTGAAGAGGAAAGGTGAGCTCCTTTATCCATCTTGCTATGGTGCCATAAGAAGCTTGCTCAGTGTTCTGCCTCCCAGGAGAAGGGAAGAGCCTCTCTCTAGCCCCTCTCAAAGGGTTTAGTGGCTGACTCGTGTGGCAGGAACTAAACAATGCTAAGTTTAATGCCTGATCTTCCCTCCCTGGGTACAGGATTCCCTCAGAGAACCTGGAAGACGATGTATCAGGTTTGCAGGAAGTGAGAAGAGACAGCTGTCTGGGGTCGAGCGTGACACTGCTTTAGGCCACATGGTCCCAGACAGCTGATTTTGTAATTGGCTAAAAGCACCACACAAGGCTGCCAAGGTGTTAAATTAGAATTAACAACTTTCTAACAGGGTGGTTTCTAAGGTTTCCAGCCAACACAGAGGGTCAGCCATCTGTCTGATCTCAGCCCCTTCCACAGTGGACAAAATGGTGTCAAGATTGCTCCCTCTTTACTCGGGTAGTTTGCTGTTGTTGCTGTTTAAAGAAAGCGGAGCATCGTCCACATTTAATCTATGAGATGTAGGGACTTGCACTCTGATGGGGGATAGCAACCATGTGGCTTTATATCCAGCTTGGTTGATGACCTCATCAAGATAAAGGCCATGTGATTTCCTCACCATCTTGGTTGAAGCAACCACATAACCAAAGTGGTGACACCCCTAAAATTGTCTAGTACCACCAAGCCCTCGGAAGACCACCATGCCCTTAGAATTTCCTGATCCTTAACTCTCTATGGCACTATCCCCACTTCACACCCATTATGAATTAGCCAACCCCATCACATTGTAAGACCAAGCTCCCACGGATGAGGAGAGACACAGTCACTACCCCATTGTAGTACAAAACTAAGTGAACTGCTCACCCTGGGTGCTTGACTGCCTAAGTTTGGCCATTGCACCCTTTAATGAACAATAAGTTGTCTTGCTGAGTTATTTTTGTGACACGTCCAGAAAACTCTTTTCCACTATCTTCTATGGAAGATAGTTCACACTTGCCTATGACTACAGCTCTAGACAATCCAAGGCCCTCTTCTGACCTCCATGGGCACCTGTACTGCATGCACATAACACACACATACACACACACACATGTATGTATGTATGTATGTATGTATGTATGTATGTATGTAATTAAAACTGAGTTTGGGCTAGAGAGTTTGGGCTCAGCAGTTAAGACCACCAAGCACAGACATGTTGTACATACACACAGAATAATAAATAAAAGGAAAGAAACCAAATGGAAACTAAATTTGTGTTCTAGACTTAAAAATTCCCTCCCTGAATTTTCTCAGCCCTCTCTTTTACTCAGACCCTTTGGCAAAACAGCACACTGGTTAAATCCAACAATCTACTTCATTCACACCTGCTCCCAGACAGTCATCTATGGCAAAAGGGCACACGAGCACAGTCATGGTCTCATTTCAAACTCATGATCACAAAACCATCGATGTCAAATGTATCTTTAAAAGCCATTAGCAATCATCTGGAAATCTCCAGTCTATTCACCTACACACTTTAGATGTTTATATATTCTCTTTCTTCTCACTTCTTCTCTCCACAAATGACCTCTTACCCTACTTCTTGGAGAAACGTGAAGTGACTTCCACAAACCTGAAAGCCTCCACAGCCCCTGGCAAGGTTCTGTCTCCATGCACTCCAACTTCCTGTAGCCATAGATAAGAATCACACCTAAAGCCAGTCCCTCCGCCCGAGACTCCTTCCATCCCACCAGGAGGCAACAGTATTCCAGCCATCTCTCTCCTCTCCTCAACATGGCAAATTATAGACAAACCAGCTGTGTTCTCGCTTGCTCATCCACAAAGGCTTGAGGCCTCCCGTTAGCTGCTGAGCCCTGTTTTCCCTTCCTCATGACCCCAAGGCAGCTAGGCTTCCAGCTAATCCCACGCTCCTCCCAAGAGAACAGATGGCCTACAAATTGGCCAACTCCTATGCTTCTTTCTCCACCCTCATCACACTTGACCCATCGTGTTCATCTACAATGGTATCATTTCTGCACTTGACGTGACATCATGACCCTTCTATCCTGCCGGGTGCTCTTGCCCATCCCTTCTCTTCTCCATGATGGACAGACAGATCCAGGGCTTCAGGCCTCAAGAAGACAGAGGTTCTCTTTTCAATCTGCACCGGGTGTCTCAGCATGGGATACACACAGATCTGCTTCCCAGATCCTGCTACAGGGGAGGACTGGCTCTCTCATGTGAGGACTGTGAACAGTAGGCATCCCATGGTGACTGAATCAGGAGGGCCAGAGGCCTCCAAAGAACAAATAACTATGACAGGTACTCTTAGCTCACCGACAGGTGGGCCTACAGAACAGTGTGATGATGTCTCTACCCAAGCATGCTCTCCCTCCTTCTGAGAGGCTGCTTCTCCTCAGAGCTATCTTCCTCCTGAATGTCATCTTCTTACCCACAACCCTGAGAGAGCCCAGCCAGCCTCATGACTGTGAGTACGACTACATCCTCACATCCCTCTGAGGGTGTCAGCACACTGCCTCTCTCTGCAAGATACCATGCTCAGATAGCCAAGTGTGAGCTAATCCTTCCTTCCGGACATCTTCCAGGCAACCTTCCCAGCTCAGCAAGGGTAACTCAACCCTCCCAGTGGCTTTGGCTGAATTGCAATGAGGAGCAGTTTGCACATCTCTTTCACAACCCACATCAAATTAGTCAGAAAAGTCTACTGCACCCTCTTCACAGAAGTGAGCAGATCTAAATCTCTTTTTTCCACCCTAGCTGTCAGCAGAACCCGGCCAGGACACTGTCTACAGAATTACAATAAAGCTTCCACACCAGGCTCTCCCCTTCCTTTCTGCTCTCTACAGCCGGTTCTACCGGAAGCCAGCGCGATTTCTAAAATCCTGAGTCAGATCCACCCGTCCTCTACTCATGACAGGGGCCTCAGCAGGACCTGTAGAGCTGCCACTGTCACCGCCTTCATTCCTGCCCCTTCCATTCTTCTTGTTGCCAATGAAGCCATACTCCGCTTGGTGCTCTTGACCTTTCTTTCAAAAACAACCCTCCAGGGTTTCTGTCTTCATGTGAGCAGCACCCTAATTTCCTCCACTCTCCCCCCACAGCAACCCATCCATCCAAAGCAGCTCTACCTTGTCATGTTGTCAGGAGCTCTGACCACCTCTTCCATAGCCTACACCATCATTAAGCTTTATTAATATAAAATGAAGAAGTAGTCACCAATGGGTACTAGGCATTGGCTACCAGTTTTTATTATTTACTAGCAATCTACAGAGACACGAATCTTTGTCTCTCTGATGACTAAGGAATCCCAAGAGTCTAGAATGGTACCTGGCACATCATGAGCCTAAACATAGAAGGAGCTGTTGAAGGAATAAAGTGTGTCTCATTTTCACAACACGGATAAAATAGACTAGGGCACAGAAGGGGAAAGAGTGAAAAAGAGACGGAAGCCAAGGACGGGGCAGTAGCCCAGCCCTGGAACCCCAGCTCTAAGGAGGCACATGTAGCAGGGTCAGAAGTTCAGGTTCATCTTTAGGCATCTAGCATGAGGCCAACTTATCCAACGTGGAACAACAACAAAAACAGGTCTAGCACATAGTGGGGAAAGGAGAGGTGGGCAGCAGAAACACGGCCCCAAATACACCAACCCACAGACGCAAGAAGCCCTAGAAACTTTGAAGAGCACAACCACAAATGTTCCACGGGTTACAGCCGATCTGGGAAAAGCAGAGACAGGGGGGAAAAATCATGTGATGACCTACAAAAAGGTGACATTAGCTGAACACCAAGTTCAGAGCAGGAGCAAGGAGAAGCAGATGATGAGGCAAAGTCTAAGTGGCCCTCCCTGCCAGCAAGAACAGCACCTCAGCACAAGGAAGGGTAACTGAGACGTACAGGGATATGACAGCATTAAGAATGGTTACAGGAGGTTGAAAATCAAAGAAAAAATATAACAGTATCATACAAAAAACAAGATTAAAAAAGAGCTTACATACTTGAATGCCTTGTATCTTAAAGTAAGAGGTAAAAGGAGAGAGAGAGAGAGAGAGAGAGAGAGAGAGAGAGAGATTTTGTAATCTAATTTAGCTATGATAAACTTTGAGTCGAGATAAGATTTTTTTTTAATAGTAAACATATAAGGGGCAAAACCACCTAATTCCAAAGGGATGGTATAAAGAATGTTTTTTACGGCTATCCATAGGACAGAGCCATGGTTCAGTGGGAGAAGGCTGCCTGCTGCCTGGCCTAACAGCCTAACTTGATCCCCGGGACCCATGTGGTAGAGGGAGAGAAGCCAGCTCCCACACACACCTGCCAAGCCACACGTCTGCCCACACACATACACACAAAAACTAACTAATTAGTTCATTAAAATAAATAAAATTACACAGAGTCAATATTCTAAAAGACCAGCTCTCAAATCAAAATATGGCAAGCGGCTTGGTTAAGGAAGTTACAAAGAGGACAGTAAAATGACCAAATGAATTATAAGTAGGTAATAACATTGTGGGGGGGGGAGGGAGAAACACAAATTAAAACCATGAAATCTACCTATTAGCAGGATACAGGGAGAGTGACAAATGTACAAAGGTTTCCAAAGGATACAAAGTCAACAGACACACACTCTCTCTTATACTGACATGGAGGGCAACTGGGTTAATCTCTTTATTGAAGAAGAGAATCAGCAATTGCACTAATGAGGACATATCCACAAAAGTCACGCACTGAGTGCAAGGGCTTATCCTCAAATACTGGCTCTGCGGCATGGTTCACAGTGGCCAGATGCCACACTCACCCATAGGCCCATCTGCAGCACAGTGGATTACAACACTGTGGTCCAAATGAAATGGATAAATAAAAATACATGAGAGACATGACTCTTATCCACATGGTCCTTTACAACATCTGGGAAAATAAAGCCAGACTCAGAAAACTTAATAAGCTGGGAGTCCACTCACACAGTTCTAAAACAAACTGGACATGCTGGCTCTCGCCTCAGCATTGCTTAGCTAATCTTAGCATTTGAGGAGAGGAAGCAGAAAGAGTTTGAGGCCAGCCTACATGGAGAGCCTCTAAAAACAAAAATAAATAAGTAATAAGCAAAGCTAAATGTCACTGTTTCTGTACATACAAAGTAAAGTATAATGAAAGAAAATACAGTTCCAGAAACCTCAGGCCCATTTGTGAAATATGAATATTCCTGGGAATAAGGTCTGTCTGAGTGGGCTGCTGCAGTGTTGATGAGCATTTTCCCATCAGGCCACACACCCACAGGCAGGGCACAGCCCCTGGGATACACAGTGCAAGTCACAACTGAAAAGCTAATAAAGTCCAAAGAAAAGTCAACTACCTTGGAGAGTATTTGCCACTATTGATTCCTGCAGGCTGTCCTTGACAGACATGAAAGCAACATGGCGTATAAGGCCCCTCCCTCAACATAAATAACTTGCAGTAAAAGGGTTTGTTTTTGTTTTTGTTTTTAATTTGTTTATTTATTTGTACAGCATTCTGCCTACATGTACACCTGCGTGCCAGAAGAGGGCACCAGATCTCATTATAGATGGTTGTGAGCCACCATGTGGCTCCCCTCCCCAAATAAGAAAGTCTTAATTTCATCCATTGCCATAAAATCCCGTCTAAATATCACTGTTCCATCAAACAGCTAAAAAGCCCAGCAAGTGAGGCAGTCAATGACAGAAAACTCACTTTGCTTAAGAAGACACTTTACTAAAAACGTGTCCTTCCCATCATTATTAGGAGTGGCGGATCATAAGATCACAAATTCAAGTGGCTCTACTTGGAGGAATACTGTCAGATAGAGGATGGATGGATGGATGGATGGATGGATGGATGGATGGATGGATGGGTGGGTGGATGGAGGGGTAGATGGATGATGGGTGGGTGGATGGAGGGATGGATGGGTGGATGGGTGGGTGGGTGGGTGGGTGGATGGAGGGATGGATGGGTGGATGATGGGTGGATGGATGGGTGGGTGGGTGGGTGGATGGAGGGATGGATGGGTGGATGGGTGGGTGGATGGAGGGATGGATAGGTGGATGGGTGGGTGGATGGAGGGATGGATGGGTGGATGGGTGGGTGGATGGAGGGATGGATGGGTGGATGGGTGGGTGGATGGAGGGATGGATAGGTGGATGGGTGGGTGGATGGAGGGATGGATGGGTGGATGGGTGGGTGGATGGAGGGATGGATGGGTGGATGGGTGGGTGGGTGGATGGAGGGATGGATGGGTGGATGGGGGGTGGAGGAGTACACAGGTAGATGATAAATTGATGTATGAATATGTGTGCATGAAATTTTGGTCTGTAAATATACACACATGTATGCATGTGTACATGTACAGATATGTACATATCACAAGGTATATATGGGTATGAATGTAATCTTGGCTGTGATTTACTTAAAAGTGAGAGTAGAGTTTAAGACCAGGCTCACAGAATCCATCATCTCCCCCCAGGGTTCACTCTGGTGTCACTAGATGATGCTTCCAGGGTGGGGATGCCAGACAGGAAGTGCAAAGAATCAGACCGCCCAGTCCAACACCAGACCATCCACCTGAGCTCACCTTTCTCAGAGTGAATCATGGGTTCATGACCACCAAAAAAAAGGTAATAGTTGTTTCTTAAAGAAATGCCAGTATGCCATCTCCTGGGACAGCACAGAGCCTATACATCTATGCTATGCATAAAGCAGCCCTCTGCTGTGTTTTCTCATTAGGAATGGGCCTACCGAACAGGACATCAAGCTCTCTGGCAGATGAATCTGCACAGGCTGGCAACGGGAAACAGGTTTGACCACCTCTGTTTGTACTTACTTTTTTCTGTACATACAGAACTTCTATACTCTCTTTTTCCATTACCTGCAACCACAAAGCTGGGTACATGCCCAAACAGGGGTCAATACTGAACCATATAAGCTAATCACAGACCTACCTTGAATTGTGTTCTGGCAGCTCTTTTGTTTGTTTGTTTTTGTTTTGTTTTGTTTTTTGAGACAGGTTGTGTGTGTGTGTGTGTGTGTGTAGCCTTGACTATACTGGACTCGCTTTGTAGACCAGGTTGGCCTCAAATGCATAGATCAGCCCGCCTCTGCCTCCCTGAGTGCTGGAATTACAGGTGTATGCCATCAGGCCCCAAATAAATTTTGTTCTTTAAAAAAAAAAGAAAGAAAGAAAGAAAGAAAGAAAGGAAGGAAGGAAAAGAAAAAAACAAGGGCTGGAGAGATGGTTCAGAGGTTAAGAGCACTGTTCTTCCAGATGTCCTAAATTCAATTCCCAGTAACCACATGGTGGCTCGCAACCATCTATTATGAGACCTGGTGCCCTCTTCTGGCATGCAGGTGTACATGTAGGCAGAATGCTGTACAAATAAATAAACAAACTAAAAACAAAAACAAAAAAAAACTTTTACTGCAAGTTATTTGTGTTGAGGGAGGGGCCTCATAGGCCAGGTTGCTTATATGGCAGTCAGAGGGCAGCCTGCAGGAATCAGTTCTCCTCCTCCACTTTGAGGGTCGCAGGGCTCAAGCTCGCATGGCAGGTGCCTTTATCTGCTGAGCCATCTTGCTAACCCAGTTCTCGGATTTAAGGGCAAATGTGTTCAGCTTCGAACTGCAGATAGCTACAACTCTGCTTGGTTCATGCTGGCCTGAGTCAAAACAACTGAGATCTGGGAAACGATGGAGGAGCAATCCTCTCCGCAGACAGTGGCCCCCGCCTGACTCCAGCCTTTCCCTGACCTGCACCCGAATACAAGTGCCACATGAGCCTTCAAACACTTGGGTTTCTGGCCCGGCAGAGTCAGATAGGGTTTCTCTGTGTAGCCCTGGCTGTCCTGGACTCAATTTGTAGACCAGGCTGGCCTCGAACTCACAGAGATTCAGCTGCCTCTGCCTCCCTGAGCGCTGTGATTACCAGCTAGTGCCACCACGCCTGGCTAAGGTTTGGTTTTTCTATGGGTGTCTTCGGGTTTTGCTGTTGGTTTGTTTTGCATGGGTGCACAGCAGGGCTTGCCCTTTGAGGAACACCACTCTTCAACCCACACTTTATGTAAAAATGTTACCAGTCCCAAAGGGTTCTCAGATTTAAATCCTTTAAAACTACCTTCGGTGTCTCATCCTAGCCTAACGCGCTCATGTATTTCTCTGTTTAATCTTTCTCTTTCCTTTTGCAAACACTGAATAGTAACAGGATGGATGTGGTAGATTTTTCTCTCTACCACCAGCGTGTGGATCACTTCCGACTCGGAGGCTGAAAACAGAGGGGCAGCGAAAGCTGCCTTGCCAGCCTTCAGATTACAATCTCAGAGCTCTTCCAAAGAAAGCGTTCTGGTTTGGAGGAAACCAGCCGCTTGGGGCAACCAGAGGAAGTGCCCTAGAAACCACACAACATGCAGTGGGAACCACAGGCAGGAAAGCCCCTCCCTGTAGCTCTGCAGAGGCTTTCTGCTGAAGGAGACACAAGCGGTGTCAATTCCAAGAAAGGGCCACCATGGGCAAAACTGACCTGTGACAGCTCTGCCAAACACTCATCTGCTCAGACACATCCCTCCATTCCCTCTGCACGAGGTTTCAGCATCACATAGAATGGTCCAGATGCATGGGCTAGCCTGCAGACTTCGTAAGCCCGTGATGAGCTTCACAGCATCCCGGTGCCTAGAAAAGGCTCTCACCCTGCATTTTCTATAAGCCACCAAAAATAAAAGGATCCCAACTGCAGCACACGTGCTAACCAAATGGCTATTTAAAAATAAAGTTGCTGGTAGAGCGCTTTCCCACAGATTAATTAATGGGGCTCCTCTTCTCAAAGTGCCCTGCAGAGTACATAAGCAGCCCTTAAAGGACCTTGCTGAATACCCACACCTGCACTTTGTGGGGGGCCCTGCAGTGATGCCTGCAGCCCCTGCAGCAAGCAACTTAAGGGGGTGCTGGGGAGTGGAGGAAGCAGCAGAGTTTGTGTATGGCAGGAGCTGGTGTGTGGTAGAGGATAGACGGATGATGGCTGGACTGAGGACAGCAGCACTTAGAACTGACTCAGCGTGTGCTGGCAGTAGACTCAGAGCAGAGGTTAGTAAAACCAGAATGGGCAAACTGCTTGTAGAAAGCGCCAGATAGTTCATGTTTTTAGACTGTGAGGGGGCCATCCCTCTATGCCACACTACTCACCCCCGTAGTGTCAACAACCACAGTTAATATGGCAAATGGGCGAATGTGGCTTTATTCCAGTAACATCTTAGGCATGAACACTGACATTCAAATTCCATGCGCTATTCTCATGATACAGACTATGACAATTCTGTGTTGCTTAACAACAAGAGGAGTGTGTTCTGGGACAACGCGTTGTCCTGTGGTTTCCTCATGGCAAAGACACTTTAGACTGATCCTCACAACTAAGCCAGCCACAGCACTACCAGGGGCTCAGCTCTCACAGGGAGCCACCAAGCACATGTGTGGTCCATCACCGACTGAGACATTTGGATGTGGTGTACAACCATATTGCTCTTTTTTTTTTTTTTGTCTTTCCTCCTAACCACTTAAAAATGTAACAGGCGTTCTTTCTTCAAGGACCTTACAAAGAGAAGAATGGCGCTCAGACCAAGTCTGAGAATCCCAGAACTAGTCTCCAAGCTCTACAGAGAATGCAAGAGAAAAAGATTCCCTCTGAGTTCATGACAGGAGGGCTTTTTTGTTGTTGTTCTTGTCCTGCCATGGATGGGCAGATGCTTCTGTCGCACACAGTGGCCTGTAATAAGTCCCTGGTAAGCAGAGCCTGGGTCTCACATGTTTCAATCGATCTAGTATTTGTCTTTGAATCTAGAACATAATAGGTCCTCAGTGTACATTTCCTAAATTGGTTTATACTCCCCAATATACATCATTTCACTGATCTGAGGAGCAATCCAGAAGGAACCAACCAGGCCACAGGGCTTCCTACTGTCTACAAACATAGCCATGAATCTCATTCCCTCAGACCGTTGGCCAAGGCCACAGAACACAACCCAAACATTACCCTGAAGTTGGATGTTGCCCATTGGCCAAAGCAATTTAGTTTAACCAGTTTAAAATGCCAGGGGGAAGGGGGAGGCTATCTTATTCTTTCCCTCAGGAGAAATCTCAATGGCAGCACTTTGTAGTCACACTCCATGGCCGCCTTCTACAGTAGCTGCACATTTCCCAGGCTATAAAGATGTTTAGACTTTTCCCCCCTCTAAACAATCCATTGGAAATGCTGAATAAAAGTGTGTCAGGGACCAAAGCACAAAGAACCTCAGCAGAATCTCTGTGGAAGTGACTCACGATTATTCATGTTTGGGTGGCTAACAGAATAGGGCAGTCCTAGTCTAGCCCGGACGGCAGGTAGGCAGCCATGGAGGAGGCACAGGTGACAGGGAGGATGTTCACATTGTAGCCCAGCTTGGCTGAGGAAGCAACTCAGCAGGATGCTTCTACTCTGAGGAGCAAAGGCTGTTCAGCCATGTCACCTGCCTGGCCATCTCAGTCTCAATGGTCTCTGCTTGATCTGCCAGGAGGCAGCAGGGAGCCTCCGAGCCTCCAGGTCTGGTGGGAAGAGAACGGGACTGACTCGAAGACTAAAATAACAATGCATTCTGCACCCCACCAGCTATTCTGCTTTAAATGGTATTGGCAGTCTTCTTTGCCCTCCACCTTGAGGGAAAGAAAAGAAATCCCCATAGCAACTAAACCGAACATATCAGTATACAACTCGCTTACCTACCGAGTAAGCCTGTTGAGAATATAGTTCCTTACTAAAGGCCACAGGTAAGGGGAGCACAACAACCTCATGGGCCTGCACATGCCGCCTAGTTGAGGACTCAGTCAGGAGACTCCAACCTCAGCACTGACTACTCTCTAACCTCAGAGCAGCTCGTTTTTACGTTATGTACATTTGTCCTGCTGTGTTCATGTTGCTCACATCCTCACAGACTGCTGTACGGTCAGATTTTACCTTCGAATTATATCATAGGGGACTAGAGAGATGGCTCAGCCGGTAAAGGGCTTAACATACAAGCATGAGGCCCCGTTGAGAAAATCAGGAGTATTGCTGTGCAGCTATAACCCCACACTGGGGAGGCAAAGACAGGGAGATCCCTAGCTCACTAGCCAGGGTTAGTGAGGGACTCGATTACTAAGGTAGAGCAACTGGGGAAGATACCCAACATCAAAGTGTTACCTTCACCTATGTGAACATGCATGCACACACACACCACACACGTGCACAGGCTCCCACACATGTGACATCATATTGGGAATCACATTATCAGTACTATGTCACCCACTTTTTATCTTCTCAGGAATGCTGAATAAACCACAGATAGAGGCCAAAAGAGATACAGATGTGGTAGTGCACACCTGTAATCCCAGCTGGGAGGACCAGGAGCTCATGGGCGCCCTCATCTTCTGCTACACTTCAGGTCTGCATCGGAGTGAGCTGCACAAGAATCTCTCGAAGGACACAAAGAGCAGCATCTGATGCTAGCTAGTCCTCAGCCATGCAGCGTTTCCGCAGGAGGCTCTAGACGTTAATGAGAACCACGGTTCCTATCTAATTCTGAAAGTCTCACTAGGAAAATGCAAACTCTGTTATTCCCATTTTGTCAAAGGGACTGGAACAGCTCTAAAGTGAGTGAACAATGGAAGTTTGCTAATTATTTTAACTGCATGGAAGATTTAAGGAAGAACACTTATGACATAGTAAAATTTCCCAATTTTTTTCCTCAGCGACTCCATCCTCACACAGAGCTTTAAGATGTCAAAATAATTGATGTTAAGCTTCCAAATAACCTTTGGCAAAACCCGGAGTGAATCCTTTCTGCAACTTGCTACTGTTTGTAGTTCAACAATTTCTCATTTTCTTCATTTGAGCTGGCAAAGCCACACATTTAACATTTTTAATTAGAGTGCCACAGTGTGCCTTAGTTTCAAATCCAAAATATTCCGATCCAAAATTAATCTCTGGGCTTCACATTTGTTGCCAAGAATCAGAAAAGCTAAAAATAGCAAAAATCACATCACTAAACAGAGAAGAGCTTCACAGAGGCCCCTCGGCTGCAATGGACTCAGAACGGATGACAAAGGCCCTGGGCTGTCATGACCCAAAGTGTAGAAACATGGTAGCTCCTCAGGATGCTTTTACTTCAAAGTGAAAAGGTTCATCTGACGCATTTAACAGCACTTGTTACCAAGGAGGAAAGCTGAGTGAGAAAAAAAAGCCTGTAAAATGATAAACTGCATCCAGTGGTAGCAGGAAAAAACAGGCAAAACTGGGCAAATGAGGGTGAAAATTCTTCTCTGCTATACAACTGAAGACACGAAATTAACCCATGAATTTCCAACAGGATGGGGTGCAAAATCAGCAGCATTACAACTGAGAAACTTAGCAGGGAGTGGTGGTGCACTCCTTTAATCCCAGCACTCAGGAGGCACAGGCAGGTGGATCACTCTGAGTTCAAGGTCAGCCTGGTCTACAAAGTAAGTCTAGGACAGCCAAGGCTACACAGAGAAACCCTGTCTCGGGGCAAGGGTTTTGGGGGGAAAAGACTGTGGGGAACTTTACAAAGGAAACAACATTGGCTTTTCAATAAAGGTATTTAAAATACCCCTAACAGTTCTGGGAGCTGCAGAGACCAGTGACAAGGGCTGGCACCCCACTGTGGAGGTCAGGGGATGAAGCCTGGGAGAGGCCTAATTCACTCCTTTTATCAAAAAGGCACTCCCAAGTCAGCTGCACTAGCATACACCTGAGGCAGAGGATGCCCTGACCAGGCCTCCAACATCACTACTGCCCATAAAAACACCAGGAGCAGGATCTACCCCAGGGACTGATAGACTGTGGGCATGTGTCTCTTCCTCAACTCCACGCCTGCTGTTGAAATCCTAACTTTTCAGGCAACGGTATTAGAAAATGGGAGGTTAGTTAGGTGACTGACACCCTTACAAAGGGATCTAAGAGAGAAGCCCTTTACCCTTCAGGAGGACACAGGGGGCAGCCTTCTGAGGTAGGCCCCCTACAGACTGCCTTCAGCCTGAACCTCCACAAACACAGATTGTCTCTAAACCATCAGTTCACACTGTTTTGTTGAGTAGCCAAATGGATGACATACGATTCATGTCATCTAGATTGTGATTCTAAAAGTGTTTAAAAATTATGAGACAAGGGCCGGCAAGATCACGCTGCTGACAAAGGCACTTGCCACTAAGCCTGAAGACCTGAGTTCAATCACATGATCAGAAAAGAGAAGCAACTCCCATGTTAACCATCCTCTGGCCTCCGCACACTCACTGTAGTATGCACATGCTCACATATACACACCAAATAAAATAACTAAAAACTTAATTGTAGGACAAGAAGGTAAATTTGAAAAGTGAATATTTAATCACAAAAAGTTAATCTAACTTTTCATGTTATCTTTTAATGATACAGCCTAACACACCAGCAGATGAGACAATGCAATTCATTCTGTGGTACAATTCTAAACCATTCTTGTGTGTGTGTGTGTGTGTGTGTGTGTGTGTGTGTGTGTGTGTGTGTGTGAAGTGTGTGTGCATCTGCATATAAGAACTTGTACTTAAGCATATGTGTGTACATGACTGTGTGCGCACACACTAGTATATGCATACGTGTGTTGTAGGGGTACATTTCTGTAGAGTAGGAGCAAATGCAGAAACCAAGAAAACGCAGATTGGCCTGTGCTGCTAATCCTTGAAGTGAGTGAAAAGGTCATCAGAGTTTGTATGGAACTTGACTATATTATTCTCTTGGCTGATAAATATTTTAAATTATCCATAACATGAAAGCTTTTTTTTTAAAAATAAAGCACAGTATGTAGTAGAAGTATTGTGGTTTGCACACCCAGAAGAGGCTTCCGGGTGGCCTGAGGGCGTGTGTGGCCTGCTTTGTTTGGACTGTGGACTGTTTAAAAATGTTACTTCCTTTTTCATCCAACATTTAAAAATAAGACTTCACATAAAAAATTAGGATTTCCGACTTGTCTTGAAAACTGAGAAAGATCTGGAAGCACTGGGCCATTGCAACAGGCCCTGGAGCAGAGCCCAGGGCTGACTCTCCAATCCTGGCATTCACTGACTTCTGCAGCCTCCCTGGATAGTAGCCTTCGGCGCCTGGTACCCACCATACAGGGCATCCGGAGCAGCAACTCTGAGCTAACACCAAGGCCGAAGTCTCCAAAATGAGTGCAAGCGCCACCAGCTTCCATCCAAGCTCCGGGAGAGTCGCGGTTGACACTATGCAGCGCACTGACTGGAAACATGTGTGGGGTTTGACACCGTGCGAAAGCAAACTTCGGGGTCTGTCGTGTACTTGGCTGGAGGCCCTCCGCCCACTGTGCCAGGTTTCCTTATCACTGGGCTCAGGACTGCCTCCGACCTGGTGCCGCAGACTCCCAGAACGCCAAGGCGGGAAGGGGCTGGGCACTCATTCAGCATCGCCCTCCTCATTTTACAAGTCAAGGAGGGCTGAGAAGTTTGCCCACTCTCCCAAGCAGTCCCTGGAGTAAGTGGAGAGAGGCGGCTGTGACGGGAGGTGGGGCACTGACAGCACCCACGCACAGGGTTACCATTTGCTCCTGAGTGTGTTTAGTGCACTTAATCCCAGCACTCGGGAGGCAGAGGCCGGGGGACCCCTGTGAGTTCAAGGCCAGCCTGTCTGTGCAGTGAGTTCCAGGGCTGCCAGAGCTACAGAGTGAGAGCTTATGTTTTGTCTCAAAAACAAAAGCAAATTGTTTTTCCAATGTGACAAAGTAACATTACTGCAGACAAAGACAATCTTTAACCTGGACAAGAACCAGGGCTTAAAGCTCCAGGGTTTTGGTGTATTGCTTTAACTGGCCACTCTGTGTGGCATGGCAGCGACAAGGTCTCCTACCACATCACTATTGTCCCTCACCTGTACGGAGGTGAGAACAGGTAAACCCTGCAGATATTCGGGCTCCCTAAAGTCCCTTTAGTCCCACGCTCTCCATATCAGCTTAGAACACATCTCTTCACTGGGGGGGAAGGGGGGTGGCACACGCCTTTAATCCCAGCACTTGGGAGGCAAAAGCAGGCGGATCTCTGGTAGTTCGAGGCCAGCCTGGTCTACAGAGCGAGTCCAGGACAGCCAAGGCTACACAGAGAGACCCTGTGTCAGGAAGGGGGGGGGCACCATTCTCTTCCACACAGCTGACTCAAGGGCAGGTCTCAGAATTCAAGAGTGGCCCCCACATTTGTAGAGTCCTTCGCTGTGAACTTGGCTCTTCCCAAAGTGAGTTCCCTTGGACAACAATAAACTATTCTTAAATTTTAATTTAGTTGCAGACACATTGAAAATATAAACTTAAAGCACCGTAGGACAATGTAGGAGAATGACTGGGGTCCAGTGGTGGCCTGGCCCCCAGTGGAGAACTCATCAGACTACTGTTCCACCTCCCAGGCTCGCTTCCCCTCGCTTTCTCATCCCTTCTGGGGTGGCTCCAGTTAGCAGCTCTTTACTCTCATTAAAAATGCAGATAGACACATTCTGACTTTGTTAGTGAGGTCTAAGGCCACCAGGGTGATGACCTGGCTGGGGTCTCATGTTCTTGGCAAAAAAACTGGCTTTGGGAGCTCTTTTTGGACCAGTGGTCAGGCTGCACTCCATCCGTCTCATAAATGCATGAGTCGTGACTCAAAAACACTCACTGCAAAGTGAGAGCTCTGAACTGCATTCCCAGAGGAAAGAAGACTTTAGACCCTGAGGGGTTACCCACAGCCAATCCTCTCCTAGTCAGAATGTGGCACCCTGGAGAGTAACAGGAGATAAGCCGTAGAAATCAGACTGACAAGACAAGACAACTTAAGCTGAGACAGTGACCATGAAGATAAATAGACAAAGACCAATGGAAAGGCTGAAGGAGAAAGGCGTGAGAGTGGAAGGTGGGGCTTGAGAAACTTGGGTAGCTGGAGATGCTTGGAGGCCAGATGACATAAGAGATACAGAACTACAGTCTCAAAGGTGCCGCGAAAGAAATGTGTTTGAGCATCTCTTATGTGGCAGGTACCGCGCGAGGCACTAAGAGAGCAGAGGGGAGTAAGAGGAGCAGGAAGAGAGCGGGCACTTTCAGGAATCTCTTTGCTTTGAAAGAGTGGCAGAGATGAGAACAGTACTAAGGACAGTTGGGAAGACACTGCCTGATGTGATGTCAACCAGGGTGATCAAACTTAGTCACTAGTTGTGGGGACCCGTGCCAAATTCTGCCATGTCAGAAATCCTGTGCTTAGGCTGTGTGCTGTGACCTTCGAGTTGCTGACCTTTACCTCACCACGAGGTCTTGTGTTCTAGGCTATCCTTGGACTATTTACCTTTGAAAGAAGTAGAGAAGTCTCAACTTGGAACCACCCAGAGGATCTAGGAAGTTCTTACAAGGAACTACTCAGAGAACTAGGAAGTTCTACAGGGAGCGATTTAGGCTATTGCATTCTTGCCCGGGGGCTAGGGTGAGTGAGATAAGAATAGATCCTATTGACCTTGCCCTTTATATGTTCCTGCTAGTTGGCAATAAAGTGAATCTTGATCAGAAATTTCCTGACTTGATTCGTTATTTCTCCCGTCTCTGTAACCTACTTTCAATCCCCACTCCCTCTTTCAGGTGAAGCCTGATTCGATTTTTCCCGCGGGCTGGGACCCGACAACTAGTCTACACAAAAAGCATTCGCTCCTCTATCTTTCAGAGGGGATGCTCTCCTTTGACCCTGAACCCCACCTAGCTACTGCTCTTTCCTGGTACTTCCAAATCATCAACAGAAACAACAGCTTTCTCTGTTCTCCCTCAAGCTGACCAGACATCCCCAGTGCCTATCTCATGTCTCCTCCTCCTTGGTACCTAGACAACACCTCAAGATTCAGTCACACCCCACAGGTAACAAAGCATCTTCCCTTAACTTCAGTGCCAATAATAGAAAGTTTCAGGTCCAATGTGGCCAAAGCTGAGCACAGAGACAGACGCCAATGATGGGGATAGAATACATCCACCCACTGTACACAACAGGCAGGAGTAGCTGGAACACCTCACATATTGAGTGCTGGGAAGATGAAGATGAAAACCGGCCAGCAGGTAGAATGCAGTGGTTTAGGTAAATGCCCCCAAAGGGTCATGTCACAAAGACCTGTGCAGCCACTAGGAACAGCTCTCAAGCTGATGTGCTTATTTGCTGTGTTCTGCTATACATGGGACACAGGCCTTTCTTCCCCTGTACATGTCACATTTCCACAGGAAAGGCCGTGCAGTGTTTAAAGCAAACTTCCGATTATGTGCACTAATTAAGACAAACACTGGCACAGATGCATGCTTGGCACAAGATTTCCCTAATTGCATTTGCTTAGGCCACCATCAAAATTAGTTAATCGCCGCCCCCCCCCCCAATACACAAACAGCACAGGGGGAGGAGACACAATCCAAAAAGCTTTCTGGGAAATAAGAGCTGGCTGAAATGTAAAGTAGTCACCAAAGACTACAGAGAGAAGATGGCCCCATACTCTGAGAATCACTCATACAAACACAGTGGAAGTCCAAAGCATGCACACGCTGATGTCACGTGCATCATTCACACATCAATATGGCCTACGTGCAGGCACCATGTTCAGCTGATGGGAAAAAGCAGAGAGAAATCCAGAATTCCGCTGTATCTATACTCTCCTGGAAAACCAGTAACGTGACTCCAGTCGAAGAAGACACAAGTTCCAGGCAACTGTTCAAGTGGTTTCTAAGAGGGTTACAGCATGACTGTCAATTGTTCCCTACAAAACACAGTGAAATTTAATTCCCATCATGCGGCATTAAGAGCTAGAACCTCCACGGTGCTTATGGGTGATGCATACACACATATGTAGGGTGGGGGCCCAGCATTGATGTTGGGGTTATCCTCAGTCACTCCCCACCATATCTTTAAGGCAAGGTCTCTCAATCAAACGAGATCGGGCGCGTTCAGGGTGGTATGGCCGTAGACAAGGTCTCTCCATCAAACCCAGAGCAAGCAAGCGTGCCAATGTCTTCCTCATGATAATCAGCTTGCTCTTCCAGTCTCAAGTCTCCACCTTCCGAGGCTGGAATTACAGGTAGCCAAAACCCAACATTTGTAAGAGTTTTGGGGATCTGAACTCCAAACGTTGATCCTCAAGTTTGTGTGGCAAGCACTCAATGCTGATCCCTAGCACCGGGCTTTATAAGAACAGGGAGAGCAGCCAGAGGAAGAACGCATGTGCTCCCAGCCCTCACCCTGTGGCATCTGAGACCTCCGGCAGCCAGAAAGACATTACCGGAACCGTCTCCCAGAACCTCTTTCCCTGAGACATTAGCCTATGCCACTGGCTCTTTAGCAACAGAAACTGATGAATACAAATAAAGAAAAAAAATATTAGGTATGTTTGAAAGATGCTTCTCGAACTCTTGTTTGCTAAATAACCTCAGGCCAGCTCTCAATCATGAACCGTTCATAGATCACAAAGAAGGTGGCCGTGCCTTCCCTTTACTCTCTCCTCAGCCACAGGACAAGCTGAAAGGGCTTCTTCCTACCATTCTGGTTATGTTTCACTTTCTGAAAGCTCTTAGAGTGCTAGCCCTGTTGTTGGACTTAACCACTCATGGGGCAGACAGCCTTCTGAGCATCTGCTGGGACCAGACTGCCAAACTCACCCAACCATGCAGATGGGCTCATTCATTTCTGATGGCCACGGCATCTGCTGGCCCATACTGAAAAGTCAACCTCTCCTCTTTGCACGTGCACAAAAGTCTCTCAAATTCTTTCTTCCTCCCAAACTCTACGGACATCCCATTCCTGTGTCCAGAAGCATCTAAGGAGTTTCTGCCTTGCCCTCTTAGCCACTAAGGGTGTCAGCATTACACTGAAGACCTGATACTCTCCCATCCGGATGTGGAACTCCAATTCAGAAATGGTCAGTGGCCACAATTTTGGCCAAGTTGATGCAGGAACAAGAAAAAGCTAAGTAAACACTGTAGGGATAAGAATGACAGATTAACGGAAGGAAGACAGCTAAGAGAGCCGGAGCTCAGGAACCTAGTTGCTTTATCATCTAGAATCGTCCTTGGCAAGAGTATAAGTATTTGACATCTAGGAAGTACTCTGCATCTTTGTAAAAAGTTAACAACACTAGCCAACTGCTCAGGGCTAGTAAAGTCAAGGATCTTGGAGGAGAGTCTACGACCACCTCTCTACTAAGGCAGAGTAACCCGTGACTGCATTATAAGCATTCGCCCTTATACCCACAGACAAGTGGTCCTCGGCGCTCATCAAGGAAACTGCTCTCTGCAACAGACAGAGACATTACAGAAAGTCACAACTGATCAGACTGCAGCGTTATGGAATCCAGTCCCAAACGACACATCTACCACACAGCTCCTGCACTAGGCTCAGGGAATATTACAGAGGAGGGGGCGGGAAGACTATTAGAGCCAGAGGACCGTGGAGCTTGCTGGGAGACTGTGTCTCACAGGAATGTCAGAAGCTGGGCCCACAAAGCTTCCCCAGCACCACTGCTAAACACAAGCTGACCGAGGACAACAGCAGATGTGCTGATACGGATGGGAAACGCCAAAGGCTTCAGCACTACACGGAGAACTACCGGCAACTAAGGATTCTTGAGTGCAGGAAAAGTGGTTTTCCTCGAGGAAGAGCGCACCAATTGGTGGTTATCCTGTGTCAAATGGTCAGCCCTGAAAACACATAGCAGTGACAGTATACAGACGAACAGGTTACAGTAAAAATATCTCCGTAGATGCGTGTAAGAACAATGAACAGAAAACAGAGGGCATGGATTTAAAGAGAGCAAGGAGGCGCACAAGGGAGGTTCCGAGGGAGGAAAGGGAAGGAGGAGTGATGTAATCTTATTATAATCTCGAAAACAAAAGGAAAAGATAGAGGACACGCTAAAAACTTAACAACAGCCTCAAAGAGTAATGGAAGGAGGCCACAGCTTCTGACCTTGGGGTGGTTTATAGTATTGTAAAACAGAAATCCTATCTACAGGGAAAAAAAAAAAACACATGGGGGCTAAAGAGATTGCTGAGCAGTTAAGAGAACTTCCTGCCCTGCTCTTACAGAGGGCCTGACTCTGTTCTCAGCACCCCTGAAGGGTGGCTCACCACTGCCTCTAACTCCAGTTTCAGGGGACCCAGTGCCCTCTTCTGGTCTCCTTAGGCACCGTCTTCATGAGCACAAACATATATACATATACAAAATAAAGATAAAATTGGCCCTTTTACTCTGATAGTTTAATCTATCCATCAAGGCAATCTTTGAAAGTGTTTTACCATGGTCCTGCTTCCCTAAACCTACCCCTATGCATTCTACGGAGGTTATCTGCCTGTAGGTATAGTGTTTTCTTTGAGACAGAAACTCTCTACATAGCCCAGGCTAGCCTGAAACTCACAGCAATCTTCATTACCTCAGTCTCCCAAGTTAGGATTGTAGACACAAGCCTTCAGGCCCAGCTACATTTCCCTGTCTTAACCCTCAGGTCTTTTCACCTTTCTCGTGCTCTTCCGTTTAGTTAGGTTCTTGATTGTACAACACCAACCTTCCTCTCACTCATGATGTCACCGCACAAGTGGGACTGGGAAACGTTCTTAAAGCATAATGGTGTGCCCTTAACCAAAGAAAAACCCAAAGCCAGGCGTGTTGACTCACGCCTTTAATCCCAGCACTTGGAAGGCAGAGGCAGGCAGATCACTGTGAGTTCAAGGCCAGCCTGGTCTACAAAGTGAGTCTAGGACAGCCAGGGCTACACAGGGAAACCCTGTTTTGAAAAAACAAAATAAGAAAAAGAAAAAGAAAATAACAAGAATAACAAGCCCCCCACCGCCGGCAAAAAAAAAAAAAAAAAGATTAAAATTTGGGTAAACTGATGATTTATATGCAATTTGAGAGACCAAACTGATGATGGTGACAATAACAATAATTAATAATAATAGTAACAATGATAGTGGATATGAGAAAACATCAATGCTAGTACAGGTTCAACAACTTACTCCAGAAATTAAACGCAGACCTGGATTCAGAAGTCAATTTCATATAAAAAGATGCACAACAAAGAGCTGAGCGCAGTGGTGCACGCCTTTAATCCCAGCACTCGGGAGGAAGAGGCAGGTGGATCTCTGCGAGTTCAAGGCCAGCCTGGTCTACAAAGTGAATTCAGGACACAGAGAAATCCTGTCTCAAAAACAAAAACAAAGATGCACAACACTAATCATTAAGGAAATAAAATTGCACCTGCTATACTGGTTACAATAAAAATAACAGCTGTGTGATCCCAAAGACGCAGAGAAATGGAAATCACACACTGCTGGTAGAAATACAAAATGATACATCTCCTCAAAAGACAGGAACCAGAGCTATCAAAGGACGCAGCAATTCCACACCAGGATGCACGATGAAGAGACAAAAGCATTTATATAAAATCTTCACTGCAGTGGCAATTGGAACAAAAGAGAAATAACCCACAGACCCATCAACTGTGCACGCGGATGAATAAAGCATGGAAGCGCCAGACAAGTGAATATATTTGCCATGAAGAGAAGTGAAATATTGATGCATGCTGCAATTCAGATGACTACATCGTGGAAAATGAGAGAAATCAATAACAAAGATAGTGCATTTGTCTTAAATTCACAGAAGAGTCGCTATGGAGAGACATTCGGTGGGATGACGGGCTGTGGGGAAGAGTTAACATACAAGAGAAACAACTGGTAACAGCTTCTCTCTTTCTAAAACTGATCTGGAGGATTATTACCAGACCATTGAGGTGTTAAATATATGAGTTAGAACTCAATAAAGCATTTAACAAAATCAATTAGAGGACAATGAACCTATTACCAGCCACAATATAAGTAAATTAATAACCTAGCATCTCTAATTCATTACAATGTGGATCAAATCCTAAAATAGTCTATGCAGCTAATTCATTACAAACAGAGCAGGAGGTCAGGGACAAGGGAAGTTTGATACCCACCCATCACTCACAGGATGAACGACCCTGGATGGTTTCTACAAGCTCAGTTTCCCTGCCTGAGAAAAGGAGGAAAATAATAATGACTCTCAAATAGCCATTGCAAAAAATAAAATAAAATAAATAAATAAGTGAGATAAGTCCCATCAACAGCCAAGTATTCAATGGAACTCCAGCCAAGTGTCGATGTGACGTACCATCAGCATCCCACCATGCAGGAAAGACGCGTATGATGTAATTCCTTCACCCAAGTGTCAATATGACATAGCATCAGCATCCCACCATGTGAGAAAGACACATATCATGCAGTTCCTGTCAGTAGATGCCAATCCAGATGATTTTTACTGCAAAGAAGGGTTTAGTGCCCTTACAGATGACAAGAAAGGTGACCTGTCTCAACCATGAGAAGGTACAGAGGAGATAAGGTCTTCTCTCTCATGGCCAGCTCATACCCTGAACTTCTTCACATCCTTCAGAACTGTTAAAAAATAGAAAGGAAAAGCACAAGTACTATCTCCATCGCTTAGGCTGTGTTCTTTCTCTATATTTCCTTGAGATGAACTAACCAAGAAGAAACTTGTGCAGGCGGACACACTTCACCTGGGTCACGAGGCAATGCTTGAATAAAGAGCTGAAGGGAAGGAGAGAATGAAAGGAGGAATGCCTCTCTTCCACAAACCCAGAATATGGAGCCAGATGCCTCAGCACTCAACAGTGTCCTGTTCATCAGGACTAAGGACCATTAGGTAACAAAAGAAGCCACTGCTGACAATTACAAGGGACAAAAATCACAGAACAAAAGAGCCACTGCTGATAATCACAAGGGACAAAAATCACAGCTTCTGAGATGAACACAGCAGGAAGGAAACAAGCATTACTGACATTAGCCATATACTCTAACCAAGTCCCAAAAGAAAACAAGTTTGTAAATGCTCCAGATTCAGCATTTTGGGGCCAACAATTCACAAGAGCAAATAACATATTATACCCAAGACATCTATTCAGTAACAACTGGCTACTCCATGATGACTAGCTACTCCATGACAACTGGCTGCTCCATGACAACTGGCTGTTCCATGACAACTGGCTGCTCCATGACAACTGGCTGCTCCATGACAACTGGCTGCTCCATGACAACTGGCTGCTCCATGACAACTAGCTGCTCCATGACAACTGGTTAGTTTCCCCCAAATCTGAGCTCTCCGGTGATACTCTTCTCTGATGGGACAAATGAGAAAACTCAAGTGCACCAAAAGAGTAAAAGTTGAACTACCTATGTGTTTTCTTTTTACAATTTATAAACTCAAAAACATAAAAAGAAAGTTTCTCGGTCACTTGGTGATGTCCTAGAAGCACATATAAGGACAAAGTCTTTGCTATTAAAAAAAAAAGTAAATACAATAAATGATGATAATAATAATGCTAAAATCTAGCATTCAAGTGACAGGTGGGAAGAGCAAAATTCAAATGTATGTATGTATGTATGTATGTATGTATGTATACATGCATGCATGGGCTCTGCATTAGGAATATCTCTTAAAAGCACAAAACTCAGCCAATGCAAAACAATGCAAAGTTTTCAGTCATTCCATCTCACAATCCACACAGGGATTCTCTGGGGACCATGAGCCACTGCAAAGTGACATCTGGTAAACTGTGCTCACTCCTGAGCTACATGTCACACACCGGGAAATCATGAGTTCACAGGACAGATCTTGCCCCAGTGCACCTGTGCACATCTGGGGTTCTTTCACCCCATCATGAAAACATGCCCGAATCTGACACTGGCCTTGTCCACCACCGGCTCACCCTATCCCATGCAGGTTGCCATTTGCAAGGACAGTGGCAGTACACCTCAGGACCATGGATCAGCCCAATGTCTACCACAGGTTGAACATCGCACAGATGCCCATGTAGATGAGGAGGTGTAAGAAGTAGAGAGGAAAGCCGGGCGTGGTGGTACACGCCTTTAGTCCCAGCACTCGGGAGGCAGAGGCAGGTGGATCACTGTGAGTTCGAGGCCAGCCTGGTCTACAAAGTGAGTCCAGGACAGCCAAGGCTACACAGAGAGACCCTGTCTCGAAAAACCAAAAAAAAAAAAAAAAAAAGAAGAAGAAGAAGAAGAAGAAGAGAGGAGAGCATCCCGGTAGCCCGGAGTTAAGACCAGCTTCATGTGCTGGTATTTTCCACTTTCCAGAAAGAAAACCTGGAATGGAAAACAAAGTGACACTCCAAGGTTATGTGGCAAATCATCGGAACAATCTAGGCCAACGGACAGGTTTCCCGAGCTGACAGCTGTTCCTCTGTCTGTCACGACCTGCTGTTTCAAAATTATCACGCTCAACCCAACACCCAAGGAGCTGTGCAAATGCTGAGATCTAAGTAGAACGAGTGAAGATATTTGCTGGCTGGTGCACCTCACTCTGGGTACACCTACTGGTGTACCTACTCGTCCTGGGGTGTCCACATGCTCCACCTTAGCCTGCACAGTGCTGGGAACAGAGGAAGTTCAAATTGAATGGATGAACACAAACAAATACTCAAGGAAATACATGACACCTGAATGGGCTTGGTGACATAAAAGGAATTGAGTACATCATCAATTTTTTTTTTATAAAAGTAAAACAGTGGGGAGGAAGCACTGCAGTCACATTATTTCCAAATTTTAAAAATAATTCTCTGTACTCTTTTGTTCTTTAGAACCAAGTAACTTGAATATGTTTTCAATGTCAAAGTAAGAGTCATAGCATCCTACCATAAATCCCACAAATAGACCAAGAACTGTGAGGGAGCCTAGGAGGACAGCACAGGCAAGATGCCCACAGTACTACAAAAACAGACCAAAGACTGTGAGGGAGCTAGGAGGGCAGCACAGCCAAGATGTCCACAGTACTATGGAAGCAGGCAACCTTCCTCAGTAGTGTGTGGAAAACACATTCTACATCCTCATTATAACTAACTTTTAATGCGAAGTGAGTGTCCAAAGCATATCAAGTGTGTAGCCTTAAAACCAGAGAGCGTGAGTACGTGCGTGCATGCACACACACACAGACACACACACACACGAAGCAGGACAGAGAGGCCAGAAGAGAGGTCAAGGCCTGACAATGAGTCCACCTCAAAGGCTATTTGTGTAGTAGTCTATGCTTTCCATGCTTCAAGTTTATCATATATAAAATGGATTTGATAACTGTATCCGCACCTTTGAGATCATGTGAGAAATAAACTGCAGATTTGGAAAACAAAAATAGCAGATAAAGCTGGGGTGATAGCTCAGCAGTAAAGCACTCGCCTGGGACATGGAAGGACCTGGGTTCCATCCCCTCTGTGGAAGAAAAGGAAGAAAGAAGCTGCTACATCAGCATCACCTGTAAAGATGACATCACCAAAATTTAAGGTAAAGGTTGCCAGTGGCAACCAGCTCCAGTTCTGCTAAGAAAAACACCAAAAACTTCTCTATATCAGCTCCCACATTCACATGGGCAATTGTATGGTTTTTTTTTTTAAGATTTATTTATTTATTTATTTATTTATTTATTTATTTATTTATTATGTATACAGTGCTCTGTCTGCATGTACACCTGCAGGCCAGAAGAGAGCATCATATCACATCATAGATGGTTGTGCGCCACCATGTGGTTGCTGGGAATTGAACTCAGGGCCTCTGGAAGAGCAGTCAGTGCTCTTAACCTCTGAGCCATCTCTTTACCCCGGGCAATTATGTGTTTAATGTCCCGCTTAAACACAAATTCAAGTTTGGTTTTGTTGTTGCTGCTGTTAAGAAAACTCATCTGCATATGGTCACGTGGTAAATACTGCAGGCTCTCCAAACCATACAGTCTGTGTCTGGTCTCAGCTCTGCTCCCAGAGCATAAAATCGACCGTAAGCAAAGCATGAATGAGTGTAGCCATGCTAATAAAACTTTATTCATGCACATAGAAATTTAAATTTCATAATAATTTCCCAATGATGCCCCCCATTGGATCTGTTATAATAACTTGTTTATAGATCATTTCTAATTTAAAAGTTCACTTAGCTCCTGGATAAAGAAAATTTAAAAGGCAGCAACAGAATTGGGCCCTTAGGCACCAGGTATGCACAGGGCTGCCTAGTCTTGGTTTAAACATGCAAGCCCAATGTTCAACCAGCCATCCTTTCTTTGGATGCTGCTCTTTCTTATTTCCAATCTCCACAGAGAATGGGGTTAAGCAACATGTGAAGAACACTCTAACCTACTTAGTGAGAACAAGCTTCCATTTGTCTCTTTTACCTCTGGCTTTCTTTACTTAAATCAGTTCCTAAAGCATGTATTTGTAAGTATAAATGTCAGGCTTCCGCTCTGAGTTTGGGGCTTTTCAGTCTACACTCTGTCATGAGCTATGGCCAACATGACGAATTTATTTCATTACATTCAGTAATCAGGAGTCTCTCTGAGCCTGGGGATACACTGCTTCCTGCAGATTTCTCAAGGTACACAGATTCTGTAAGTCTTCCTCCAAGAATGGTCGGAAAGCCTCTCCTATAGCAAGGGGGGTGGGACATGTGAGTCCTGTGTAGAGGGATCTTCTTGCCCTCACTGTCTAATACTATGGATATAAGGTTTTTAGTTCTGAATAACTAATTAATGATGTAAAACTCAAGGCTTTTAAAAGACTTCTGTTTGTATGTTTTTGAGACAGGGTCTCTCTATCTGTCTTGGAACTCATGAATTGACCAGACTAGCTTTGAACTCATAAAGATCCACTTGCTTCTGCCTCCAGGATTTTGGGATTAAAGGTGTGACCTTGCAGTCCTAGGTTGTTTTGCTTTTAAGATTGTGTGTCTGTGTGAGCAGAAAAAAAGAGCAGAAAACCAGCCTTAATTGTTCTGTGCATCACGCACACCTTATACACTTATAAATTTAGGACTATTTAATGCTTGTAAGAAATTATATGCTTTCAGAACAAAAGAACCGGACACTGACATTGGACCAGCCTGACAGGATGCATTCCTCTCAGCATGCTGGACACTGACATCCTATATCCTTCATGTTCCAACCCTAAGTCCTTCATTTGCTGTTCCTCATCAGAACAAGACAGCTCCCAGAACACTTTCAAAGAACGCTTCCAATGCCAATTGGTCCAGCATTTCAGACTGTCCCACAAAGGTCTCTAATTAAATCAGGAATTTCTCAACACTTAGAAACTGGACCACAAATGCGACTCCTAGCTTGTTTAACCATTCCCCCAATTTTATTTGATCCCCTATGAGGTATTATTCACCCCAAATCAGCCGGAACAAACCTTAAGAGAATGATGCCCCATTTCCTTTAAGGGGGATCAGGTAGGTTTTTCATTGTTTTCTTGGGCTATAGAGAGCTATTATCAATGGGAGTTGGTTACAAGTTATTATTAGTCTTAGTTAGAAAGAAAGCAAATTAGACTCAGTGATGTCTCTCTTTTCCCTTATCTTACATTCTTAGGGTTGGAGATAGAGGGTGAGAAGAAGAAGGGGGAATATAGAACTATATAGGGAAGATAGAACAAAAAGTAGATTAGTGAATCTACTCAACTTAGTGCCCCAATTGTCACTCACAAGGATATTTTTAATTCACTGGTATAGAATTTTGCATATAGATACAAAATAAGTTTAATTCTAGATACAATGGTATAGAATTCAAATGTAAATTTATACACACACACACACACACACACACACACACACACACACACACTCTGAGGTATTATACCCATATAATTCATTATAATACAAGGTTTACTTCCAATACTTTGAAAGTATTATTGCAGGCTGTTTAGGATAAATAAGTTATACAAGTTAATTATTATTTGATCAAATCATTGTCTTGTCAATCATTAGTCTACTTTTAACTCAAGAATATACATCTTAAAAAAAAGAATATACATCTTAGGTGCAGCAGATAGTATGATTCTATAGAAAGATAAGGTAGGATAGTTAGAAAAGGTCTTCAAAAACCTCAGAGACACGCAGAATATGGCATTTAAAATGTTTTTATTATTTTAAAGATTCACTGACAGTGAAACAGGTTAACTCCTGGCAACACCCAGCCTACCTCAAAGAGAATGATGAGCATCAAAAAGAACCTCCTTATGGAGATTGATTCAAATGTGGCAAACAAGCCACTGGGAAAAAATGTCCTCTTTCTCCCACAGACAGAATTCTGACTTAAAAAGGGCAAGCTTGGATACAGGCAGAGTTGACAGCCAAACTCTGCCAAGACAGGGTAAGCAAGTCCTCAATAGTTCCTGCCTCACAAATATGTCTGTCAGATATATTGGGCCAGAAGGCTGAAGAAGATGCTCCAACCTTACAGAGAGTTTTGGGTGATTATTCAGGCAGTAAACTACCTCAGTCATTTTTTCACTTTGGAAGCTGTTAACCTGCACTTCTGGCATTCTCAAGTAATCAAGATTATGCCTTCTCAAATCTCTGATGGAGCTGAAGACCAGGTAGTTTAGTTTTACAATGAAGCTTAGTTGTTTAGAGGTTAAGATGCTTTTAGGTCTAGATAAATGTTTTAAGTTGATAGTGACAAGATGTGATGGAGATTGATCTACATTCAGAATTTTAGATTCACCAAGGTAGGAAAGATACTTTCTTCAAGGCTGCCAAATACAAATAGCCAAAACACTAACAGTGTAACATTTATATAATTCCTGATTGTGTCATGGTTCTAGCTGCAGGTAGTTTATTTACATATTTATATGTGTGTAATAATATAAATGTATATGTAAAAAATAAAAATGTTTAATTAATAAAAATTTTTTAAAAGATTGTGCGTGTGTGCACCTGAGTATGCACCATATGTATGCAGGAGCCTGAGGAGATCAGAAGACAACACCGGATCCCCTGGAACTGGTGTTAGGGATGGTTGTGAGCTGCCACACAGGTGCTAGAAACAATCTGTGTTCTCTGCAAGAGCAGAAAGTCTGTTGACCCACTGAACCACCATTTATCTTCTTTAACCACCAATGACATAACCTCAGGATGCCACCCTTGCTGTTTTTCACATCTTCAATGCATGAAACTCTCACTAAGAGGCTATGTGTTAGAACCCCCATGCAAGGTTAAGCACCATTAACCCTAAAATCGGAGAGGTAAAATGCTCAGAAACCCGGAGCATCCTGCTCAAAAAGACCTTCTAAGACAGTGGTTCTCGGCTTTCCTAATGCTTCAACGACCCTTGGGTTTTGGTTTGTTGTTTTTCTGGTTTGGTTTGGTTTGATTTAGTTTTTCAGGACAGGGTTGCTCTGTGCAGCCCTGGCTGTCCTGGACTCACTTTTATAGGCCAGGCTGTCCTTGAACGCACAGAGATCCACCTGCCTCTGCCTCCCAAGTGCTGGGATTAAAGGTGTGTGCCACCACACCCGGCTGCAACGACCCTTTAATACAGTCTTCATGTTATGCTGTTCCCCTCCACCACCAGGAGATTATCTCATTGCTACTCCATAACTGTAATTTTGCTACTGTTATGATTCGTAGTGTAGATATGACACATGACGCCTCTTAAAGGGTGTTGAGAATCCGCTGTTCTAACAGTACGTCTATCAAATGTTGCAAAGTCCAAAAACTCTTCTAGTCCCAAACATTTCAAGAAAAGGCTGTCCTGCCTGCGTTCCTGTCACTAAAAACAAGAAAACCATGTGTTGACCTCGATGTCTCCTCCAGTTTAAACATGATCTAGGTTTTTACTATTCCTAGACAAAGAGCACTCTTCACATGAACATCCCTTCAAAGCAAAACTTAGGACCACGAGGGCATCTGCCTACACAGACACAGACATGATGCTTATTAGGAATGTGTCACACAAGAGTCTCAGAGGGGAACGATGCCGGCTCCGCAAGAACTGTGATCTCTAGACCAAACACTGACAGTTTATAGACTAAACGTCATTATGGTTCTTGAAAAGTAAAAAGGGTAAAAGAAAATGTCTAATATAAGTGTATATTTATATAGGATGTATACTAGTATATATGTATATTTATATTGTATATATGTATGTATATTTATTAACATAAATATTTATTAGTACATTTTGCTATGTGATCAAGCCAGAGCTTTTTAAATTAACTCATGTCAAGATACACCAGTATTCTTTCCTTAAAAACTCCTTAGCTAAACTGGCCATGGTGGAATAGGCCTGTAATCCCAGTACTCATGGAGACAGAGGCAGGTGGATCTCTGTGAGGCCAGCTTAGTCTACAAAGTAACTACAAAGTAACTCCCGGACAAGCAAAGAAACTTTGTCTTGAAAATATAAAAACAAAAGCAAAACAAGATCAAAACAAACACAAAAACAACAACAAAAACCCACAAAGAAACCCCAACTCCAGCTGCACGATGCTGCACTCCAGCACACATGCAAGTGGATGCTACTGTCTCTACTTTCTTCATGTGAAAAGTTGGGTGAAACTTTCCAGGGTCAACACGAGGTCGAAGATGAGTCTTCATAGGAAAAACCCAGTTCTAGCAGTGGTGGTGGCAGTGGTGGTGGCGGCAGCAGGGCACGCCTTTAATCCCAGCTCTCAGGAGGCAGAGGCAGGCAGACCTCTCTGAATTAAGGCCAGCCTGGTCTAGAGTTAGTTCCAAAGAAGCCACAGCTACAAAGAAGAACCCATCTCAAACAAGCAAGCAAGCAAGCAAACAAAGACCCAATTCCTCCTCCTGCCTTGGTAGAAATGAGCCCACAGGGGGCATGAGCCCTGACCTGGCACTCCCTCTGCAGCAGCAGCAGCCACTCCCTGCAAGGAGGAGGACAAGAGGCTGTCTACTGGCTGACTTTGCAGACCACACCTGGACCACACCTGGATCCGGGTCCTACATCTCAGTCATCTGCCTACAAGACTGTCACAGAGCGGGACAGCACCGCAGCCGCTCAGCACATGTGTTCAGAGGCAGTACTTGGGTTGCAAGAGCTGTCAGTTGTATTCCTCTCCTCAGACCCGCTTTCTTCCATCAGGGAAAAAACTAATGGGTATTTAGATTTTCTTTTTCATTTGCTGGACACACGCAATTCACAGAATATTACTTTTCACTTGAGTTATGGTTTGTGACCTTGTGAAAGATGAGAAGTGAAAGGCATCCAGATATGTGAATCAACTTAAGGGATAAGGCTGTCTGTCTGTCTGTCTGTCTCTCCTCTCCATCTCTCTTCCTCTCTCTCATCTCTCGCCCCCTCCCTCTGTCTCATCCTCTCCCTCCTCCCTCTCTCTCCCTCCCTCTCTTCCTCTCTCTGCCTCCATCTCCTCTCTCCCCCCTCTCCTCTCCCTCTTTCTTCTTCCTTCTCTTCCTCCATTCTCTCTCTCTCTCTCTCTCTCTCTCTCTCTCTCTCTCTCTCTCTCTCTCTCTCTCTCTCTCAGCAGGGCCCTCCACCTCTTTACCTAGAAAATCCCAGAAGTGGATCCTTGACTGTGCAGAGTACAGTCTGTACAATCCCACATCGATGACCAGAAGCCCCCCCATTGGCACTGCAGAACACCGAGGGCAAAACTGCACTCTTTAAAGGAGACATGCCGATACCTCTGTTAGCTGTTCTGTGAAGCTGGCAGTGGTTGTTTGAATGTTGAGTATCATAAAAAGCCACTTAGGCAGTTTTAATGGAAACAGAACCAGCATTTGGAATGCCCTAAATCTTTCTCGTCCCTACCACTGACTGTAAAAATATATAATAACCATATGTCCTACATTTCCAACAGAGTTTCGATTTCATGTATTTTGTTACATAAAATTAATAAATAGGCTTGTGCAGATTGTTTATGAATTCTTTTTACGTTTTCCAAATGTTACACATTTGAACATACGTTCTTTCATAATCGGAAGGGTAAAAAAACATGCAAATCATATACAAACACGCCTTTATATTATGCTCATTCAAAAATCAAAAAATGAATGCTTGTAACAGCTTTATTCATAATTTTCAACACTTGAAAGCAACTGCAACGTCCTTCAGAAGCCAGGTACAGTAGGTAGTGCATGCCTACAACATGAACAGCTCAGAAAGACAAAGTGACCATGCTCACCTGCTCCCCTGCCCCCCTCCACCCTGCTCCCCTGCCCCCCTCCACCCTGCTCCCCTGCCTCCCTCCACCCTGCTCCCCTGCCTCCCTCCACCCTGCTCCCCTGCCTCCCTCCACCCTGCTCACCTGCCTGCCTCCACCCTGCTCACCTGCTTACCTGCCTCCCTCCACCCTGCTCACCTGCCTCCCTCCACCCTGCTCACCTGCCTCCCTCCACCCTGCTCACCTGCCTCCCTCCACAGTGCTCACCTGCATCCCTCCACCCTGCTCACCTGCCTCCCTTGCCTGAGCCCATGATGCTTATGTCAGTCTAGAGCAGGGTACCTGGTTTATAATGAAAGATTAACTATCCCATAACCTATTCAGTGCAGAACCAATAAATTCCCATGAGGCTCTGCTGCTGCTCAGCATCACTGGTGGCTTAGGCCAGCATTGCCAGCCTGGAAAAGATCCAAAGCTAAATGCTGAAGTACTTTTCACTAAGTGCAAATCACTTCCACACCATCAGAAAGACAAAAACCAAACAAAGAACAACAAACCCTAACTCAAACCACCATAAGTTGGGGGTCATTTGCATAATAGAGATAGATTTGTCCAACACCATGAACAGACCCCAATGTGAACTGTGGCCTCTGGGTGAAAACAGAGAGTGAGCAATGGTTTCACTCTGATACAGGAAGTAGGTAGTAGGGGTGAGAGGTCAGAGGGTATATGGAAACTCAGTATAAGATGAGCTAAAACCTCCTATAAAAGTGAGTGCATTGGCTTGCCACAGCTCATGGAGCTTTCTCCTTCCTCACACATGAGGCTTGGCTTCTTCTGCTTATGGCTGCCTATCACCTGTTACTGCCATTATTCAAAATGAGCAACATGGCACCTGTCTAGTGATGACTCAACTCCTAGCCAGAGCACTTTTAGTGAGGTAACAGTTGGCCCCACAGGCATCCTACAGGTGCACACACAGGTGCTTTCACCCCATCAGCAGAGAAACTGTACCAAAGGAGCCCTGGGGCAGAAGGCACCTAAACGCAGTAAATCACCAGATACATTGAAGAGGCACAAAAGAGGCCGAGCCTGTAGTTGCTTGTGACAGAAGAACTTAATATTGGAACCAACTGAGAAAACATAAATGAACATGGCAGAGGCCATGAGGGTGGGAGAAGGTGCCAGACGAGAGAATATTGCCTCCAACATCAGCTCTGGGCAGGGGACATGGGTGGCTGTGAGGTAAGAATTGTTGTTACCGTGTTTGGGGAGGTGACTAAAGAAGGGCACAGGATGTATAGAATTCATTAACAAGTATCTACGAAACTCTGCCCTAATTAGGAATCAACATGCAACATACATGATACAGCACGTCAGGCATAAACTGGTTGGACGTAGTGCACTACCCTCAGATCTGTGAGAAAAGCAGGCAGGCTAGCAAATAAGTGGAACAGGCTCCCACCGGATTTAAAATTCAACAGGAACATGGCTTTTCTCCCTTAATGGCTGTGAAATTGATTGGGATATAGGCTAACAGAGGTCCCCAGAGTGCTAAACTAAATTAGAGGAAGTCCTATAATTACAGTTAGCAGTTAATTATAATATGAAAGGAATTGTAATCACAGTAGCAGATGCACTATCATTTCCCATCTTCTCTGCAAAACACGCCTAACAGTCTCTGAAGAGCAGTTGAGGGACTTGTTTTGTGATCCTGAAGATGAATTGGGCCTGTGACCCTCTCCCCTGCCCCGCTCTGCCTTTCCCACTGCTTGTAGTTCCTCCTGCCTGGAACTCTCTTTCTCCAAGAGTCTAGTGTGAAACGGTGGGAAGGAAGCCTGCTCCCCATCTCGGTGTAGACCTCAGGACCATCCTATCTTGGAAAGGTAGTCTTGGCCTAGTCGATCAGAAACAGAAATCCCAGCAGTCCTCGGGGCCTGTCCTCTTAGCCCACCGTCATCTCCACACTGTCCTCACTCTGGACTCTTGACCTGCACTCTGGAACACTGTGTGCCAACTGGAGGAATGTCGCCCACAGTTGGCGCCATTTGGGAAGGTTCTGGACCCATGAGGATGCACAGCCTCGCTGTGGGGTACAGAACAGAGATTGGGGTTTGGAGCCGTGAGGATGCACAGCCTCGCTACGGGGTACAGAACTGAGATTGGGGTTTGAAGCCACACTCCACTTCAGTTCTTTCATTGCTTCCCAGGTGCAGCCAAAACTAAACTTCTCGGCTTCCTGCTCAGGCCACCACTGTGGACTATGCCTTGGACTAGTAAACCAAAGTAAACTATTCATTAAGTTGCTTTCGGTCTCGGCATTTTATCTCAGCAACAGAAAAGTAACTGAAACAAGCAGTGACTTGTTAATGTGGCTCCCTGAAAAACTCCCCAGTTCTAAGCTGGATGTCAGTGAGTACAATCAACTTAAAACATCCGAGAGCTACGTCCTGGCACAACAGTCTGGGGTTCTAGCCAGACCTGTAATAAGGCAACTGCAGTAGCAACAAGGGTTTGTCTTCACTCAACTCCAGGTCTGGGAAGGGAAGCGTCCTCTGTGTAGCGGTTGCTCAGCTGTGAGGGGATCTAACCACCTAAGGGAGGAAGGGCACGTGAGTTCTCACATCTCATGCTGTAGCACACTGAGGCGAGGAAGTCATAAGAGCAGCAAGTACCAATTTCCCACACAGGTCCTTCTACATCAAAAGACAACAGTGGGCTGGTGACATGGCTCAGGAGTAAAGAGATCTGTCACTAAACCTGATTGCCTGAGTTCAAATCCCAGGACCCACCGGGTGGAAGTAGAAAATTGACTCCCGCAATTCGTTCCACGGCCTCCACAGACACATGCCCCCATACAAATGTATAAAGTTTTAAGAGTGTTGTTACTTCAGATGGCTTTCTTTTTCCTTCCATTCTTTTTTGTTTGTTTGTTTTGGCTTTTTGAGACAGGGTCTCTCTGTGTAGCCTTAACTGTCCTGGACTCGCTTTGTAGACCAGGCTGGCCTCGAACTCAGCGATCTTCCTGCCTCTGCCTCCCAAGTGCTAGGATTAAAGGCGTGCGCCACCACTGCCCAGCCTTCCTTCCATTCTTCTTTCATTCTTTCTCGAGAAAAAAAGCAAATCCAGAAAAGTAGAGAACGATACACAAACCCCTTCGTACACCGTTCAAAATGAACACATTCGCATTTCGTTAGATTAGCTTCCCCCCCCCCTTTTCATTTTCAAGAACAATAGAAAAGTTCAGAGAGTCAATCCCACTTCTCTAAAACAGACCACACGCCATACCATCTATTCTCTTTCCCCTCAGGTTTAGACAAAGAGAATGTCGGCAAGACATTCTGCCACTTGCTATGCACTCGTGGAGCCACCCCGGAACTGTCCTTCCTGTGCAGTGGGACATTCTGTTAATCGCCTGCAAGCCTCAGACCCTCGAGGGTCTTCTTGTGGTATCAAGTTTAAAGTTTTACGATCAGACTGACCGGAACACTTTGGTTTAATTTCCCAATACAGCCCGGGAGAAAGGGGGATGACAGGCCAAAGACTTGATAAAACCTTGTTCCAGTTTACAGCCACCCTGGCTGGCGTGCTGCCCACTGTTGTGTCCTTGCATTGCTGGGGGGAGTCTTCCCTGTCAAAGACGGTTCTGTGTGGAACAAACCTCTCTCTGTAGTAGGAAGCCCTTTCATTGCACTCCAGGAGTCAGCAATGTGAGGGTGCCCGGCCGCTCTCCATAGCACATGGTGGAGAGCGAAAGAAAGGGACAGAAGGAGACTGATTTGAGGGACTGAAGCAACAGGTCCCACCACTGAGGAACAAAGGAAGCGAGGCTTTTCAGCTCTGCGCTGTGGGATAACAGCACAGTTGGCTGTCTGATAAGCACCTAAGCAAGCCTCAGCCTGCCCCACTGCAAATCACAAGGCCTGCCTGCCTCACTGTGTGACGTGCCCCCCCCCCCCCCCCCCAGTTCCAGCAGCCTTAGGACCCAGGGTCACAGGAAGTGCCTAATCTCTGCAAGCAAACGTCAATCTTCAGGGCAAAGAACACGCCTTTGTTCTTCAGAACGAGGGCTGAAATGACCACGTGAATTCTCCCCCACCCCTTGAATTCACAAAGGGAGCACCTGTTTGCAGGATGGTGTGGAAAATTTTTAAACAATCTTACTTTTTGTGCTGTCTCTCTGAATGAACAACTGAGGATAAGGTATGCAGGAGGGAGACCAGGGCCTGTTTTCCCACACAACAGTAAAGGTTTCTGTGACCAAGGGGAACGTGGAGATGGACATTTTACATAAATCACCACATACAGCCATGGGAAAAAGCCCACATCTTCTCTTCTCTTCATCATATGTCAAATATCCGAACACTGACCAATGACAGACAGGTACTGTCTTTCCCCCAAATTCTCAGCACAGGCAGAACCAGACCGTCCTTACAGCATAGTTCATCTCTCAGGGGTGCGGAATGAAGCTTGCTTGCTCCCTCGGTATGACGGCAAAGCTATGATCTATTAGAGGAACAAGAGCACTAGACACTTGGGAGAACAATTTTGCCTGGTATGGGGCTATGCAACGAGCACGTAGCCTGTATGGCTGCTGATGAAGAACGAGCTGTGAATACCAGCGTTTCTTGTCCTCCCCCACCCCCAGCCCCATGCTCTTCTCACACAGTCAAAGGCATTCTTTGTCAGAACTAAGAGGGTGCGTCAATTCCACGGGATAGATCTGTTTATCCGTTCCCAGGCTAGGCCAGAGCAATGACTTCCTATGCCCGTAGGTGTTCACTTAACTTCTTAGCATCTATACTCTGGAAGATATATACATAAAACATATCTACAAGGCAAGACAGATTTCATCCTTGAAATTCCCACCATTGCCTCATCAAATTCTTGGTACCACTTCAAGCTGGAATGGCTTGGACTTGGAGTATTTAACAATCTATTAATATTTTCTTTAAAGGAATAAAGTTTTGTTAGGTCAACTAAATTGAATAATTACATATTTATTACGTCAACTCCCAAGGCAAAGAAAAGAAATCACTCCTTTTGGCTGACAGAATGAATTGTTTAGGTCCATTGAGGGATAAAATATTTTCCTTTGGCTAAAAGAACCCAAGAACCTGCTCCCAAAAGTTTATGTTTCTCAGAGCAAAAGTTACAAAATTGGAAGGTTATTTTTAAAAATTGGAAGATTTTGTGTCTTGGGCATATATTAGCCCAAGAAATGGGTAAAACACACCAATTACAAAGAAGTGTTATCTGAAACCGCCCAAGCTGAAATTCAATATGACATTTAGGGTCATTAAGACCCATTAAGATTTTTAACTTTGAGCTCATAAAAGCAACATGAGTGATCCTCAGCACAAGAAGGAATGCCTTTCCCTGGCTCACCAAAGCCAAGACACTAGCTCATAAACATTCTCAACAGTTTTATTTATCCCCTTAACACAAAGCTAACTTAACATGTGCCTTAAAATTCAGAGCTTTCAAGAGAATGTTGGCAATTTTATTGATTCTAAATGACTTGTGAGTGCATGCGCGCACACATGCCTCCACCAGCCGTAATTTTCTGTAAGACAAATAAACCCACCTGTCTGCGGCGTGGTCCTATCTATCAAATAAAGCTAAGTTCTGACAGAACTGGAAGGAAATGTAAGCACACTGCTCCTTTGGGTATATAAATTGGAAGGCGGTAGCTATGCTAGCACACATGCTCTGGCGAGCAAGGTGTTCATGGATGGCCTCCTGGACCCCAACAGGAAAAGTACCTTCAGTTGTAAACACCAGCAATAGATGACACCCTCACACCATCTTCAGGTGAGAAACAGATTCAACGAATTTAGTTAACAGGAAGATAGAGCAGGCTGGAGTGGAAAGGCACCTGCAGTTTTGTTCACATGCCTTCTTCCTCTGTCATTCTGTTACTGTATGTTCCAGTGACTTCAAAACACAACAACATTTTACAATATAAACCTGCAGTCTCTGCTCGGTGATGACCTGAGGTTTTTCTTAAGTCAATGCTAAGACCCCAAAAAGTAAACCATTGCATATAAAAGGTAAGTAAGGCCCTCCTCGTGCGTGTGTTCCCCAGCCCTCTCCTCCTTCTCCTTTTCTCTCTTGACGAAGATGCCATGGTGTAGTCTGGACTAGCCGAGAGCTGTCTGTCGAGGCTGAGCTCAAACTCCTGATTCTCAGCTGTGCACCACTGCACCTGGCTTTGTTTTGTTTTTCAAGACAGGGTTTCTCCGTGTAGCCTTGCTGTCCTGGACTCGCTTTATAGACCAGGTTGGCCTCGAACTCACAAGAGATCAGCCTGCCTCTGCCTCACTGAGTGCTGGGATTAGAGGCCTCTGCCATCACACCCAGCTCTGAAGCATTTTCTAAACTAAATATTGACTATCCACTGGCAAGTCATCTAATGACTCTCTGCCTGGTCAGTATCGAGACAAGTCAAGTCCTCATCACCTATAAACAGAGTCTAGCACTTCAACCCCATTTCTTCATCCTGCTGGCTAGAAATGAGACTGCCACTAGGAAGACTCAGAAGCCAAGCAAGACAAGGCCAAAGAGGAATGGGCTAGCCCTTTCCAATGCAAGCTGGAGCCAAACATAAACAACGGTGAATTGTTCTTTTATTGGAACAGGGCAGCCATACCAGCCACTGCTGCCATCTCTCTGCTGTGTGTGTGCCTGCCTGGACCAGTCTCAGACCACCCGGAAGGGGAGGCATGCCTCCTTCCTCCCAGAAACAGCCAGCCTCTTACTTAGAAATCTGGGCCTGGGACACTGGGAGACTAAGCCACGTATCTAAAGGAATGGTCATGGAATTGACACGAACACAAAGTGCCAAATCAAAGCCATTTGGGACGTAGTGGGTCTGAGCATCTCCGAGACAAGGAGTCAAGAAGGTGGCAGCCAGGGCAGGCCAACGGCACAGCGCACTAGGACCAGTGAAGTGCACAGCAGCCCCTCCGGATTCCCTGCCCCAGGCCTTCACAGTCCATGCCTCTTCGATGTGAGAGATATGCTACTACCCCCTCTGAGTCTCCCATATGGGGGGGGGGTGCAAAAAATATTCCTTCTTGTAGATCCAAATAAATAAAGCCACTAGTGGCATGGCAATCTGAAAAGGGCACATCCGTAGGCCACTGCCAACAGCCTTGAAACCTAGATACCCAAAGACAGCCACCTGTGAATCAGAACAGCCTAAGATACACACTCCGGGGTTAGCAGCTTAACCACGGAAAGGCAACGTGCTTTCTTCTTAAGAAACAGTTCTGTACTGCATGGAAAAACAAGTAAAACTTACCAGTATTTTTAAAAGAAGATCTATTAAGTTCTCTGACCGCTTTTAACGAGGTTTCCACAGGACACAGAATAAGGCCACTCTGACTTGTGACAAGCCAAGACGAGATCCATCCATCATGGATGAAGCCTTATTGACTATACCATATAAACAAAAACCCAGTTAAATGCATAAGGCAGTGGAGACAGAGCAAGGAGGAGTCCGGAAGAGGCCTAGTCTGCTCAGAGCATCGTACTGGATACCGGGAGAAAGGAGGAGGAGGAGGAGGAGGATTCTAAAGAAATGATTTAGATAGTCCCTGCCCTCCAAGAATTCCTCCTCGAGCCAAGGAGACAGGCACTCCCACAAATAGCTCAAATCCAGGGCAGACAGTGACAGAGGCTAATTGGAAGCTTCGGCAAAGCGTGATGGGATCTCCAGGGCAGGAGAATTAATCACCAGCAAGCCAGGAAAGCGACACTTAGCCTGGTTCACATACAGCTGTCACTTTTTAAACAAATCCACTCTTGAAGTGACCGTGAAATTGTATCATGATCTTTGTGTCCCATCAGCCATATCTCTTATGTGATAAGTGAAAATCCTTGCCTTTCCAGGAGGGGAAAAAAGAGAGAGAGAGGAAAAAAAAAATCTATTTATCTTTGCCCAGGAGCTCCGGATGCCTGGATGACCCGGTGACCTTGAATTATCCTTTATCTCTAGAAAATACCCTCCTTCTGGAAATGGGAGGGGGAAAAAGAGAGAGAAGATAATATCCACAAAGAGTTCCAAGACCATAAATGAAGATAAACAGGCTGCTTGGTCTGTGTTCCACATCTCAGCTGCTGGTCTTCACATTCCACTCCACTGTTAGCCATGTTGGAAACACTTAGGCCAACAGTGCTACGCAAAAACCATCTGTCTGTGAAATATTTATTGCAGCTTTAGTGAAGGCTTCTCGGCTCACCCAAAAAAAAAAAAAAAGAATCACTACTTAGATTTTACACATTTCACATTTACATTTTACATTTATAAATCTATTGTAGGGTGGCGGGGGTTAGGGAGGTCTGCAATGAAGCTGATATTTTTATTTGGTATTGTACAATATCTGCTCCCTGGTTTTGATAATGAGTTGTACTTAAGTAAGTTGTCATCCCTGGCGGGCACTGGGGATGGATACACAGAACTTCTTTGTGTTATTCAACTTCTTCTAAGACTGTAATTATTACAAAATAAAATAACACTTGGGACACTGATCGGTTTCCATGGTATTTCTGATTCCCACCACTTCATCTGCCCTTGAAGAGTTTGATATTTGGATACTGACCCTCAGAACTTGCAGAAACAATTCAGGGGGCTGTCAGCCCAGCACTGAGACAGGCAGCCCACAGGGGTCCAAGACATCAATGTCTGTAGCCTAACCTCGCATTGCTCTGCCATGGTGCCCTATTTTATTACTTCTCCCTCCAACATACACAATGCGAATGTGAGATAGTTAATGGTGCAAAGAGAGGTAAAACTAAGGCAGCATAACCCCCATTTTCCTAGGAGTTAACTGCAGTGAACCTCTATCTACCATGTCTGTAGAGAAGCCTAATTAACTGGCGTTCTGGGAAAATTCAAAACACAAGACAAACTCAACAGACAGCTTCCCCCTGAATTCTACTCAAAGGCCAACAAATACCCCCTGTGAGCGATACAATTATTCACACAGCTCATCCCCCACTCCCTGTCCCATCCCGAGTGTCACCTAATGTAAAGCGAGTGCAATATCTTAGAAGTTATCATCTTTAAGAAAGAAAATACAGTGGACTCAATAGTCTCGTCTTTGAGCAGTTTCCCATGCAGGTGTGGGATAAAGAATCTATCACTGGGGCCTAAAAGCATTCTAGCATTTGCTGATGTGCACAGCCCATCCATGAGCAGAGGCATTGTGGCAAGTCACTTAAAACTTTCTCTGCAAATTTCTGTATGTAGAATTGAAATAATACTAGGCTTAGGATCCTGCCTCCCAAGATTCACATGCATATTAAATAAATTAGTATGTATAAAAGTTCAGATCAGTCTCCACCATATATATCAAGCACTTTTAAAAGCACTGTCCATCATTATAACTCTGGCAGTATGTCTATCTACTCTAGTTTATAATGCAATGAACTTTTACTGGGTGCATGTATCACAAACCCTGTGAATCCAAGATAAAAGGAAGTACAGTCACTATTCCAGAAAAATCGACATGTTACCAAGTATAGGGACAGAGGACTGGACTGTGCTAACATCCCTGGTTCAAAGCAGATTAAACCTTGAACTTGTAGAGTTTATGAGACACAGTGTTGTCCCAAGAGGAACTAATCTAAAGTCTGAACAACAACAACAAAAAAAGCCGACATGTAAAATGCACGTGGCATACATCAGCAACCCATCCCTCATCCACCTCTCATGGGGGGGGTGGGGAGAGACTGGTCCCCAAATACAGTCTCACACAAAGCCTGAGCTGCTGTCAAAGGGGCTTCTCTGGTCCTGAGGATACTTCCACGTGCACATCAGCCACCTTAAACAAGAGCAAAACTCCCCGAGCACCCTGCCGTCCGCTGCGTGCTCTTCAGGACACTGCCATGGGCGCCCACACCAGCCCCCTTGCACGTGAGGCAGGGAATCCCAGCGCTGAGGGTGAGGCAGGGCTCCATCCCCTACAGACGATCTGTATGCAGCATCTCGGAGAAGCAGGGGTCCTTGTGTTTTCTGAAAGGTTGCCAAACACACAAAGGAAGCCTGGTGTGTGGTTTTTCAAGGCAGTTTTATGAAATAATTCCAAACCTCTAAGTGTATGAAGCCAAAACTGTAAATACTGTTAAAACCCTGGGGGTTCTTAGATATTAATTATTATGAATTTCCTGGGACCCCCCAAAAGTGTCTCACCATGGGCTTACAGAGCATGTTATTAATTTACATACTGTTAACGGAGTTCACAGATGGTGAGACACAAACATAGAAACAAAGTCTAAAAGCCTTGGCTAAAATCCCAACCACCTGAAAGTACAGCGTGTGTCTAACGGGTCTACAGCAACCCAGGCTCCTTGCGGGATGCTACTGCTATCATGGGGCTGCAGCAGTGCTGGGGGACAGCACTTAAAGCCAAATGAAAGTCAGTGACGAGAGTCACCACAACAAACCAATCCAAAGAAGCACTTGCTCTTAAAGTCATCCAAATGGGGTTTGTTTGTTTGTTTGTTTTTTAAGAAATTAATGATGAAGCCAGGAGTGGTGATGCACGCTTTTAATCCCACTCAGGAAGACAAAGGCAGGCAGATCTCTCAGAGTTCGAGGACAGTCTGGTCTATAACGTCAGTCAGGCCAGCCACGCCTACACAGAGAAACCCTGTCTTGAAAAAAAACAAAAACAGGGCTGGGGAGATGGCTCAGCAGTTAAGAGCCTCTTCCAGAGGTCCTGAGTTCAATTCCCAGCAACCACATGATGGCTCACAACCATCTCTAATGAGATCTGGTGCCCTCTTCTAGCCTGCAGGTGTACATACAGATAGAGCATTTATATATGTAAAATAAGCAAATCTTTAAAAAGAAAGAGAGAAAGAAAGAAAAGAGGGGGATCCAAGATGGCGGCACCAAACACACGCCTTGTTTGACTAGCAGTGACTGTGCAGTGACCTAAGGGCGGATCTGAGAACCACAAAGAAAGAAAAGAAAGAAAGAGAGAAAGAGAGAAAGAAAAGAGAAAAAAAGGAAAGAAAGAAAAGAAATTAGCAATGGACTGACCTGCCTAATGTAAACCAAATAGTGAAGAAAGAACTTTCATAACCGTCGCATTTGAATTTAGACAGCCTCTCTGTCTGTTTTGAAGCCTTGACAGGAAAACATATAGAAAGTAAGTCAGAAATTAGGCCAATGATACTCGTCGTGTGTGTGTGTGTGTGTGTGTGTGTGTGTGTGTGTGTGTGTGTGTGTGTGTGTCTGTGTGTCTGTGTGTGTGTCTGTGTATTTTAGCTAAACATGATAGCACACCCTTGTCTTCTCAACATTATACTACATAATGAAACTGTCTCTTTTTTTTTTTTTTTTTTTAATGTGCATTGGTGTTTAGTCAGGTCCCCTGGAAGTGGAGTTACAGACAGGTGTAAGCCCTCTGGAAGAGCAGCCTGTGCTCTTAACCACTGAGCCATCTCTCAAGCCCCCAATGAAACTGTCTTTAAAAACAAAAATATACAACAACCAATCAACAAAAAACCACCAAGAGCAGTTAAAGAGTGCTTGCTGCTTCTGCAGAGGACCTAAGGGTGGCATCCTGACGGTGTCCCACAACTGCCTCTAAGTTTAGCTCCAGAGCATCAGGCACTCTCCTCTGGCCTCCATATGCTCCTTCATGAACACGGTGCATATAAACTCATGCAAACACACAGAATACACATCTTTAAAAAAAAGGGGGGGTGCCCTAAGGCTTATTTTCATCTCGCACCCAGATCACGTGGAATATTCTAGAAGCATACAGAGTCTAGGCTGGTTTGGTTTGTGTCTATTCCTCATTCTTTTACTTACAGTTTAATGGTCTTTATAATCGTGTCTATAATCTGGCACTGAGTACCACCTACAAAACAGAAAAAAAGAGAAGGAAACAGAGATTGCCACATACAAATTTATACCACCACCATCAGATGGCCACCTGGACACTGAAAGGACAAACCTGGACAGAGACAAGGGAACCTCTCAAGTGACCTTTCGTAAGTAAAAGTTTAAATGAAGGACTCTACTGAGTAAGCCAGAAAGATTTGAAATTACAATGAGCCAAAACTTGGTTTTGAAAGACTTCCTGTTTATAGTGAATAAATTCCCAAAATGCAGAGGAATTAGATTTTAATGATCCTCTGCAACAATGGTATTGCTCAATGGAATTTTAGCTAAACTGGCTTAACCCCTGAGAACCTAGAAAACTCAAGACACACAGTTTCAGTTCTTACCTTCACATTTTAGTTTTGCTTTTATGTGAGGTTTTTTTCTTTGTGTGTGTGTGTGTGTGTGTGTGTGTGTGTGTGTGTGTGTGTGTGTGTATGTTTCAGGTGGGGTCTCAATCACATAGCTCACTGCTGGCTGGCCTGG
>NC_140492.1:7135759-7250759 GCF_964271855.1 Acomys minous | reverse complement strand
GAACACACAGCTTGCCTTTCTCGGCAGAATTGTTAACATTGACATTTCTCTCTCCTCAACGTCACAACCAGCATTTACTATGAGGTGTGTGTGTGTGTGTGTGTGTGTGCGCGCGCGCGCGCACACGTGCTGGAGGGGTGAGATCAGGAAATCCAATACAGAGGGATCCGGCTTTCTCCATCCGGCATATGACTTTGCTCCCCAACTCTCATCCGCAATAACCCCAACTCTATCTCTGCCTTTCCTCATTGTGCTAATTCAACCTTTTTCATTTTGTTTTCTTGGACGAGACAACCTAATAAATAGTGGGGGTGGGGGGAGAAAGCATGACTGACCAGGAAAGTGGCTGTTACACAGTCTCCCCCAAATCCAAATAGAAAGTTTCCAGAAACAATTGTAATTCGAGCCATTTAACAGTGTGTCATGAAACAAATACAACTCTAACCTCCAGGCTAATAAAATCACAAGAAATACATGCCCAGGAGATTTGCATGAAGGTGACCGTGATGAATAAACTATGTCCTGCCCCACTGGAAAGGGAGCACGGATGCTCACTGGGCTGAGGTGACAGTGAGCAGAGGAGCAATTATCATGCTGAGAAGACTCAGTGACCTGGTGGGACACCAGCTCAGAGAACTCCAATGGAAAGTCAGTGCCCACAGTGTCCGGGCAGGAGGATACAAGGCTCTCCCAACGAGGTTCATGGCCTTCTCTCTGGGAGGACCAGCTAAAGAGACGGCAGGGCTGATGACTACACTGAATCATGCTGTTGTACACGGAGAAGGAGACCTTCCCAGGTCCTGCATGGCTCCAGACATGGAAGAGACTGATGGGATACAGTGCCTGAGAGTGGGGGAAGGCTAGAGGAGGGCTGAGAATTTAAACTGGCTCTACAGGATGGATCAGGTGGGAACAGGGCATTGAGAAAAGCTAAATATCAGAGCATCCTTGGGTTTATTCTGCTTAGAGAGCCTTCCAACTAAGGCAAAAGCAAAGTCTCAACCTGACTGTGCATCCAGGATGATGGGTTTGTTGTTTAACACCTGTGCCGACACCTGGCTCTGATTCAATGATGGAGAATCCAAGGAACTAATCTGATGTCATCATCTCAGGGACAAGGAAAAGGGGGCTCAGAGGAAGGACGTGATTGGCTGATGGTCACTAAATCAGTTACTTTTCTCATCATTATAACAAAATGCCTGACAGATGCAGTTGGGGTGCCGCCATGGCTCATAACTGTGGGGTGCGGTCCATCAGGACGGGAGGCCATGGTGTTAGGAATGGGGGGAGGGTGGCTGGTCACATTTGCATCTGTAGTCAGGAAAGTGGAAAGACTCGGATGCTGGTGCTCAGCTCATCCTCTCCTTCCATATTTGGTCCCCAGCCCATGAAATGGTGCCACTGCATTTTATGAGGGTGGGTATTTCCACTTCAGGTTACCAAATCCAGAAGCTCCCTCCCAGGCTTGGCCAGAGGGTTTTCTGTCTGGTCAGTCTAATCCCTTCAAGTTGACAGTTGAGACTGTGAATTAATTCACTTGACAGGTGGCTTTCCAATCCTGGGAATGCTCCACCTTGACCTAGACGCGGACCTCAGGCTTGGCCCTGTTTACCCCAGTCCAGCCTGACACCGCGACACCCCCCTGCCCCCCCCCCATCCTTCCATCCCCAGAGGGAAGCCGTTCATTCTTAGGGAGCCAGGAGGTACTAACAAGATTGCTAGCAGCAAGATCGCTGGCTTGTAGTTTGCCTTTTCATGCATTTCATCTGACAGCTTCAGGGCCTGCACACACACACACCCTCCCCGGAAGACATCCCGTCACTGAGTAAAAGATGCGTTGTCTCTCAAGCCTGGTTTTGTTTTCTCTTTCTTTAAAGGTTACTTTTCTTTCTTTTGATCACTGACACATAAACACACTGTGTGTACTGATGGGATACCAACATGATGCTTTGACTCATATGTACATTGCATAATGGTTAAGTCAGGTTAACCGTTCTCTCTTTAAACACCAAAATTCCCTACTCCTGTCTATCGTAACTTGAGCCAGTCCATCAGCTGGTTCCCATTTCTCCTCTCTCCACACCGCTACCTCCAGTCTTTGGCAGCTGCCATTCCGCTCTCAACTTATGTGGAGTCAACTTTTCAGTCTTCGACACACACGAATGAGCTCCTGGGGTTTTTGTTTTTCCTGTGTCTGGCTTATCTCACGAACCACAGTGATATCTAGTTCCAGCCATGTTGTCCCAGCTGGCAGGGCTTCTTTTCTTTAGAATCAGTTGATGGGCACTTAGGTCGCTTCTGTTTCTTAGATGCAGATGCACGAGGTTGTGGATGTCGTTTTCCCTCTCTGTGAAAGACTCTGCATGGCAATTCATGAAAACATGTGTACGATTAACCAAAATAGACAGACAGAATCCTGTTCTCAGACTCTCAGGCCGCCTTAGCTTCAGCATCAAAGACTCCACTCATGACTGGTTTTTTAAAATATGGGAGGGAGAGAGACTGGAGAGGTAGCTACTTGGTAGGATGCTGCTTGCCTGACATGCAGGAGCCCGGAGTTCCATTTCCGGTACCCTGTCAACAAAGCTTCGTGGCATAGACTGATAACTCCAGCACTCAAGAGGTAGAGGCAGGAGAATCAGAATTCCAAGAGTTACATAGCAAGATCAAGGTCAGCATGGACTACATGAGACTATTTTATGAGAAAAAATAAAATAAAAGGAAGAGAGAAGGGAAGAAAGATACTTTAGGGAAAATTAACACAGGTTTCAGTTCGTTTTTGTTTTGGGATTTTTTTTGTTTTTTGTTTTTTGTTTTTGTTATTATTCCCTAAATTGTACAACATGACAACTACTCACATAGAGTCAACATGGGATTAGATATTACAAACCATCTAGGGATGATATAAAGACTGTGAGAGCATAAGCATAGGTCACAGACACTGCTTGTAACATTTGACACAAAGGAATAGAATACCTTTGCTCTCTTATCCCAGGGAGTCCTGGCTCCAGTCACCCAAAGCAATAGTCCCTAAGGGAAGCTTCATCTTCCCATCCTAGGCCAGGTTCATCTCTGGAGGCCTTAGGATGGCTAAGATGGTCCCTGTCCATTTCTGTCCTCCCATGAGTCTTTGCAGTTCTTACCAGCCCTGCACAGTCTGGTACTCCTTTCCCATTTATCACCTCACTAGGCATTGACCTTTAACCTATACACACACACACACACACACACACACACACACACACACCCAGGGGTGGGGGGATAAGTAAACATAAATATCTGGTGCAAATGAAGAAATTAAATTTGGAGTTCCCAATTTTTCCTCTTAAGTACCTGGTCCCAGAATATGCTGAAAATTGCCACAGAGAATGCCATTATTTCTGCTAATACTGTACAAAATACAGTTTCTACCCCAAAGAGTATAGTCCACTCATAAAAATTATAGGAAAGAAAGTTATAACGAACAACACCATTTAATTTTTTTACTGACAGCTGACTCTTGTCCCTAGCTCACCACAGTGAAACTCAAATGGACAAAGTCCTTCTCGGAAGACAGTGAGGGTTTTTTGTTTTGTTTTGTTTTGTTTTGTTTTGTCTTGTCTTGTCTTTTTTTTTTTTTAAGTCGGCTTTGTGAGCTAAATCAATTCTAATATATTTCAAATATATTCATTATTGTCCACTAAAAACACACTCCCGTTTCGTGGTTCTGTGGGAGGGTGACAGGGCCTTGTTTGTAACAGCCCAGGGCATAAGCCGCCATTGTGTTGCCTCATTAGCTATTCCCTGTGCTAGTGTGAGGGACATATGTCTATTCTCTGGAACAGCAGCAAGCGCCTCCGCCCTGTGCAGATAACGCAGCACAAGTGCGAGAGCTCCCAAGGACCCGCATCCCCAGCCGCTAGGCACAATCAGCTCATGGCCACCGATTGGTTCCAGTTTATTAACAGCCCATAAACTTCTCATCTGTTCCAGGGCGGGTTAGGACTGTCACCTGCAACTGCCAGCCCCCAGTAGGCTCCTCCAGGCCTCAGAATCAGGATGGATCTGGCTTTGCTGGGTCAGACATACTGTATTCTCCAACACAAAGAGCCGTCCATGTATTTGGAAGAGCTGTAAGTGTCAGGAATGGCAGAATAGAGCAGCACGTGCTTATTTCTGGACCTGTACCTACTCTATACAGTCAGAGGCAGCAATAATGAGCAGAACACAGCTGGGTAATTTTATTTATTTAATACAAACACACATACACATATATGGCAGGGAGGGACGGAGAGAGAGAAAGAATGGAACCCAGGACTTCACATATGCTAAGCATATGATTTACTACTGTCCCCAGTGGCAGCGGCCTGTATATTTGCAGCTTTTGTTTTGTTTCCTGGCACTGGGATGGCACCAGGGCCTTATGAATGCTAAGCAACAAGACTTGGCTAATTTTAAAAGCTACTTAAATCCACATAATTCAGTTTTAGATATACGCTCCAAAATAATGGCAGTGGGTGAGCACTGAAGATGGGGGGGAGGGGGGCGGAACAAACCTTCTCTTTGGAAAATTCATAATATAAAAGTGGAGAGGAATATTAGGTGTCTTGCTGATGCTGCGGTCTTCTGGAGCCAACACTGCGGTGTGGGCCTCCACTCCCCTCTCAGGGCCAAGCACAGGTTCTCTCATCTGTAAAGCGCTTAGGCCAGAGCTCTTCCCGGGATCCTTCAGAAGCTAAGGCTGGGTCAGCTGAGTGGCCTCCACAGCACATGGGGAGTGTCTCACAGTTTGGAAGCCAGAAGTAGACTCAAGGTTGGGTCAGCCTGCTCCTCCTGAGCACTGTGAGGCAGCAGCATCTGAGCCAAGCCTCCTCCTCCTCCTCCTCAGTGGACACTGCCCATCCTGCCATTGTGTGTCAGATTCCCCAGGTCAGGGTAGGACCAACCATAATGACCTCATTGTAACTTGATTACCACCATGACGATCCTATCTCCATAAAAGGTCTTCTCTGAGGCACTGGGGACCAGGACTCTAACATATCTTTTGGAGGTGACAGAATTTAAACCTTACATTAAGAACTTATGGAAACCTAACATGAAAAAACGATTTACTCACTCCACCTGCAGGCTGGCGCACTTAGAGATCACATTGTGTTCACACTATAAACAGCAGACTCCATAGAGAACTGGTTTTGTAGGGGCCTTGACCAAGTACAAATTCTGCCCTTTAAGGTGATTTAGAATAAAGCAAGAGGGCTTTCATCTCCTGCTGTGCCTTACAGGCTACTCTGGTGGAATTTGAAAACCTAAGAATTCATCAATTCTGTTTCAGAAAGAAGCACAGTTTAAAAGACCCCAAGGGGAAGAATTGAAGACATTTGTTCATTGGACCTGGGGGTGAACTAGGTCCTGGGGTCACCCAGCCAGCTAGGATCCATGTGGCATTCAACCCCTCCTATGGTTACAAGAAGCAGCTATGGTGCCAGCTTGTGGGGAGGAAGCCTTAGCTTAATGACAAGGCCACTAGGATGCTCTCCACTGTCCTGACCCAGGAGTGGGGGTCTCTAAAGGGTGGCTCTGATTGTTAGCCCTCATCAGCATGGTGTGGTCAATCCAAGCTCTGGTGACATAACTCCAAGTTCAAGGTTCAGAGATAGCTGAATTCTTGGGCTTAGGCAGAGTTGAATTTGAATGTCAGTGCTCCCATCTACCTACTTTCTTTTCTTTTTTCCTTTTTCTTTTCTCTTTTTGTTGTTGTCATTGTTTGTTTTTTGAGACAGGGTTTCTCTGTGTAGCCTTGGCTGTCCTGGACTCACTTTGTAGACCAGGCTGGCCTTGAACTCACAAAAATCTGCCTGCCTCTGCCTCCCAAGTACTGGGATTAAAGGGTGTGCCACCACTGCCCGGCTTTTAATTTAGCACTCATTACATAATCCTTGGAATTCCTCCTGTCTGAGTGGGCATGTGATGAGCAGCAACACCACACCCCTTCCTTGGGAACAAGCCCACACAGAGGAGACCTTTAGAGTGTCCTGTCCGGTGGTTCTTCCTTTGCTAGCTAGTTTTATTAGCAACTCTTTGCTATCCAGTCTAGAAATGCATGCGTTATTATGGTAGGCCCAGGCTGGATTCCTGCTTTTACACATATTATATAAAACAAACTCTGCATGGTAGGACACAGATGGGATCCCGACACTCACTCAGGAGGAGGCGGAAGTCGGGATCACAATTTCAAGGCCAGTGGTTACATAGCAATACTCTGTTTCAAGAAAAGAACAAAAGAAAAATTACACCACCCTGGCTTTCTCTCTGCCAGGGCCTCGAGGCTCCCAGGTTGGCCTCAAACACCCACCTGTGGAGCTGGGTCCTCAGCTCTTACCCAAAATCATTCCAGAGACTAGATAAGAAGTGGGCAGCATCTGCAAGCAGGATGCTCTCTCCTCCTGGCCCGGCCGCTGCTTCCCTTTAGCCCTCTCGGCCACACACTGTCAGAACTGACGGGTGAGAATAATTTAAGAGTGCTGCCCTTCTCCCAACCAGTCTCAGGTGGTTGCTTTCTTGGAACACTGGAAAATGAACACTGGTCACTGCAAATACCTATCTCCAAAAGAGAGATTCTCCCAAATTAAATGGTTAGCCCAGCTGGCCTGGTGGCCCAAACCTGTGACTACAGTACTTGGGAGGCTGATACAGAAACAATTCTGAGAACTGGAGACCAGCCTGGCCTACATAGTGAGTTCAGGGCCAGCCTAGGATAGTACTCGCTATGTGTGAGGCAAGGGGGCAGGTCTTCTATCACTGCTTGTCACTATGATGTCAGGGTGTCAGGACAGGAGGCTCTCTCCTCTAAGGCTCATGGGATCAAAGACTCCCAGGGCACACAGCAGAGCTGAGTCAGACTCATGGAAGTTTCCTTTCCAGAACTTCCCACATTGTGTGATTGGTATCCTGAACACTAAAGCAGGGAAGCTGTAAACATTGCTACTTGTTGTGTTTAGAGCTGTATAAATGGCTAAAGCAGTGCTTCTCAACCTGGGGGTCGAAGGACCCCTTCACAGGGGTCACCTAAGACCACCAGAGAACACAGATGTTTACATTACAATTTGCAACAGTAGCAAACGTACAGTTATGATGTAGCAATGAAATAATTGTTTTTATGATTTGTGGTCAGCACAACATGAGGAACCATATATTAAAGGGCCGCAGCATTAGGAAGGTTGAGACCCGCTGTTCTAAAAGATCTGAGAAGCCATTTTCTCATTTCTGTCAACGAAGCTCACCTTGCAGCCCATCTCTGAGGTGCAGGAGAGGAAAGTGGGCAGGTCCCCAGGTGAGGTTATGTTGGGGAGACCTGGAGACCTGCCATCTGCTGCTTACCAGATAAGTTTTCAAACACTTTGTTTGCCTGGATGCCGCAAATAGCCATAGAATTTAAAAAGCAAGTGTTGATGGAATAAAAAGTGAAGTTAAGCCAGGCAGTGGTGGCGCATGTCTTTAATCCCAGCAGAGGCAGGCGGATCCCTGTGAGTTCAAGGCCAGCCTGGTCTACAAAGCGAATCCAGGACAGTCAAGGCCACACAGAGAAACCCTGTCTCGAAAAACCAAAAAACAAAACAAACAAACAAACAAAAAGTCAAGAGTTAGAGTCACATAAGGAGTAACTGAAGAATTTATAAGTCAGAAATCAGGGCAGAAATGACAGAAAGAGACCCCAGGAAAGCCCATGCGCACCCAGAGAAACTGAGGGCCGGGGAAGTCATCGGCCAAAATCATGACTTTACTTTTGGTTTGGTTCGGTTTCTAGAAAACAAATCCATCCTCCGGTATTTTCTCTAGAAGCAGAGGCAGAGAGATCAGGAGTTTTTAACCTTGTGTCCCGAGGTCGGCAGAATTAGTGGACTTGTGGGTAAGACTTGCTGGGGGTAGATCCTTTTGCTGAGCCTCAGCTTTCTCACCTGAGCGAGAAAGGGGTACACAAGGCAACGACAACAGCAGCCCCACACAGATGTGAACAAAAGGGGGCCTCCCTAGCTGGGCCAGAGCATCATGGCTTCCCTTCCACCATGCGCTCCCTTAGGTGCCACGTGGGAGACGCTCTGAACATGGAGGCAGCAGGCTCGAGACCAACTGCTCCTAGAGCACTCCTTTCCCTTGTCCTTCCCAGCTGTAAACAGTTCGTCCATCATATCTGAATGGCACTGCCTCTGGTCAACATGAGCAAAACATGTGTCCTGGTGCACGTCTTCTCAGCCAAGGGGAGCACGGGCAATGGGCTGGTACCCTCCAACCAACGAGGAAAAAGTCTCCCCATTGCGGAAGTATAGGAAAGCTGTCTGCAGTATGCAGGCGATTGCTCAAGGCCAAGAACAGCCTTGGGAGGACATGTAAGATGAGAAACAGGAGGCTGTCTGGCCTCTAAGGGACTCTAAGAGGGGACTTGGAGTCATCCAGCGGGATAGAATGGAGGGGCCCTGGCCAGCTGTGTGCAGCCGGGCAGAGCTGGCCACATTGTGATTTGCCGTCTAGTGATAAACAAGAGATGGCTGTGTGGAAGCACAGTTCACCCGTGGCTGTGCAATAACCAGGAGAGAAAGGCCAGCCAAGAGGATCTTCCCTCCTGTGAAAACCCAGGCATGGAAACTGGGTCAGTTCCTGCAGGTTCTGGGGGTACTTTGTTCTCCAGTAGCCACCGGTGTAACTATCAAAAGACAGATGATAAGGGTCTCTCCTCCTGGTAGCATGGGTGCGGTTGAGGCTCCTTTAACAGTAGTATGCAGGACTTCAGGAGTCCTAGACAGAGGTTTTGGCCCTAGAGCCAAGCTCATGTGACGTAACTGTAGGCCAGACAGGAAGGGATGCTCCTGCGGAAATAAGTGAAGGTAGTGACTTGTTGGATTTTGGGTCAGGATAAGGTGACTGGAAAAGAAAGTTGCAGATTGGAACCACATGACCAGTGGGTGTTCAAGGGTGACAAGGACGAGTGTGTCACCTAGGGATGAGGCTGTGTGCTGCAGAAAAGATCCACATCGCTCGAGGCGATGACCTTGGGGAGCAGGCTGGGGTGAAGATGTGGTAGGATGAGAGGTCGGTGGGTAGGGAGATACCCCCACATTAGTCTCAAGACCTCTCTCGTTGTGGTCTCTTGAGCAATGTCTCCAAGCTTCTAAAAAGGCCCATGCCTTTCAAGAGCCCCAGAGCTTTAGAGCTCTGTTGTGCAGAGGTTTTGGGTCTTTGGGTTAGATTATAAACATTTTGGGGTGCTGCCAAAGCTTTGATTACAGAGAATCCCATGTTTGAATTATGATGTATTAAGAATTGTGGCTGGGGTTGTCTCCATGTCTATTGGAGGAAGCTTGGGCGTTGGCCATCTGTCCAGGAGAAAGTAAAACTTTAAAAAAGCCCAGCTACACATCATAATGGGACTTGGAAAGATGAGTTGAAATATGGCCCATGTCTATCCAATTGCTTTTCCTTCCCTGCCAGCTCTATCTTGAGTGACACACACATAAGAAAGAAGCAAGATCTTGATACACACACTCCTTACTCCTTGAGATAGACATAAGTTGGCCAACACTCAAGTGAGGCCTCTACAGAGTCAGCCAAGGGCAATGGCCTGAGAACTAGGCTACCATTTGACTCATGGGCTGCCATCTGGATAATCAATTAACTTCCCAACACCCCCCTCCCCATTTAGCACAGAGTACATTACCATGGATGTGCAGCCATGGAGTATCCTGAGCCTAAGGTGATAATTTCAACATCTATAGTATCCTGATATGGGGACAAAGCTAAAAGCAGTGAGTTAGGAGTGCTCAGAAGCCCACCCAGGAGCAGCTCACTCAACCTGTTCACAATGCAATCCTGTCTTCTTGCAGTATTTTAAGAAGAGGTCCCCAGCCTGAGATTACAGGAGACACAGGTGGCCCCTTCCAACATCTCCAAGCTCATGCTGTCTACTATCAGCGAGGTGAGCACGCTGCCTGAGCAGGGGTGGCTCCCTACTAACAGCGAGGCGAGCATGCTGCCTGAGCAGGGGTGGGTCCCTAGTTGTGAGGGCAGGTTAGAATCAGTGCTGAAGGACACTGGCATAGACAGAAGAAGAGCTCAGACAGCGAGCATATTTGTCTCCTTTTCTCTGGGCTAGTTGGTATCTCTTATTAGGATAATAATATAAAGACTGGCCAATTCACTTGAAGGGCTCATTCAGGGAACAGTCTGAACTCAACTAGAAGGTAGATCACATAAGTCTTCTGCGGTGGGTGAGTTCTGTTAACCAGAGGGCATCATTTCATTTTCTGCCTCTATCAGAGGACCCGAGACCAGGACAATTATAAAGAGTGGGAGTTTGAGGGCTCGAGGAGACTGAGAAGTCCAAGAGCCATGATGCCAACACGTGGCAGGAGCCTTCTTGATGCATCCAACATGGAAAAGGCAACACACCCACCCCACCACCAGACACAGCAGGCAGAGTAACTCAGGTCTCTCTTCCTGAACCATGAATCCCATCATGAGGAACAACCCCAGGACCTCACTTAATCCCAGCTGCTTTCCAGAGGTCTCTCTTCCAAATATCATCAGCGCAGGCCCTTGGGGGCTGTTTCTAATGCGTGAGCTTTTAGGGGGCAGGCCAAGCGGGCAAGTTTTAGGGCTGCCTGGGTTGTGAGAGTGACTGTATTATACCGGAGAGTGGAGCTGGAGATTGGAGATTACCTGGCACGGTATGTGAGGCACAGTGCGGACCTTTAGCCATCCAGGAACACAATCTGAGGCCACATGACTACAGGAGGCTCTGAGCCGCAGGAGGAAGGGTGGCAAGGACAAAGCCAGCTGGAATCAGCCCAGGAGAAGGAGGGAGGGCGGAGACGTGGATGGACGTGTTCTATCCTCACCAGAGGTGAAGTTTCCATCCAGGCTAATCCGAACGTCCAGTACTCTCAGTGCCCTAGAAGGGCAGACCTGCAGATTGACAGCTGCTGTAGCCTTTCTTTTCGTTGAGGGACAGGAGCCCTACTTTCTTGGCTAGGATCTCATAGTACAAGCAAGTCTCGATAGAAACAAACAAAACAAAAAAAAGTGTCCTTAGCGCTTGGTATAATCCTAAGGGGTTCACCGTTAAAATCAGGAAGAATAGATTGAGTTAATCATGGAGCTATTGCCTTCTTGAGTGTCACTAACAACAATATAATACTTCCTGTCTCCCCCTCTGAAGTCAAGCAGCTGTCATGCGCCTGGAGGTCATAGTAGGGGACGAAAGAGCGTGAAATTGGTCCGACCTTAGTCTCGGAGTGCTGTGGGAAGCAGCCACAGTTGCCACAGCTGCCCTCCTTTCTCCCACCATGGCTGGGGGAGCTGATGGGAAGCCATGCCCACCCTCGAAAAAAGGGTAGAATAGGGGCTAAAGAAATGGCTCAGAGGTTAAGAGCACTGACTGCTCTTCCAGAGGTCCTGAGTTCAATTCCCAGCAACCACATGGCTCACAACCATCTATAATGTGATCTGATGCATACTGTATACATAATAAATAAATATTTTTTTAAAGTCTAGAATATTCTGGCATCTCAGTTCCATTAGCCAGCCCAGGCTCCACGCTAGCAGGAAAGCTCTGACCCTGGAACCCGTGATTCTGCAAGCATTGAGGAAGAGGTGATTTTTCAGATTGGAGAATGCAGGCTTCCCGTCCTGACCACACATGCACACATGTAGGCACCAAGAAAGGCAGAGTATAAGTGACATTAGGAACAATCGTTTCCTGTCTTACCCCAGGCTATGCACCGGGGAGTTGCTGGGCTCTCCGGGCCTTAGCTCTCCAACCATACAGAGGTTGTGGAAGGTTCTAGTGAGATAAAAGATGTGAAAGTGGTTTGCAAAACAATAAATGGGCCATTCATCTGCAGGGACAGCTCATCCCCATCACAGCTGGTCAGATGTGAGCACAGCTGGCAGAGCAGCCACTGCCCACTGCAAACCCCAGGCCTTAAAGCCACATCTTGCAGGGAACTTGACCTGCATTTGCAAGGCACTGTTGGGTAACCTACGCTTGCATTTCTGAAAACATGTTTTGCCTGGTTGACAGAGGAAGGCTATGTCCCCGTGTCTCAATCTTTCTACAAAATGCCACTGAGAACAAAAGATGGCAGAAATAATATAGGTCCTGTTGGCTACGGTGGTAGAATTACTCATATTTTACCTATCCTTTCTGGCAACCTCTTTGTCTGTCTATCCTGTTTCTAATCATAATGGCCTAATCCTCCACTCCTGAACTCTGACCTGATCACAGACCAAGAGACCCCAGCTACTTGAACTGCTATGCTAAAACCTCACCTCATCCTCCTTAAAACTGGTCCCCAGATGACCATCACAACCACCAGCAGCAGCAGCAGCATCCCAGCAGTGATGTCAGCCTCTAACCAGCCAACCCTTGCTTTTCAAAGATACTTAATAGATTTAAGTATAATTATGAGCTCCGCTGTACACGTGGCTTAACATAGACATAGTGAGAGTAAGTAGCCCGTCCAAGTTCACAGGCCTTTACATGGCAAAGCTGCATACACTAAGCAGGGATGGGTCTGCCCACAGAGCCTGCCCAGCAGCTCACTGCCTGATGTAGCAGCCAGGTCAGAGTTTGTAGGAGTCCACTCTAGCTGCCAAACCAATGTGCCACTGAGTGCCACTGAGTGCCACTGAGAAGGGTCCAATCTTTCAACCCTGTGATATAACTCCACGTACAAAGTTCACACTCAAGAACCACACAATTGAGTGTGGGGTGTGGGGAAGGAGGGAGGGACGGGGGGGGGGGGAGAGAGAGAGAGAGAGAGAGAATCTCTCATGTTTTGTGTTGGGCCATGTTCATACTAACACTGGGGCACCTGCAGTTCAGGTGCTATCATCTCACTATTTGGGGGGGTTGGGGACAGAAATCTAAGATCAAGGTAGTGGCAGGATTGAAAGCTTCTTCTTGGGGCTGTGGGGGAAATCTGTTCATGGCCCCCCTCCCTGCTCCCCACCCCCCAGGTCGTGGTGGTTTGTTGGTAATCTTCACTGTATCTTAGCTTAGAGAATTACATGATTCTTTGTTTTCATCTTCACTTTTACTAGGCATTCTCTAAGTGTGTGTGTGTGTTTGTGTTTGTGTGTGTGTGTGTGTGTGTGTGTGTGTGTGTGTGTGTGTGTGTGTTTCAAATTATCTTTTTTCATAAGGATACCAGTTACATAGATTAGGGACCTGCTCTAGTGAGCTCAACTAATCCCACCTGAGGGAATCTGCGGAGATGGGGTTGTGGGGAGTGGGCCACTTTCTAACACCTTCTGAGGTACTGGGGTAGGATTTCAACACACATGTCAGGGGCACAGTCAGCCCATCACCGAGGTTCATGAACTGATAGCACCAGGCGACGCTCCCCTGCTTTGTTCTCCACGCCTTGTGCACATCGGTTCACTCCACCTTTATCAAGGCCCTAGAGACAAGGTCAAGTTAATCCTTGTCCTTACACAGGGACAGTGATGTGCTATGTCTCCTATCCCAGGTGGCTCAGCTAGCAAGTGAGGGAGCCCCCGACGTGAAAGCTAGGTGTCTGCCTCAGAGTTCTCACTACAGGCCGCTATCAGCGCTTAGACTCAACTCATGCTGTAGGACATCCACACACCTCCCTTTGTACACTGTAGCTGATTAGGTTTAGTAAGACCAGGACCGTGTTCCGGAAATGTACCCTCATAGACATCTGGGGTATGAAGCACATGCCAGAGGACAGAGAACCCCAGAACAAACATGATTTTGTTTGGTCTTGGTTTTTTTGAGACAGGCTTTCTTTGTGTAGCCTTGACTTGTAGACCAGGCTGGCCTTGAACTCACAGAGATCTGCCTGCCCCTGCCTCCCTGAGTGCTGGGATTACAGGCGAATGACACCACACCTGGCTGTAAACATGTACTTAAAGCTAATGAATCTGGGACACTACAGTTATCTGAAAAAAATTAATAATAAATGAATTGTCTTCTGTCATTTAAGTGTCATTTTGCTGAACAGTTCTTGTGTGCCAGGCTCTAGGCAGGACATGCTATTCACATTTTTTTTCATAGCCCTAGAACATAAACACTATTAGCCCTATTTCATAAAGAATAATTTACGTGTAGCCAGCTTTTATCTCCTGCTCAAGGCTAAAGACTCCACTCTGTAAGACACAAATGGGCTGAGCCTTCGAGCAAAAATTTCTCAGGCTATTACAGTTAAGCAGGTCTGCGTATCTCTCAGATGTCTTCAGTGTCTGGGTTAATATTTTCAGGTCAGAGTTCCCTGTGGAGAGGCAGGCAGAGGCTTTGGTCACCTCAGCTGCACTCTGGGAAGCCTTGCCCCCGCCTTCCTCCTCCTGCTGGTGGTCTAATCTGGAGTCAGGTCCAGGCTCTGGCTCCAACAGGCGGGGAAGAACCAGGAGCCAACAGCAAACAACAGGTGAGCATGTGAACAGTGGGCTTCTGTGCCTCAGCCAGGGTGTCTTGCCCGAGCAACTGTGGGGGCCCACGCTGGCTTCCAGACCCTCCTGCATCTGCAGGTGCTTTAACAACTTGGCCTCAACGCTTCAGTGACCCATATTTGATTACCTTTCAGGTTTCTATAATTCATCATTCACTCCTGTCTGAAACCTAGAATGAAAGTTTAGCAGCCCAATGCCCCGGCCCCCCTCCATTCTCTCCCCAAACACATCAGCCGGTTTGTTTCCTTTCATGCCCGCTCTTCCTGTTGCATTCTGCCTGTTCAATGGGGAAAGAGGGAAACCGGATGGCTGGACCCAGTGCAGGGAAATGACTTCACACCACCTTTGTTTCCCCTCATTCCTTTGAGTGCACTTGGCCCCGCTGAGTCTCTGTGAAAGGGCTTGTTTGAACCATTTGGAACATCCAGCGAGTGAGAGATGCTGCGGCCAGAATCCCTCTCACATCTTTTCAGGCTGCCTGAGACTCTGGGTTAAACTGCCAAATTTTTGCAACAAAACTAACCATGACATTGGACATTGTGTTATAAATTAGCCACAGCCTTCCAAGCAAATTGTGTCTTTTCATTGTCTCGGTGTAAGCCTTTGGAACATTTGGCTTCGGTTACTAATTTTCAGAGAAGCTCAGAAAATAGTTTTGCTCTACCCCAAACCAGTGCTTCAGATACCAAATTATATGTGCTAGCATATACAGACTTACACACACCATTACTTATCTTCAAGTTACACCCAGGCTCTCTGCCCAACATCCCACTGATCTGATTTGAAGTGGCGGAACCTACCTCCCATCATCATTAAAGCAAGAAGAATGCTTCACTTTTTATAAATCATTCCAAATAGTTCTTGGGCATAGGCAGGGGTACACAGGAGTGGTTTATACAGCCCACCCTAACAAGGGGACTTCCATGGCTCCCACAGGAGCAAAGAACTCTACTTCTGGTAGGTTTCTCTGAATTTAAAAAAAAAAGGGGGGGCAGGGGGAGGGGGGAGAGGTGGCATGCTCCCATCTGCTTGAATTATGTTACCAATAACTGAACCAAGCTTTTGTTCATCTAAGGACACTCCCAAACACACAAATGCCCCTTAATTTATTTTTCTAGTTTCCCAAAACATGTCATATTATTTTTTGGATTATGAAACCATTTGAAGTAGTAAACGTTATTAAAATCGGGTGCAAATGACTTTATGCAATATAAAACAAGGGCTGGGGAGATGCCTCTGTGGGCATCTTGTGCTGGGCAGCAAGAGGACTTGACTTTGGATCTCCAGCATCCAGACATAATGGCACACCTCTGTAGCCCCAGTTCCGGGGCAAAGCAAGACACGTGGGTGGGAAGACAGGTGGACCACCAGGGTTCACTCACAACCAGTGAGAACCAGGCTCAGTAAGAGACTCTGTTATAAAAACTAAGATAGAGAATGACAGAAGACGACATCTGTCATTAACCTCTGGCCTCGACATGTGCACATGCATACAGCACACACATGTGCATGCTTAAAAATAAACTCTATAATGTTCACAAACTAGACCTACTGTATTTGATAACTTTTGGTGTTATTACCACGAAAGAAAAGGCCGTGTGTTCTGCCTGTGCCCTGACAGGCAGAAATAAAGACAATGGAGGTGAGGCGTAGACTTTAAAACAGTGTGGTCAGTTACCAGACACTACACTCAGTCAGCTGCACCAACTTTTAAAAATGGACTCAACTCAGGCCTTTGCCACTGTTCCAGATGGAACCTTTATTTAACTAGAGGGACTTACATTTTGATGAGGTGCTTCACAGAGAGTTTCTCTCTGTCCAAGAAGAAATAGCAAAGAATATATATATTCTCTTTACTATTGCTCTCCTCTCCCCGAAAGGAGAAATCCAGCATGAAGCTGTTGCCCGTGGCGCTTCCCTGCCTCTTACATTCCAGGCAGGTCACATCTGGAGGCCACAGAGGACCCTGACATTGGATGCGGCTGCCACTCCCTATCCTGATAGTGTGAGCTGCAATGCAAATAGAATAATTTAAATGCTTCAAGGTGGGTTTTCCTTCTTCATGATTTAGGAAACAAACTCCACCGTCCCATCATAGGTCTCTGCTCCAGCCAGTTTAAAGAGCACGTTTTAGCACAGACAACCTGTGAACACTTGGCTGCTTGGGAGAGGAGAATGTCTTAAGGGAAAAGGGGAGACTTCAAGCCACATCAGCCTGTCCTCGTGCTTGGTACAGGACCCACATCACTCTCCACCTGCCATTTCACAGGTTCCAGCCTCTTAGCCCAAAGCCAAGGTGGGCAGGACAGCATAAGTTTCTATGTAAGGAAAAGGGAGCCTGCATGTGTGTGTGCACACACACAGAGGGGGCAGAGAGAGAGGGGAGGGGAGGGGAGGGAGGAGGAATCAAGAGAGAGAAGAGGAGAGAGGGAGAGAGAGGAAGACAGAGAGAAGAAGAGGGAGAGAAGAGAAGAGGAGAGAGAGAGAGAAAGGGAGGGAGGGAGGGAGGGAGGGAGGGAGAGAGAGAGAGAGAGAGAGAGAGAGAGAGAGAGAGAGAGAGAGAGAGAGAGAGAGAGCCCATTTAGGTGAAGACAAGAGCGTTGTTAAGGCTAGTGCAGCTTATTCCCCAAGCACGTCCTGAATGAGGGAGGCCACAGCAGCTGCTACCCTTGAGACAGACTGCATGGGTCCCTGCCAGTGGCCACAATACCTCACTGGCCTTTGCCAGCTGCCATGCTTTGCATGCTGTTGGAGCTCTGGGCCTGGCACAAGGAACCATCCAAGTCACCAGCTCCAAAGAGTGCCAAATCCTGTGCCCATGTTGGGACCGTACGGCCACCCAGAACTCTCTTCTGGAGCCCTCCGCTGGAACACTCACATGCACGCTGACTGACTACCATGTATCTTTGATGGGGGGGAGGTGGGCAGGGGGCTTGTTTCTCCTCTAAGAAGGTCAAGGGTAAAAACACCTGTCAGGAATACCCACAATGAAAGAGTCTCCTGGAAGGAAGATTCTTGGTGGCCCTGTCTGTGAGTGGGAAACATAGAGGGGACACCATGGGCCATTGGGCCTCCAAGCTGGGTTCCGTCTCTGTTTCACTGCCTAGGGCCCCTGTCTAAGGAGCAGGCAGAGAAGGAAGCCATAGGGAGAGGTCACCAAGGCTTGCCCCAGTCCAATATCTTGGACTAAGGCTGAGCAGGGCCCTGGGTTTCCGGAGGTATGGTTCTGGGTGCCTGCTCTTCAGGAGCAGGGCTTGAACCCATAACCTTGTCAGTACTGGCTAGACTTTGGCTGGGCATTTAATCCTTTCACCCAGTCTATGACCCTTTCCCCTGCAGCTCTATCCTGGGCTTCCTGGAAGCTTGGCCCAGGAGGAGGGGTTTTAAGAAGCCATTTGCTGACAGAGAAGCTTTTTGGCTCTCCAGTCTGAAGGTGTTCACTAGTCCGGGATCAAAAATGCCCAGCTACCGGGGTCCCGGGAGAGCCAAGTGCAAGTATCCATGCAAACATTTCAGACAGATTGCTCTGTCCAAGCCCGACACAGGAAGTGCTGAGGTCTCCTGCTACTTCTTTGGTGTCACTTTGGTTCCTCTCTGGTACAATTTTTGTTTTTGAACTCGGCTTCTTCTTCAAGCCACCTCCTCTCCCCTCAATCGGGATCCTATCACCAGCTTCCTTCTCTCTGTAAACTTGTGCACCTTCATTAACAAGCACCTTTGGGTGTTTGTGCATTTCGAGGGGGAGCCAATTATTGTGAGCTCCTGGTGATTTCAAACCCACCTTCCACACACAGGAGACACAAAAGCAGGGTGGTGGGGCTTCAGACGGATGCAGATACCAACAGGTGACCCCCTGCTCTGAAACGCATCCTGGCTAGACCAGATACTATCCACACACAAGACAAGCCAGGCTGGAGAGATGCTGTCAGCAGTTGGTCAGGCATGATGAGAGAGGGCAGATGGGAAATATCCCAGGCAAGCCCTGTGCTGTGCTGAAGCTGCACTGGCACAGGACGTTACAGATTCCATTGGGTGTTGGAAGCAGGGACTCAAGTGGGCCTGTGGGATGAATGTGGGCGGAAGACCATGCCAGTTTTGAACTGAGCAAGCACACCAACCATCACAGCATTCACAGCAAACATCAGTTCTCACGGCATACACAACAATTATCAAAGGAGAGGAAGCTCATCTTGTTTACACCTTTGACCTGCACTCTCAGCCACGGGAGGCGTGCGCTGTATCTGCTGTGTAGCAGGAGCAACTGTTGTGCGCACATGTGTACAACTGGAGACGCGATCCTGTGCTTCGGTTTTGTTAATTCATTTACACTTAAATAGCCAGCCCAGCTATCATATTGGAGAGCAGAGGCTTAGACTCTTCGCAGAGACATTTCTTGACTCTGACAAGCTGCGGGTGCATGTCCCACTTGTGTTCCGAGACAGAAGCATTCACTAGTAATCCTACTGTACTTGTGAAAAGAAATGTTTGGCCCCACCCTCAACAGCTAGGGATGTTGGTGTGTGTGTGTGTGTGTGTGTGTGTGTGTGTTTCTTTCTGATAAAGAGGCCAGAGTGGGTTCTGCTTAAGCAAAAGTCACTGATAAACAACAGGGCTCACATCCCTTTGGGTAAGGAAGAGACAAGTGTGATCAATCCCCAAGACTCCCTTATCCCTACAGACCTTGGATGCGAGAGATACGGTGGGTGAGAGAGACGGAGAGGAGCCATCCTACTGTCACTGCCAGGAAGCCACACATTTCATTTTCTGAACCTGCTGGGCAATATCAGTGGAAGCCTTGTCCTAGTAGCCAAGAGGTTGAAGCGGCTCTCCGCGAACTCGGATAAAGGAAAGGTAGCGGTATGGGAAATGTACTGCATAGTGTAGTACTGGAAAGTATAATACACTACCTTGGCTTTTTCACAAGGAAGAATTCAGCCTGGGGCTGGAGCTCTCTTGGTAGAGTGCTTGCCTGCTGTGCACAGAACTCTGGTTTCAGATCCCCACCAGTGCATGAACTGGGCATGGCAGTGAATGCTTGCAATCCCAGCATCCAGGAGGCAGGGATGGGAGGACCCTAAGTTTAAAGTTATCTTTTAGTAAATACTGGGCTGCAGGGGGCCAACCTTGGATACAAGAGACTCTGTCTCAAAAAAAAGGGAGAAGAATTTAAATACATGCATATCCGGCATGGATGAGGCTTGAACACGTTATGCCAACCCACAAAAATGAGCCAGCCACTAAAAGACGGGCAGTAAATTATACTGTTTATGGGATTCTCTGAGCAAAGCAATCACACCAGGGTGGTGATTACCAAGATAGAGACGAGTAGGCTAAGTCCTGGTTGTCAATTTGACACACTTGGGAAGAGGGGACCTCAAACGAGAAAATTGTCTCCATCAGATCGACCTGGCGGGCGCCTCTTTGAGGCATTTTTCTTTATTAATAATTGATGCGGGAGGGCCCAGGCCACCGTGAGCTGGCACCATTCCAGGCAGGCGGGCCTGTGCTGCACAAGAGAGGTACCAGACAGCCGGGGGAAGCAAGGCAGTAAGAGCTTCCCTGGTGGGCCCTTCTTGGTTCGTGCCTCTGTGCCTTCCTGAGTTCCTGTCTTCCCTCAGTGAGGAGCTGTGATTGGTTAAACAGACTTCGTACAACTGAGTACATACAAAGTGCCTTCGCACTTCGGGATGGTTTACTCTATGTTATAAATATTTGATTATATCCTTTTTGTAAAAGACAGGCTCTCACTTTGTAGCCCAGACTGGCCTTGAACTTGCTATGTAACCCCAGACTGGTCTCCTTCCTGCTGTAGCAGTCCTCAGTGCTGGATTACTGGCTGATCACATTTTATAAGGACGAGTATAAATATAAAAAGGTGTGGAGGTAGAGGTAGAGAGAAGATGAAGAGACGAGAAAGTCGTTTTAGCCGTAGGAGGGGAACTACAACTCCGAAAGCACCGTGTTTTGCCCTAAAACTCCCTCCCTTCCCCTCCCGGGGCGGGTGCTCTGACACTTGCGCAGGCGCCTACGGTAACCATCTCCAGCAACTCTTGCTATACCTCTGCGCAGGCGGCCAATGAACACTTGCCTGTGGCCAATCTCGCGCCTCCATTGGCTGCACATCACCAACCGCGGTCCTCGCAGGTTCCGGAGCCCGGTTTAAAGGTGTCAGGCGCGCACCAGACCAGTCTATCGTCTGCCTTGAAAGTCATCTGCCGACCGGGCCGCCCCCGGGCGTTAGTGAAAGGCGCTCTCCGCCGCTCCCACCGTCCCCTGCCCCTATGTACTATGCGGTTTCTCAGGCGCGTGTGAACGCGGCTCCTGCGACCATGATGCGGCCACAGCGGCCAGGAGACCTGCAGTTCGGGGCCTCTCTGTACGAGCTGGTGGGTTACAGGCAGCCACCCATGTCGTCCTCCTCATCCTCGTCCTCCTCTTCTTCCACCGCGTCCCTCCTCCCCAAGGTTATGCGCGAGAAGCCAGAAGCGCCACTCGCCGAGCCTCTGGGAACAGCGCCGGAGTCCGGGGGCGCCCGAGCGGACGCCAAAGAGGAGCAGCAGCAGCAGCAGCTGCGGCGCAAGATCAACAGCCGCGAGCGGAAGCGCATGCAGGACCTGAACTTGGCCATGGACGCGCTGCGTGAAGTTATCCTGCCCTACTCTGCGGCGCACTGCCAGGGCGCGCCTGGCCGCAAGCTCTCCAAGATCGCCACGCTGCTGCTCGCCCGCAACTACATCCTGCTGCTGGGTAGTTCGCTGCAGGAGCTGCGCCGAGCGCTCGGCGAGGGTGCGGGGCCCGCCGCCCCGCGCCTGCTCCTGGCCGGCCTGCCCCTGCTGGCCGCCGCGCCCGGCTCTGTGCTGCTGGCACCTGGCGCCGTGGGGCCCCCCGAAACACTGCGTCCCACCAAGTACCTGTCTCTGACGCTCGACGAGCCACCGTGCGGCCAGTTCGCTCTCCCGGCTGGTGGTGCAGGTGGCCCCAGCCTCTGCTCCTGTGCTGTGTGCAAGTTCCCGCATCTGGTCCCCACCGGCCTGAACTTGGCAGCAGTGCAGGCTCAGTTCTCCAAGTGAGGGCCGGCTGGGCCCCGGGAGGGGTGCGACCTCAGCCAATCTTTCTGCGCCCTGGCGTCTTGGATCTAGGGAGAGCTGGCTCCAGTAAGGAGGACATTTCCAGACTTCTCGCCTAGACGACAGACTGTAGGGCGCCTTCTTCCCCGCCCCCACTCCCTGGCAATTAAAGTGACCCAAGCGGGTGTTTCAAGGAGCGACGCAGTTGCTAGATGGATCGCACCTGTTTAGAGCCAGAAGTCATTGCACCCCACCCTTAAGCTAACCCAGTGGAGGAGGGGAGGTGACCTCCGGTCTCTTCCTGTAGCTGCGCCCTTGGCGGGGCCGCGGAAGACTGTAGCCGGTTGTGCGGTACATTCGGGTTGCCCTGGGTGCGGCGAAAGGCTGCCCACCAGCTCCCAGGCTTAGGGGCTACTCCCCAGCAGTGTCGACCCAGAAGGGCCTTCTTTCCTTGTTTCCAGCCTGAACGCACAGGCTCCCTTGCTCCCCACCAGCCAAGCCCATGTGGACCTAGAAGGTCTAGAAAGCCCAGGCCATAGGTACAAACATCAAGGGTGTTGAGGATGGGCGGCCCTGGAAGGCCCAGAGTTGGGCGTCGCGCGGGTGCCGGAGGTGACAGTGCCACGGACGTTGGGGTTGCAAGGTGGGGAAGTTCGTCTGGCCTCACGGTTCGGTTTTTCAGGCTCGCGCGCCCAGGTGTTTTGTTGCAGTTTCCGCTCCTTAAATCCTGGAAATCTACTAAGTTTCCGCGTCCCTAAAGGTAGCTTAACCAACACTGGAGCTTGCTTGCAAACAAAAATCCAATCACGTTTCACGTCATCGTTGTACCGGACTTAACTAAAATAAGTAGCAAGGCATGTCTTAGCTCAGACTGGTAAACTCGGCAATTAACGTTCTCATTAAAGTAAGGGGAGGTGGGAGAGAATCCCAAACCGCCTAAGGCTGGAAAACCCAGCTGCGCTGCAGGCGGGAAGGCTCAGGCGCTCCACTTGCGGGTCTTTAACCACAGCCTCGCAGCTGAAGAACTCTGTGGGCGCGTGCACGCGTGGGCGTCGCGTCTTGGTTTGCGTTGATTTTTTTTTTTTTTTTTTTTTTTACGTTTCAAGTTTTGGGTTGTTGACAGTAGCCGAATTTAACTGGCATTTTATTTGACTTCTAACTTTGTCCCCTGAACTGTACAAAAAAAAAAAAAAAACACAAAATAAAACATCAACAGTCGAATTTTTACGGTTTTCGTCCGTTTGTTAAGTAAAAATGTCCTTGTACCTTGCTAGAGTCACATCACATAAGGGTGAAAATTAGTAGTTAAATGGCTAGGATTCCACATTTTAAAACTTGAGTTCCTGAATTGCAAATTAACCCAATGCAGAGGCAACTGTAATTCAAATTTAGGCATCAGGTGGGAAAGGAAGGGTTGTGGGTAGGTTGGTTACAGACTAGCGTTTGGCCAAATTTAGGGGATAGGGTCTCCGTTAAATAAAGCTTCCTCCAGGTGAAAAAGATGAACTAAGGCATACATCATTATATTTTTATCGCAACTTTTTTCTGAAATCTATTTTTTCTGCCTCGTAGTAAACAGGAAAAAAGCCAGATGTATGAGTGCCCCCCATCTGCAGAAGTTTTGTTTGTTGTTTGTTTGTTTTGTTTTTAAGTAGAGTTGTCTCCATGAAAACAAAATAAAACAAAACACTGGACATAATTTGAGCGAGGAAAGCCTTGGGGGTCCATCTAATTGATTTTTAAGAATTCTGGATGCTATAAATCAAGGTTGGTGGTGCACACCTGTAATCCTACTGGACAGAGGCAGGAGGTTAATCCTTAAGTTTAAGGCTAGCCTGGGATACATGAGACCCCGCCTCAAGAGAAGAAAGAACATTTAGAAGTCGGAATGCTGACTTGGTTACGTGCAAGCTCTGTTAAGATGCCTCCTTTAGCTGAGGCGCTCAGAGACGCTGAGACGAAGTGGCAATTCTAAGCACAGGAGCTTGCCTGGAATGTGCATACAGAGACGAGGGACGTTCGCTTTGGGAATGCGCGGAGAAGGGGTGGAGAGATGGAATTGCTGCCTTCTATGCTGGCGAGTTTTGTCCTGAGGGAACCCAGACGCACAAAAGAGAGTAGCTCTGCGTGCCAGCCCACGCAAGGAGCCCTCCCTCCCAGACGGAGTCGCTGAGGATTATTTCTTTAAATTTTAGCTTGTCTCTTTTTCTTTCCTTTCCGCCCCCCCACCCACCCTTGCTTACTTCAGAGCCTGATGAGGGGCGGAAGAGGAAACAACCAGCTGTTAAAGCCAGATCAGGCTTTCCGTGAAAAAAAAAAAAAGCACAAACCCCGGTGCTAGTTAGAAACGCTTCTTCCGCTTCCGGCACGGTGGTGTCACCGAGGTCTCACCGAGGTGCCGCTGTTGGTTACCCAGAGCCTCCTGCGAGAGCAGAAAGCTTACTGAGTAGAAACTTCCCGTGGTTATAAGCACTATCGCATCTTCTTCCTCCGGTTGTAAACGGAACAAGGGCCCATGCCTTGTGAGGGAAAACTCCATGGTGTGTGTGATTTCCAAACTGAGAAAACTATACCCTCGCACTGCCAAAGATCATGAGTGAGTCCAACAAGGACATACAGGGGTGGTTTGGGGTTTCTATTTGTGTGATAAAATACCATGACCAAAAGCAACTCGGGGAGAAAAGGGCTTCCTTCACTTTGCAACTCTGAGGTCATACTCCATCACTGAGGGGAGTGAGAGCAAGAACTCCAGGTAGAAGGGAGCACAGTCATAGAGGAGTGCTGCTTACTAACCTGCTCCCCATGGCTTGCTCAGCCTGCTTTCTTATACTACTTTCTTATACCAGCTGCCCACGGTGGCCCCACCCACAGAGAGCTGGGTGCTTCCCCATTAATCTTTTGTTTTTTGTTTTTGTTTTTCCAGACAGGGTTTCTCTGTGTAGCCTTGGCTGTCCTAGACTCGCTTTGTAGACCAGGCTGGCCTGGAACTCACAGAGATCCACCTGCCTCTGCCTCCGGAGTGCTGGAATTAAAGGCGTGAGCCACCAGGACCGGCTCAATCTTTAATCAAGACAATGTATGTGGGTTTGCTTACAGGCCAGTCTTGTGTGGTCATTTTCTCAATTAAAGTTCCCTTTTCTCAAATGATGTTAACTTGTGTCAAATCGGCAGAATAATAGCAACAGTTAACAAGAGCAACCAGGACAGGGTGCTAACAAAATCTTTCCAGTACCTGCCTATGTAGCATCTTACAACCATGTTCTGGGCAAGGTGGCTAGGATTATTTGTCAGGAGTTTATGTTCTAAGTGATCTACCACAGCAGGCATTCAGGAACCCTACTGGATAAGCCCGAAGTCACCAGTCATATGTGGTGTCAATACTGAGATGGCAAATCTCCTAGCAGCCCTGTGGCAGTGGACCCTTTAAGCTTACACGGATACATTATAGTGGCTTTTGAACTCTGCAGGGCTCTGTCCTGGCTCAGGCTGAATTCCAACCTCCCTTGATTTCAGATGGAGTGAGCTAAAGCAACAGTTTAAGCTACTCTTCAAAGGGGGTAAGACAGCAGGAAGGGTTTACACAGGCCCTGTGAGACAGAAAGGGAACATTTGGCTTGGTGCCTAGAGAAAGCCCTGTGTCCAGTCACACATCAGTGTGCAATCCCAGCAGCCCCAGAGAACAGAATCCAAAATGGGAAAGCATACAGGCCGAGCAGAAAAGCACCATGGGATTTCCCTAGCACAGCAATGTCTCCTGACAAGCCATCTCCCCCTAAAGAAAAGCAGTCGCTCCTGGTACGGAAATGCTGCTTTGTGAAATATTTAATTTAGTAATTCCACCAACAAAGAGGCCCCACCTCAGACATGGAAAGTATTGCACTTCCCTCAAGTTCAGAGTACCAGCAAGAGGTCTCTGTGTTGCCCACTTGTTTCAGGGTTTCATTTGCGTGTGTTTAGAGGGCTATGTATGAAGGTCGGAGGTTGGCATCAAGGGTCTTCCTCAATCACTCTCTGTCTTATATATTGACGGGCACAGAGCTCACCAATCCAGCTAGTCTAGCTAGCCAGCTTTCCCTGGGGATCCCTGGCTTATACCTCCTGAGTGCTGGGGTTACAGGTGGATTTCTCTGCCCACCCACCTGGCTTTTATATGGGCGCTGGACCTACAGACCAGGGTTTGCACACTAATGCAGTAAGTATTTCATCCACTGTCACTTTTCCATCCCTAAGTTAACGGGGTTGGGGTAGGGGGGTGGAGGGCAGGGAGGGTTATTTTTGTTTTAGATTTATTCATTCTGTGGTTGATAATGGAAGCCAGCTGGAAGAAAGGCTTTCCTTCAGCCACACCAGGTTACTTTATGACCAGAACAAGGTGCCAGTTGGGAAGAGCTGTTAAGCGGGTGCTCTGTCCTGCCGTGGCAGGCAGAGCACTGGGTGGAATAGTATATACCCTTCAACAAGCATTTTCTTGCTTCTTCACTGACTTTCTTCTATACAATCAGTAGTCACTAAATTCACCCACATTCGTTGAAGTAGCTCATGAAGCAACAACGTGGAAAATGGCGTTTTTCTTAAACAGGAATCGATTTTCAAGCAGAATTTAGTAGTAGGGGGACTATTTGAAGTTATTTTCAAAAGGATTCCAGGGCTGAGAATGTAGCTTAGTGGTAGAGCACTCGCCCAGCATGGGCAAGGCCCTGAGTTCAATTCCCAGAAGAATGAGAGGAGAAAGGTGGGGTTTATGATCCAAGAATACAAGGCTTGAGGGTTAGAATAGCAAGGCGCCCCTTAAGCTTGCAGACATGAGCACCATTACATGTATGGTTAGTTTTTGTTACACTGACACACACCTGGACAAAGCAGGGAAGAGGGAATCTCAGGCGAGGGGCTGTCTCCACTGTCTCCATCACACTGGCTCGTGGGCATTCTGACTGCTGATAGGCATCCCAACGTGGGCAGGTGGCCCGGGCTGTGTAAGAAAAGGCGCCGAGTGAAAAGGCGCCGAGTGAGCCAGGGGAGCAAGCCAGTGAGCCATGTCTCCTCCAGGGTCTCTGCTTCAGTCACCGCTTCCAGGTTCCCGCCCTGACTTCCCTCTACGATGGTCCCGGAAGGCAAACAAACCATTTCCTCCCTCTTTGCTTACCATCAGCTTTGTGTGGCAGCCACAGAGATGCTAATTTGGGCAGAAGTGTCGAGGTTAGTTTTTAAAGCAGCGGCTGTCCAGCTTAACCAAACCCAAGGAAACTGAAATATCTGGGTGGACATCAAGGCACTCTTTCTGCTCTCGTGGAGTGAACTTCTTTCCTCTGCTGGGTCAGGCCAGCTCAGGACAACCAGCTCAAACATTTCCAGGCCAAAGATATTGGAAGACTTTTGGGGTAGCACTTAGATTAAAAGTAGAAGAGGGGGTACCCTTCTCCTTCACGCTTAGCATTCCACAGTGAGCACAAAGGATGGAGCAGGAAGATGAGCCATGGCCCAAGTCAAAGGATCCAAGCTCCAATCTGTTCTCTGAATCCCATAGAAAGCCTCCAGGCATGAGGACCCACAAACCACTTGGTCCCCCCTTTCTGACTAAGCCACAGATGGTCCAGGACTGGTGTCTATTGTTGGTAAGGTAAGAGTTTCTCCCTGTGAGAGAGGAAATGGGGGCCCAGGTGAGGGACTCCCACCCCAGGCTGAGTATATTGTCCTTGATTCCCTGGAATATCTCATAAAAGGATCAGAACCCAAGACCAAGTTCTCAGCCCAGAGGGACAAGACAGATATGGCACATAGGCAAATGACAGTTTATAAAGGAAAAAGGGAAACTCTGTTAGGATGTGGTGTTTAATTTTGGTTGGGAATGTTAATTAGTTGAGTCAAAGGGGCCTTTTGATGGCTGGACTTCAATACTTTGATAGCTGGACTTTGGTAGCCAGCTTCAGGAGGAGGAAGTAGCCTAATAAGGGAGCAGACATTGGTGGCTGGCTTTAGAAATGTTTTGGGTTTTTTTTGTTTGTTTGTTTGTTTGTTTGTTTGTTTGTTTTTTTAGCAAGACAGAAGGAATCAGGGTGAACCCAAGGCCTGCCAGAGCCATGTTTGCCAGGCTGGAGCTGGCTAGAGTCCCTTCATTTCTGACCTCTAACCTTTTCCAGCCTCTCCATGCAGCCCTAGGTCTGGCCTTGTGGGTGGTATCCAAGACACACAGCCTTGGGGCCAATCCCTTTGCAGCCAACCTGGCCACAGTTGAGTCACCCTGACTTTCTGTAGCAGCCTTACTCTTTGGTCCCCAGAGAAGCCCAGATTAGTGACAGGGAACTGCCTAGGCAAGCCCCAGGAGATGCTCTGATGGTTACACGTTTGTCATCGAGGTTTCAGAAAGCAACTTTAGGAAGCAAAGAAGCAGACAGCCGCAGCCACAGCAGCTTGGGCACAGTGCAGGGACTTGCCGTTAGCAGCTTCCTTTCACTGTGCTGACCCCAGTACAGACCATTTTCTCAATGCAGTGGGCATCTAACACAGTGGGCATCTCTTGCCGTACGTTTCTCACAGACAAGAGCCTCCTCCATAGCAGGAAGCCCTGGCTGCAGCCAACCCTCCAGGAACAGAGGCCAGATATACCTGATGCTACACCTGGACCCTGGACCCGGCACATGAGTCAGAGGTAAGCACTGGGGCCCAGGACACAGTTCAACCCTAGGTCCCAAGAAAGGCTAATGTCTCCCCAAAGCTGCTAGGCAATGTGGATGACTTCATAGTCTACGACCGAGGACTTCAAAATGACAAGGCACTGAAGAGACTCATCTGTGAGTTCAGGAAGAAAGAGAGAGCTGGAGGAAAGCAGGAAGAGGAAGGGGGAAGGGAGGAAGGGCATGGGGAGGGAGAGAGGAAGGACAGACAGACGTCAGCTCGCCTGGAGATGTGCAGGCAGGGAGGAAGGGGATATGAACTCTGAGTAAGCACTGCTGATTGGTTCCTTCTACTAACAAAAATAATGGTACCCACGAGCTAAGGTTGTGCTTGTCAGATGCCAAGAATCTTGTATGTGGTTACATGTTCTGCCTCACTCTGCAGGACAGAGAGGAAGGGAGCCGAGGCTCATCAGAGGATTTCTAGAAGCCTGGTTAGGGTCCCCCAAGGGTCATCCTCCTTAGTGTTGCAGTAGCGTGGAGAGAGGTCCTTTCCTTTCCCTCAGCTGTTGGGACAAGTTGGTAGCATGCCCCATATTGCCTCAGGCCTGGCCGTGACTGCTCCCACTACTCGGACTTCTAATTGATGTAACCCCAAAGATACCCACGTGGCCCAGCAGGCTGACTGCCGTCTGTACTCTTTGTCTAGAGGCCATGTGAAACTTCAGGTTGTTTCATTTTTAGCATTTTTTGAGGTAGAAAGTTACTCTACTTTTTAAGTTTCATGCCCCCCACCCCATGTCCCAGTCTTGGGGGAGAAGAACAGTTGACATCAGGACAGGCAGTTGGGCTATAAATGGAACAGAAGGTGGACATGCATTCCCCACTCCTTTCAAGACATACATATTCCTGACCCTACAAAGACCTCTGAGGCAGTGATTCTCAACCTGTGGGTCAAGACCCCTTTTGAGGGCTAAATGACCCTTTCATAGGGGTTACTTAAGACCATCAGAAGACACAGATATTTACATTACTGCTCATAACAGTAGCAAAATTACAGTTATGAAGTAGCAATGAAATAATTTTATGGTTGGGGTCGCCACAACATGAGGAACTATATTATAGGGTCACAGCATTAGGGAGGCCTAAGGCACAGACCCAAACACAGAAAAAAAGAATTCTCGGGAAGGAATCATTGGATGTGTCTAATCTAAGTCCTTAAAAATCACACCAAGCAGATATGATCGGTGAAGACAGCGTTTGGCTGGGTGATGCTTTCTCTACCCTGATTGCCAAGCAAAGAACATTGTGTTGTCTTGTCTGCTGGCTTCTGGCGGTCTTACTTGCATGGTCCCTTTGCAGTCCTGGGAGCCTCATTATTTAGCACAGCCTGGGCAGTGGGGATAGTGAGCTGTTCTCTGGCTGCATCAGAGGACAGGACATAAATCCAGCCATCTCACTGCCCTAGTCATAGCCCAGGAGTTTGCTGGTGATGGTGATGGTATGTGAGGGAGTGTGAGGGAAGATCTCTTTTGTATTTTGTCTTCACGAGGCTATACAGTGAGGCAGAGACAAGTCAGTGTTTAATCACAAACTGAGGAAAGTCACGCCCTATGGGAGACCAGATGGTACTCAAGAAAGAGAGGTAGGGGAGCTGCCTGGATCTCCACATCCCTTCACATCCTGAGAATCTGCTGTTGTTTCCAAGCACCATTGGATGTCGTAACCATCTCCCGCCCTCCTTCCTGGCCCTTTTCCTCCCCAACCTTGCTGTGCTGAGCATGCCTTTATGGCTGAGCATCGAAGCTGTTACAGGTCTCAACCAGGTCACTCAATTCCGAGGACTCATCTGTTCTCTCGGGTGGAATCTCAACAGGACCCAGCTTGGCACTTGTTGTAGCTGACTTGTCATCACACATAGAATATTTTTTTTCCATTAGAAAGAACTGGATTAACTGCATGGCTCTGTGTGCCTTGATGATCACTAAGGGATGGTGTTCACTCAGCATTTGCATCTTTTCTTGCACATGAGTAGAGTCCATGGCAGCACCCAAGGGTGCCTAGCAAAAAGTCCATTCAGAACAAGCAAATAGCTGTGTAGAATTCAGCTGGATTGGCTTGAGAGTTCTCTTAGGAAGCCCATGTGAGGTTCTGCCCTTGTTCTCCTGGATTCCTGCTGACCTTACCTGAAACCAAATGTTGCTCTGAGGTAGCTGGAGAAAGACTGTAGGAACACCTCCTCTCCATGTGACAGCCCCCTTTCTCCTCCTCCCGGTGGGCCCACAAACAATAGGTTCTTCAGAAGCACAGCATTTCATCTGTTCTGTTCGGCTACAAGCTGACTCAATGTCATTCTCCACCAGCACAACGTCAGCTCAGGGCAGCAGCAAACAGTCTCCACCGGTTGTGGCAAGTGGCATAAACACCAGGCGGGTGGCTGAAATCATTGGCTGAGTCATCTGCACATGGATGATGAATGGGACTCAGTCAGCCCAGGAGAACTCTGGCCAAGCGACCTGGGGCTCATCCCTGGCAGGGAGTTTGGAGAACCTTACTCAAGAGCCATATCTCAGCCAGCTCTCAGTGGGGGTCCCACACTGGGCGCCAGCACGGTGACATCTTAAAGTAGTGCTGTGGCCATCAACGTTCAGTGGGTGGAATTCAACATGAACTTCTGCCAGGGTTGCCTGCACGGAACAAAGCAGGCCCGGAGAGGGAGGCACAGAAGGGAGAGAGAAGGAGCTTCAGCATAGAAAGGTTAAGTAACTGGGAGTTGAGAGATGGCTCAGCGGGTAAGAGCGCTTGTTATAGAAACATAAGGGTCTGAATGTGGATTCCCCAGCACCCACCAAAAAAAGCAAGGCCTGCCCATGTGTCTCTGTAACTCCAGCACTGGTGGGTGGAGACAGGCGGGTCCTGGGAGTTCACCACCCACCAAGCCAGAACAGTAAGCTTCAGGTTAAGTGAAACCTTATCCCAAGGAGTAAGATGGAAACTGATAGAGGAAGGCACCTGGTCCTCTGGCTTTTGGATATGTGCCCATATATCCAACACATACATGCACACACACACACACACACACACACACACACACACACACATGTACATACACTGCACATACACTCACATACCACATGTACACATATACATACATACACCCCAAAACCACACACACACACACACACACACACATCACATGTACATAAATACACTGCATGCACATACACACAAACACACACATACATACCACACATTTACATACCATATAAACACACATATAAACACACATACCACATGTATACACACACACACACACACTACATGCATACCACAAGTTACGTGATTTTATTATATATTTTATATTTTTTTAAACCACTCAAATCTAGTAGAGGAAGAAGAGATGGTAGAAATAAGGGAAACAAAGAAATATGTCACAAAACTTCTGATCAGAAAACTTATTGGAAGGAGAGAGGCAGCCAGGCTCTGTTTTGCTCATCCCCTCACCCCCCTTCAAGGCTGAGAACCCCACCCAAGGCCTTGTGCTTGCTGCAAGTGCTCTACCATTGAGCTAAGTCCCCTTGTTTGGCTTGAGCTTTAAATAATTGTTATGTTTTGGTCCAAACTCATGAATTAAGTGACTGGTTCACCCTGGCAAACAGAATGGAATCAGAAAAACATAGTGGTAAATTAAATGTCCCCAGAGTCCTGCTTGTGTTATTTGGATCTTAGCCAGACACCAGGACAAAGGTTAGGAACTGTAGCACTTCTTTGGGTACAAAGCTGAAGGGACCGCCCCCAAAGTCGCTTGTCATAATAAATAGTGTTTTACATTATTTTAAATCAGAACTGATAGAAAAATACTTAACTCGAAACACACCAGAAGTTTACAAATAGACAGGATAATTGTTGCTGATTTTTCTAAGACTCCTACATGGCCTGAGCTGAAGGCAAGCCCCCAACCAGCCTTCCCAGTTTACCTAGGCCATTGCCAAGTTACCCATGAGGCCTCAGCCTTCCCACTGGCCCTCTCCAACTTTGGCCACGTGGGGATGACTTTCTGAAGGCTGAAAGTAGCTCAGATATAAAAAACGAGGCACTGCTCAAGTTCAGATACCAGCAGATGCAGTAGGCTGATGGCCAAACGCTGTGACGTAAGGAAGCCTGCTCTCAAATGCCTCCCCAGCCATTGCTAGCAATACAGAGCATCATACTTAAGCTTTCACGGTCTCCTAGGTAAGGAGGGGCAGTGAGGGCAGTTAGCCGGCAGGACCAACCAGAGAGAGCTTCTAGAAGCCCTGTCACTGTGGGTTGCTGTAAGCAAACCCTCCTGCACTCCACAGCACAGGCCACAGAGTAGCCTTCTCTGTTACGGAGCCAGGCCCCTCAAATCCAGCTACTTCTCTTGGAGATCCACCTGGATGGCCCTCTTGAGGAATGTAGGGTCTGTTATTTTCCTTATACAATCCTCTTGAAAAACTCAAAATCTGGAGGCAACAGGGGCTCCCACTGCCATCAGGTATTTCCTTGTTGGAGTAGCACTGTTAGAACACGTTGCCTTGTTGGAGTAGGTGTGATTTTATTGGAGGAAGTGTGCCACTGGGGGGTGGGCTTTGCAGCTCAAGCCACACACAGTGTGGCAGTCTCTTCTTGCTGCCCGCCAGTCCAGCTGTAGAATTCTCGGCTCCTTTTCCGGCACCATGTCTGCCTGTACACTTCCATGCTTTCCACCAGGGTGATAATAAACTAAACCTCTGAAACTGTAAGCCAGTTCCAGTTAAATGTTTTCCCTTATAAGAGTTGCTGTGGTCATGGTGTCTCTTCACAGCAATGGAAACCCCAACTCTAAGACACATACGGAGCTCACAGAGGACACAGTTTGAGCCCATCAGGGGAAAAGACAAATTGGTATCAAGGTTGTGGTGAGCTTCCATCCTGTGTCCGTCTCAGAGAGCAGACATCTAAACCATCCGTAGACACACCTCCTTCTACCACACCCAGGTCTTGATTGGTTGTCCTGCCATTTAAACCCGCCCCCTTTTCCTCCATTCCTGGACAGTGTTGTATCACCTGAGCCTGAAAGCCAGTGATGGGAAGCCAGTGTGAGTCTGGGTGGTTGGTTATACAGAACACTTGGAAATTAGACACAGTAATGAAAGCTGGCCCTGCCTCACCTACATTGGGTGAAATAAAGACTTTCGTTTTCCACCAGCAACTGTTCTGCTGCCATTTGCCCTCCCCACCCCCAAACCTTAATCCTGGGGAGTTGTCTTCCCAAGATGGGGAGCAAAGTGTCAATATTTAGTGAGGCTGTCTTAAAGTTTCTGAGATGCATTAATCGCTCTGCTCAGATTTTTGAACTACTATGAGAAAAGTAACTTTTGATGGGCTTTTAAAAAAGCATGCCTGGGCTGGAGAGGTGGCTCAGTGGTTAAGAGCACTGGATGCTCCTCCAGAGGACCTGAGTTCAGGCTCCAGCACCCACATCAGTAGGACAAACAGCTAGCAGCCTGTGGGCTTGTGGGATTCTTTAGCCTCTGTTCCCCCATCTGTGGAGTCCAGCTTTATGCACATTCTGGGGCTCCAAACTCGGGTCTCTCTAGTTGTTTGTCAAGTGCCACTGTGACATTTCTCCAGCCCCCCAATCATATTTTCTTAAACGTTCTTTCAATGTCCACATAAAAAAAAAACTTTTTTTTTTTTTTTTTGCTTTCCTGCAAAAATAGTATAGTTAGCACACTAATACTGAATTGGGCTTTTTAAAAAATCTTTCTGTTTCTGCACATACTGTGACCTTCAATGCATGCCAATTATATATTTTAAAAAATCTGTTGGGGATTCTGCAGACAAATATACTGGGTAGTCACTGTACCAATCCTTCATGGCCAAACATTTTAGTTGATTTTTTTTTCTTCAGTATTTGTGTGACCATTCTTGTTTATATATTTTTTTACGTGGTACAGGACTTTCCCATGATGGCATATAGCGACACACTCATGCAGAGACTGCCTGTCTCAGCAGTGAACAGCCATAGTCCAGCGGTCCTTCAGAGTGAAAGGCCCTCAGGAAGATGCACTTTGTCCCCTCAAGTTCCAAGCAACTAAATCTCCAAGCAGAAAACATATCTACAATGAACATTTGCAAGACTTTTTCTTCTTGTCATCATTCCCTAAAAATATGGGATGACAAATATTTACATAGCTTTATATGCACCTGTGAGGTATTGTAAGTAACCTAGAGATGATTTAAAATATATGGAAGATTGTGAAGATTGTGTAGGCTTGTGCGATGGCTATGCCATTTTACACAATGACTCAAGCATCTTCAGTCTTTGCGGGGAAATATGGCTGCCCCATGAATACCAGCTATAAATGAGAGAAAACATTTACTCCTTCTCCAAAGACCGTGGGTAATAAGATACTAGTGCCCCTGTAACCACTCAAGTTAAGTGAAATTAGAGGCTGGTTGACAAAGTTCCTGGACAGGAGGGTGTTTGCAGGGATGGTTCCAAACAGTTCTGTGGGAGGTTGGACATCCTTCCTTTATTTCTTATCACAAGGCAGACACTGTACTTTCCACTCAGCTAAGACTCAAGGAAAGGGTTAATGCAAGGGAAAAGCCATTTTGGAGTTAACTGTCGCATTAAGTTTGGTCCTTTGAAATATTAACTCCCAAAGTAAAAACTCCCAGGTAGCTCCTGGCAAGATTAATATCAATGCACTACATGTATGTGCATGTAGACGCAGCCCTCACGTATCCCAAGCTGGCCTCCAATTTACTATGCAGTTGAGGGTGACCTTGAACTTCTGATGCTGCCTCTATGCCCCAAGTGCTGGGACTGTAGAATGTTCCATGACACCAGGTTTATGTTGGGATGGAAAGCAAACTGAGGATTTAGTACTTGCTAGGCTAGCCCTCCCCCAGCCGAGCTGCATCCCACGCCCTGAAGTCACCCACTTCAATAAGGTATTTAGCAGGACCGTGATGTACTCTTAGCTGCTGTGCCTTACAGGATACAATAGAGAAGAGACAAGGAGAGGCACTAACCAACAAACACCATGTCTTTTTATTTTTATGAGAGAGCCAGGGCAGACAAATGGAGAGACAGCGGCGAGCAGGACAGTGCTTGCTGGGAGCTGGGGAGAAGAAGCGAGGGGCCCTTATTTTCTGAGCGTAGCTTCAGTGTTGTGAGAGGAGAGTATTAAGGTGGACGGAGGTGCCAGTGAGCGTCTTCTCAGTGCCACCGAGCGGTCTGTTCAGACAATGGTGACAATGGAAAATGTCTGCAAAATTTATAACACACCAACCTGAGGAAGAACAGAAGCGGCAAGAGTTGTGTCTGCATTCCGAGCCTAAAATGTCACTCCCTTGAGGCAGTGATTGTGAAAGTCAGATTTCTTTTTAAGTCCATTGACCGCTATGCAATAGCAGTCAGCCGTGGCCAGTCACTGAATACACTTGTAACAGTGACTCATTTTAAAAGTTGATTTAATGTTTTTTTATTCAGAAGAGGGGCTTTGTAACATTAATGTTTTCCCTATTTGCTGGGCAGTAGTGGCGCATGCCTTTAATCCCAGCACTTGAGAGGCAGAAGCAGGAGGATCTCTCTTAGTTTGAGGTCAGCCTGGTCTATAGAGGGAGTCTCAGGACAGCCATGGCTACACAGAGAAACCCTGCCCCCCCCAACAAAAAATATTTTTTTTCCTTCTGTTTAAAGTAATACCAAAGGATTTGACTGCAATGTTACTTCATATGTAAATTGTATACACACAAAGTATGGTTTTTGAAAAATAAAAAAATAATTAAAATTTAAGCGTAATCCCTGCACCCTGCACAGGATTAAAATATCCTTTAGCACATGGGAAAAGTTACATCAGGAAATTCCCCCCCTTTGACAGCTCTAAAAACATAAATATAACATTATTAATAGTTTGGCAGCTGAATTTCTCTAAATTGATAATAATATTAATTAACCATGCTAAAGAAAAGATTCAAAAGAAGAAATTATTTCTTTCAGCTCTCTATACAAGATCTTACTTTGCAAACTCTTCGTTACCTTACATTTTAAAAATAGCAACCCCAAATCTCAGTACTATATGGAATTAATAAAGCAAAGCAAAAATTTAAAAGATGGTAAGTTTCACATGATGGGTATCCTATCAAAATAAAAATAATTTAAACAAACCAGACACATGTCTGGGTTCTACTCCTGAAGAGGTACTATTTAGGGTGTAGTCTGGCCCTAAATACAGCTTTTAAAAATGCCACAACAGAGGGTATCTTTTTGAGAACAACTCTGAAAGTGTGGAAAGACGTGAATTCATGAACGCTCAATTGCAGAGACGTATGTCTGAGATAGTGTAGCGCCGTGATTCTCAACCTTCCTAACACTGCGACCCTTTGATACAGCTCCTCGCCCGGTGGTGACCCCCAACCACAAAGTTATATTCATTGCTACCTTATAACTATAATTTTGCTGCTGTTATTAATTGAAATATAAATATCTGCGTTTTCAGATGATCTTAGGCGGCCTCGGGAAAGGGGCGTTCGACCTCCAGCTTGAGAGCCGGTGCTCTACTGAGTTCCAGGGCAGAGGTAGCGGCAGGTGAAGACAGATGCAGGTGAGTGCCGTTGGTTTTAAATAACTCCACTGCCTACATGTGATCACTGGGAAACCACCTGAAGATTCAGACTCTCTGGCGAAATGATTAGATAAGCCACAGAAAGTCAGCTTTCTGCGTGGCAGGACCAATGTCGTCTGCTGAGGCCACAGTCTGCACTCCTGGCTCTACTCTCCCCAACCCTTTGCCCATTTCAATAGCATTTGAGGTCTTTTGGCTCCTAACTCACCTTGTACATGAGCAAGCAGGTCTAGGTGGGGAGCACCAGGCCTCTTACGCCATGCCTATCTGTAGTGGATGTAAACATGTTTTTGTTTTGATCCCAAGTGTGGGAAAGGGAACAGACTTCTGAGAGAACAAGTGATGTTTATCCACTTAGAAGTCAAAACACCTCGTGGGGGGCCTTGGTTTTTGCCAGCTGAAACACGTCCTAGTACAGACTCTGAGAGGATATATATTCATGAGCCCAGAACAGGAGGCTGGGGCTTTTTGGGTCTTGATATTGTTTGGCTGTTCATTGCTCCACTTCGAGAGGCTCCTAGAGAGAACTGTTCCCGAGAATGCTTCAGGGCTCCAGGTTCCGGCTGCTGTTCCAGGTTCCAGCAGCAGCTTTGGTGGAATTGCAGGTCTGCTGAAATCCTGCCCACCACGCCAGGGGAATCGCTCCCATGAACTGAATTCAACATGGTCTACTTCTCCTGTTCCTATTAACCTCCGTTCTCTCCTATCTAGGGTAGATGGGTTGGAAGGGAGGTATAAGCATTTAAAGAACCCCAAAGAAAGTAGGTTTGGAAAAGTTGAAGCCTACATGTCTTATGCAGACATGCCTGTGACTGCTGGCCAAACAGAAAGATGGGAACAGTTATGTGAGCCCAAGTAATAAAAAAACATTAAAAGGGAGCATGTTGCTGTGTGCTCATTTGTCTTTTGGGGACAACACTCCTGGTGCTAAGCTATAGACTCAGGCTATGCCTTCAATACTTAAGTTTTGCTTTCATTTCTACCTCTCAAGACTGAAGTGAATCCACCAAGTCAGTCTTGAATCTGAATTCACAGAAGGCATCCTGCCCCCTGAACAAGAAGCCCTTCTAGAAGGTTGCTTTCCAGATCAGATATAAAAATCAAGATTTGTTTTCTTGTCTGTTTTTGTTTGTTTGTTTGTTTGTTTTGCAAAGCAACCCTGGAATGACTTCAACCCATCACTAGGGCTGAGAGCCAAAGCTCATTTCTCGTTTTGAAGCATATCCGGGAACGGCCCCTGAGAACCCCGGGGGTGGGGCACGGAGCCTCTGTGCCCCAGCTCAGAAGTTATTTGATGCTATCAGTCCATCTCACACTAAAGCACGTCTAGTTATTTTGGCTGTAGGTGAAAGAAGGAGAAAAGTAAGGACAGGGATGGCACAGTGAGGATGTTTTCGGCTTTCTCAGTCGCCTCTCTCTTAGCATGGGTCGTGTGTCTGCCGTCCTGTCTCACCTAGAGACTTATGGGAAAAGCCTGAAAGGTACGGCCTGGATTTGTATGTTGTTTTCAATGCCCACCCCCCATCTTCCTAAGGTCGGCACCACTCATAGCTAGCCTACAGAATATTCTGGAAACACCCACTCATGTTTGCTCTGAAGTCAATTACCTCTCTCTGATCTCTGAATCCCATTGCCTGTCACTTAGGCTGCCAGATGGGTAAGTCCCAGGAGCCCACCCCAGGCTCTCAGTGGGCCCAGGGACGACAGCTTCTTTAGACAAGCACGTGTATTTATATCACAAAAGCAGACTGGATTATGCAATGTCACTTCAACAGCACAAACAGGCTCGGGATAGCACAAGGTTATCTTTTCAAAATAACCCTGCGGCCCAGGAGTCTCAATCCCCGTGGGGATTTTTTTTTTCCCCAGATGAGCAGGACTATGTGGTTAATGCTTCTGGTAGGCGTGTGGTCTGTTTTCCCATCTTCCCCTGAAAGTTTGAGTCCCCTCAAAGGCGAGCATACCACCCAACAGGAGGGCTGCCCCCTGGTGAGAGTTTTTGAAGGGCATTTACCAGTTTGACAGAGTGCTGGAAACAATCCTGCTTGCTCCCTTGGCCTCCTCAAGGCTTCCCCTTTCTGCTCTGCTCTTCCCCTCGGTGCCTGCCGACCTGAAGTCTCACCTTCTGACTGCCAGCATTGTCCACTTCCTCTCATGGGCCACTCAGCCTAACCCACCTTACCTCATGCGCCCACTGCAGCTAACACACCCGTCAAGACCCCACGCCAGCACCAGTTCCTGCCTCATACCTCAGAGACAGAGTGGCCTCTCTTTCCTTCTCACGCCTCTAGGATGAGGGTCACTTCCCACCCTGATAGCTCTAGTGGAAGTGGAAAGAAAGGAAGGAGGGGGTGCAGAGGACAAGGGGGGGCTGCAGCTGTTAACCCAGTAATGTGCTCTTAGTCTGCCGCCTTCTGTCACATTCCTTTTCTTTCTACTCCTACCTTTTTTCCTTCCTTCGTTTCTTCCATTAGTGACGTTTAAGCCCCGTGTTGCAGGATATTTGATCACACTGTGAATTCTGTGAGATTGTGTTAGTTGCTGGGGAAAAAAAAATAAAAACAAAAACAAAAACAACAACAACAAAAAAAAACCCTGGTTTTAGTTATGGTATGGCTCTGCCTTAGCAAACACCTTTAATCCAAAAGCTTTCTGCCTGAATTTTGTAAACAGGATTAAATAAAGTCAACCACAGGTCAAGAGGCAGATCAAGCAACCTATGACAAGTGAATATCATAGGATTATTAAGAAAAAACAGAGAGGAAGAAGCAGTCAGGAGGATGGATCAAGAGATGTACAGGAAGTAGAAGGGAGGCACATTTAGTTTGGGAATGTTTGAGAAGGGCCATTGCTTCTGAGGAGGAGGGTCAGCTGGGTGCTTTGTCTGCCTCTCTGAGCTAGCAGCCTTTCACCCCGGCATCTGGCTCCAGAGTCTTTATTGGTAAAATGGAGAACAATTGAGATTTTGTTTAAAAACAACAACAACAACAACAACAACAGCCCAGGCTGGCCTGAAACTCTCTAAATAGTGGAGGATGACCACCTTACTGATGGTGTTGCTTGCTTTCACCTCTCAAGTGCAGGGATTACAGGCATGTGCCACCAGACTCTGTTCATTCAGGGCTGGGAGTCAGACCCAGAGCCTTGTGCGTGCTAGACACTCTTGACAAGCAAGCCACACCTGCAGTCTTTCTACCACATTTGCAAATAGAAAAGATCGATACCTGGATTTTGGTAATGGAATTTGAAAGCTGAGAACGCAGTGTCTCTGGCCACTGACTCAAAGCCCCAGAACAGAATAATAATGCTCGGTTGTGGCTTAGGAATAACCAGGGTGACAAAAATAGAATGCATTACACTTTATAATTCCACTCAGGCGGTGCAGTTTCCCAGGGCCAGGTGGGCACCCAGGGACGGTCCGGGCTTTGAGCATCACCACTTACTGTTCTTGTCTGTCTGCCTGGTACCTTCTTTCACTTACTCTGAAAAGGCGTTTGCTGCTAGGCTTTTTTTTTTCTTCTCCCAGGGATTAAGGATGATAAGTCCCTCTGTGCTTGACTTGGAAGAACCACCAGGTGGAGGAGTTCACAGTGTTCAACCTGATCCTACGGTCCTGCCTCCCTTGGGTTGTGCTGCGTGGAGCTGGCAGCTTTGACAGGGTTAGACAGGGTTAGGGCCTATCTGAGGTTGAGTTCTCGGCCACTGGACACCAACCCCTGAGGAGCTGGCACACACCCTCTGCCCATCCCCTTGGACTCTTCCAGCCACTTCTCAGTCCCTTACGATCTCAAGCATAAAGGCAGCACAGTTACTACACTACCTTCCAAATAATGATAAGAAAAGATCTCTAAAGAATCAGTACACACATCATTTTTCCCAAATATTTTTAATCCAGAGTGTTGGTTGAATCCATGAATATAGAACTCACAGACTTCAGAGCCAGGAGGTCAGCTATTATTTTCCAGCTCAAATTTTTAAAAAACTTTTTTAAAAAACTCATAAAATGTCTGGGAATATCTTTAAATCGCATATACAATCCTATATCTTCCTTGCTATAATCTCAAACTAAAATCACCAACTTTCAGTAAAAGAGAAGAGCTGTGGCTGTGTAGAAGTGATGAGGGAGATTCAATCTTGTGAAAAATCCACACAGGGTTAGTAAGCTCAGAACTCTCCCGGAGCTTGAGACCCAACAGCACACGACAATATTGTCTGCCCAGAAAAATTCTAGGGAAGTTTGAAGTCACTAACGATGGCTTTGTCTTGTGTCCGAGTGCCAACAAAAATGAACCCAGAAATTTCCAGAAGCATCCATAGAAATTCGGCTTGCTTCCATCTTTTGAGCTCATGTGATGTTTTGCAGCTGCATCTGGAGACTTGGACCCACCCCAAGCCAGTCTGTGTTGGGTTGTTGTTGTTGTTGTTGTTGTTGTTGTTGTTGTTGTTGCTGATTCCTGCCATTTATTCTGATCACCTTTTAGCCAGGTTCTGACGGTCTCTGTGGAGCCAGGGTTTGTATTACACATTCACATATGTACACATCTGTCTCCCGTGGAGGAGAGCCCGTGGCTAGCAAAACAAGTGACTAGACAGGAACTTCTAGTCAATTTTGCAAAGCCATGGCGAGCATTTAGTATCTTCTGAGAATGAAGCTTTCATCACTGTTTCCCCCATAAATGCAGTGGCCTTTGGGTTGGCTGGTGACTTCTTTTTGAAAATGATCTTTAAAAACAACCTGAAGGAATGGTGCAAACGGGGAGGCCTCAGTCAAAGCCGTGAGCCCTGCCCCTGAAGATAGCATCCCTGAGGCAATAATAAAACATATTGCTTAGTTATTCTCTTTATAACAGGAAAAATGAATATAAAATAGGAAAAATAAGACAGGTAGAAACAAATTAGTAACAAAAAAGCTTTGAAGCATATATATGTGTATATATATATATATATATATATATATATATATATATATATATATATATAATGTTATATATGCCTGTATGTCTGAGCATGAATGTGTACAATGTTAGTGTGATGGCCAGAGGACAGCTTTGGGGAGCTGATTCTTGACTCCCCAACTGTACAGTCGGAGTTCCTCCCGTTTCTGCCTCTCTTGAACTATCACAGATACTCCAAGCATGAGATGAGACTAAGTCTTTATGGTTACGGCATAGGAGCCTGTGTAACTCCTAGAGAGATTTTATAAGACTATTAAGTGTTCTAGAGAACCGAGTGGGGTGTAAGTGAAATCGCTGGTACAGAACAGGGGGCTCCGGCCATGCCTGCAAGTCCCTGCCGGTCACATCTGCATGGCTGTGTTAGTAGTTCGGCTTACACGTTTCTTCCCGTGTGTAGCTTCCAAATGTTCTACAGTGGGAATGTATTCATATACTTTTTAAAGGGGAAGCTAGAAACACTGGTGCTGGATTCGCCTTGCCTCAGAATCTCCATTGCGAGACCGAACCTGGGCCTCTGGCTGGTGCTCCCCAAGTGTAGGTGCTCCAGCAGCCTGGAGCGGTGAGAGCTACAGTCTCTCTCCAGCAGAAGGATGGTTTATCCGGCATCTGCTTTCTGGTTAGACACTATCAGCATTTGCCTAGAATCTAACTTTTTCTACAGTCAGACTCATCACCTTCATTTCTCTTTGAAAAAAACAAAAAGAACATTTAATGGCATAGGAAAATATTTCTATGGCTACATGTATTTTTTAGTGCTGTATTTCTTAGTTGTGACAAATATCTTATAGTTATGTAGGATGTTTTAGAAATAAGCAATATTCAGGCTGGTGACATGACTCAGAGGGAAAGTGCATGCTGCCAAGCCTGGTGATCTGACATTTATCCCTGAAATCCACATAATGGCAAGAGGATTCTCACAAGTCGTGTCCTGACCACACACACACACACACACACACACACACACCACTCACCTCACTCACAGCAACCACACACAAACACCTCACAGAGACTCATACACACAACACACAGCACACTCACCTCACACACACAGGACCACATACACACACACCTTACACACACACACACACACACACACCTCACACACACTCACATGTACTCAAACATGCACACTGTGGCACACATTCCCCCTACCAAAATAAATGAATAAATGGATGCAAACTCTTTTCTAAACTTAAAGAAAAAAGGCAATACTGGGTGAAAGTCATATATAAATTTCCCCAACTGTCTCTGTAATTTTCTTATAAATCTAAAATTATTCCAAATAGGAAAAAATACATTCTTTAAATATTGCTTTAAAATAGGACAAATACTAATGATACAAGGCACGTTTCTCAGCACCTTCGTTATCTGAGACTAATATAATAAAATGCTTTGGAACTTATATGTATGTTTTTATATAAAATGGCTCCATGTGTTGGTTAAACAGGGGAACTGTATCTAAAAAACATACTAAAAAGATAGCAGTGATATCAAAGACTCAAGATGCTTGAGGTTTTTTTCTTTCTTTCTTTTTTCTTACAGTTTTTCTGGGTTTTTACGATTTTTCTATAAGCCAGCGTTCACCTTAGCATATCTTATATAAAAATAAGGTTAAATAAGATTGCTTCTAAAATCCCATAAGGAAATTAAAACTGGCCACATGAATTTCCTAGGACCCCAATAACAGGCTGGAGGCTGCAACTGCACAAAGCCAGGCTGAGCACATGACGTGGCTGAGTGTGTTCCGCTGGCTACGGTAGAAATTCTAGGTTCTATGTGTGCTTAGTGTGAATTAGATAGAACCAGCTAATTAAGCTCCGGGAACCAAGAGTCAAATCGATAATAATAGCATTCTTAATTTGGCATGATGGAAAGGTTGGTAAGCGCAGCCCGTCTAATGAGGGGGTAACAGAGCCGGAAAGCCTGCGTCTTTGTAACGCTAAACATTAAAATTAGCTGTATCTGTTACCATAGGTGCAAAGCGGGAAGTGGGAGGCGGTTGCTCAGCCTGGCCCCAGCAATTCAGGCTACAGGGAGCAGCCGGAGGAGGAGGCCGGGAGAGTCGCCATCTGAAACATTTTCAGAGACAGAAATAAAAAAGGAGAGAATAATTTCACGTCTTAAAGCAACAAAAAAAAAAAGTGTCTCTGAGAGTTAAATCCAGAGAAATGACAACACAGGCAAACACAAGACAAGAACACCTTTATGGCAAGAACACGTTTGGCCCTGCTTCCCTAGTGACCATCGAACAAGCAAGACAGCTTCCATAAGACCCCGATCTTTGCCTGGAAACAAAATATTTAATGTGTTGTTGCTTTCATGGAAGGGTTTTCAGTGGAAAAGTAGCCCCACTTGTCAATCAGCTACATTCCAGGGGCTAATAGATTCCGCTGTTTGGGGCGGGGGGGGGGGGGTGTCAACACCGAATTTAATTTAACAATCTCACAATATATTCACATGCCCAGAAAACGTGGACAGCTTGATAGGGCGCAGTGAGGCAAAGAAGCAAGGCCCAAACAGTGCGTTAATGTACACGAAAGAATAGCTGCAGTCAGCCCTTGTGAATTGGACAGAGGGCTCCGAGATGAAGCAATTATCAGCCATCGGGGATTAATGGTAAAGTGTGAATGCTAAGCTGTATATGTTAGGGGCGGAATATGTTGCCTATAGAAAACAACAAAGGACGTTTCTTACTATTAAGTGAGATTAAACGTAATGGCCTGATTTAATCACAAAGACAGAATTAAATTCAGATGGCAACTTCAAAGTGGACACATGAGCACAGGCCACCGCTTGCATTTACATATAGCTGGCATAGCTTGGCCTGCAGTACAATAGGATAGAGTTTCTTTGGCCACTTAAACAATTTTCTATTCTTCACTTTTTTTCTCTCTTGAACATTCACTGTATTTATCCCCTGATTGCATTCAGCTAATAAGGAGGAGTTGAGGGTTATTTTTATTCACAGATGCTATAATTTTTAATTCTTTCAAAGTATGAAAAAGCCTGAAAATGTCAGTAAGAGCAGAGTAGTTTTTAATCAGATTGGTCCCCAAGAAATCAAAGAGTGAAGGGGAGGGAGAGAGAGAGAGAGAGGACTCAGTGGCTGAAGCTTCTCTCTCTCTCTCTCTCTCTCTCTCTCTCTCTCTCTCTCCTCTCTCTCTCTCTCACACACACACACACACATACACACACACATACACACACATACACACATACACACACATACACACACACATACACACACACACATACACACACACATACACACACACATACATACACACACACACATACACACACATACACACATACACACACATACACACACACATACACATACACACATACACACACACATACATACATACACACACACATACACACACATACACACACACACACACACACACACACACACACACACACAGGACCTGAGTTCAGATCCCAGCACAGCACTCGTGGAAAAGCCAAGTGTGGTGCATACACCTACAAGCCCAGCGCTGGGGTGGGCGGTGGTGGAGAAGATGGGTTGATGGGGAGGGTTGCTGGCCAGCCAGGAATCTGAAACAGTTTGAAGCAGTTACAAGTAATTTTCTAGGGCTTCAGGTTGTTAGACAGAGAAAGACACCACAGCAGCTTCAGAGACTTCGTGTAAAATATCTTCTCAAGTAGAGTAGCATGTCTAAATATATGTGTATGTGGAGTCTGGAAGAAGGGTAAGGGAGTGAGGGAGTGAGGCAGGAGAAACATTTAAAAAATACTGGCTGTTTATCTCTGGATAGAAGAATTTATTGTAGCTTTATGCTGTGCGTACATGTATGTACACATGTATATATGTGTTACATGGGTGTGCATACATGGGTGTGTACATGTGTATATACATGTGTGTACACAAGTGTATGTGTATATGCATGTAAACATGTGTGTGTATACATGCATGGGGGGGTACATATGTACAAGCCAGAGTCAACCTCAGGTATTGCTTCAGAGAAACCCTACACCTTGGTGTTTTAAAGCAAAGTCTCTCACTGGGCCTGGTACTTGTCAATTAGGCCTGACTGTCTGGTCAGCCAGCCTCAAGCAGCCACCTGCCTCCTCTTCTGGGGCTGGGACACAAGCACACACCAGCACACCCAGCTTTGCATATGGACGCTGGAGCTCCAAGTCCATCCGTCATGCTTGTGTGACAATCACTTTATGGAGTGAACATACCCCAGCCCCGTGTTTACCTCTCCCCACACCAACACTTAACTGATCTCTTATAACTACGAAGAATCCATTTTACAACCAGAAAAGGAAATCAGCTTCTTTTCTTTTCTTTTCTTTTTCTTCAATAATTGTGTGTTTGGAAAGATTTGGTGAGCACTGGGGCAGTCACTGCAAGGACAGAAGGTGAGCTCTTCTGAGGCCAAGATGAGACCCACATCAATCCCCAATCCTTTTATTGGATTTTATTATTATTTAGTAAATACCAATCTATTAATTATGCTATAATGTATAATTACTTCAAATTATGTGTGGGAAGGGGAACCTGGAAAAGTCAAAATGAACAGGATATGACCAGAATGAGGGAAAAGAGATGGGATGGGCGGGGGGGGGGGGGGGGGGGGAGGAGTAAAGAGATGGGGGGAGGTGAATCCATCAGAGAGAAAGAAAGAGGGGGCAGATAGATGAAAAGATGGAGGAAATGTAAAAGAACAACCATCAGTGTGGGAATGTGGCGCCAGAGAAAAGAGAAAATAAAAGGCAAGGTCACAGAACTGGAAGAGGCTCAGTGGGCAAACAAAAACCCTCTCGGAGTTTTTCCTCCAAAACCCGCAGAAAAACTCGGTAGGTAGGTAGGTGGGGCCTGCTTGTAAGCCCTGCCCTGAGAAGGCGGAGACAAGTGGATCTCTAGAGCTCATTGGCTGCCCAACCTAATGGTGAGCTCCCGGCCAACGAAAAACCCTGTCTTATCCTCTGGCCTCTACCCCTCCCCCGAACATACACGCAAGCAGACACACCACTGAAGGGGTTGGGGAGGGAGGGAGAGGGAGATGAGGAGGGAGACAAGAGAGAGAGACAAAATGAAGTTTGGGTTCCCAGATACAAAGAAAACAAAACAAAACAACAACAACAACAACAACAGCCAGTCTAGAGTCATGCCAAGGGAGGAACAACAGATGAGTAGGTGTCAAGCAAACGAAGCACACATGAACGCCCTGTGGTGTGGGAAAGCCTGCTCTAAGATGACGCCAGAGCGCAAGCTGGGGCCACGCCCTGCAGGATCAGCTGAGGACATGCCCCTCTAATCCAAGAACTATGGGACCACAGTAGCGCAGCCAGACTCCAGCTGGTGCCTCCGAGGAGCCTGGTCTTGGGAACCGTGGTATAAAGAGTGTGTTGTTTAACTCAGTGTCACTTTAGTACGGATTGCACATCCCAATAAGCCACTCCAACGTTATCTCCCTGAACTGTAAATTTCGGGCACAGGTTGGAACTCACTTTCCAGATGCTCGACGGCAGCTGGCAGGAAGCAGGGCTCCGAAATTTGCTTCACTGGACACAAAGATCTGAGCTCCTTGCATCCTGGCCTCGCTCTAGACCAACCAATCACTCTGCCGGCTTAGGGCTCAGCTATCCAGACCTTAAAAATCTCTGCCGAAGAAGGTGCCAATGCGCAGCCAAGTTCAAGCAGGGCAGACCCAACGTTCTCTGGGAGTTCTCTGCTCCCTCAAACAGGAAAGGCAGATAGCTAGCGATGATAACAGCCACCAAAAGCTTTCCCTCAGCCAGAGAAGGGAGGGGTAGCAGAAAGGACAATATCTAACCGCAATGTGCAGAGCAAGGGGAGGCTACAGAAGCCAGAAAGGGGTTTATGAAAGATATGGTAATTCTACCTCCTGAAAATTCTTTATCCATCAGCACAATACTTTCCCAACCCCAAGCTCTGCTCTAGGATGAAACAGGAATGTGGCTGGAAGACACCAATTAATTCTCCTCATTCTCACAAACTCTGGTGCCCCATTTTTGAACGCGTCCCCTGGATGGGGAGGCCTAGTGGCACTCAGAGGAAGGATAGTAGGCTACCAAGAAGAGACTTGATACCCTATGAGCATATACAGGGGGAGGAGGTCCCCCTCAGTCACAGTCATAGGGGAAGGGAGTAAAAGGAAAATGGGAGGGAGGGAGGGAGGGAGGAATGGGAGGATACAAGGGATGGGATAACAATTTAGATGTAATATGAATAAATTAATAAAATATATTTTTTTTAAAAAGCCAGAAAGGACCACAAACCCCCAAGCCCATCAGTTTAGCAACCTTTTTCCCCCAGATGTTTGAGGCAAATCCAGGCCGAGGGCAGATTCTTTTCCCATCCCCAAGTCCATCCACATTTTGAGTGTGTACCCAAGGTCACTCTGGTGGAAGGGGAAGGTAGACAGATGACAGACAGACAGACAGACAGACACACACACACACACACACACACACACACACACACACACCCATCTGGTCCCCAGTCCCTGCGCCAGCAGCTTGTGTATCTGCAGATCCCACTTCCTGACATCTGGCCATGCAGTGTCCCCTCTCCCTGCCTCCTCCTATGCCCTGGGTCCCTCCCTTCTCCACCCCTCTCTTGTTCTGGGCGGTAAGGTCAGAAGTGCTCCACAATTCAACGTGGGAAGTCTCCCCAGGAAGTGCAGGCTCATAAATCTCACCCAACAAGAGGCCCCCTTCAATCTCAGGCATGTTAGGAAACCGCCTAAATGCTAATCGTGGGAGGGGCAGTGTTGGGTTAGCCTGGGTGCAGGTGGGCGAGAGCTCGGGTGGGAGCAGAGAGTTCTGGAGTCCCTCTTCCTCTTGGGTGTGTCATTTTGTTTTTGTTTTTGTTTTTAATTGTTCAGCTCCCTGGCCGCTCAGATGCTAACCCTTGTGAGCAAAACCCACACCCAAGGACAGATTTGGGAAGGAGTATTAGTGATCCCCATTGCTTTGGTACCGCGTGTTAAACCCTGCCTGGATGGTCTAAGCCCTGGAGTTCAGGCCATAAGTTCACGAGAGGAAATGTTTAGGTAAATGTCAGGATGTGCACACAACTATGTGCAGCATCTTGTCATCTGGGTGTGACGCTGGTACCCAGCAAAATCAGACAGCCACCAGCTAACAGGCCAGGTTCTTACCCCTGGTCTTACTGTGTGACCCTGGACCAGTTCACTTGACGTCTCTGACTCTCACGCCTGGCTGTGGAGTGGGTCTTTTCGACAGACAGGGCATATGTAGCTCTACATCTTTATCTGCTCATAGCAAGCTCTGCTCAGCCTGCAAGCCCCACCTGCAGCAGCAATGATGATGGTAAAGGAAGGCCCTCAGTGGCCTCTGTCCTGCCAGATTTGCCCAAGGAAGCAATTGCCACCAAGGCTTGGCCAGAAATCCTAAGGAATTCAGCCTGGCTCTATAAAAAAAGAGCTGTCCAATTCTACCATGCCTGCCGGCCGCAGCAAATAAAGTGGCAATACGGGCATGCAAGGGTTTGGAAGACCGATGGCAACAGGGGTTGTAACAGTGCACCATATAGGTCCCTAGTGCACCATATAGGCTCCTTTACATTAACTGGAGCTCACAGCCTTATATGCCAGCCCTGCCGTGGGTCCTCTCCTACAGACGAGTCAAGTGATGGGCCTATGATACATTACTGTCAAGAAGCAGTGAAGAAGGGCTCAAGGCATAGCTCACTGGTAGGGGGCTTGCCCAGCATGTGTCCCCCACACTGCCAAAACTACAGGGAGCCATCTCAGTCAACAAAGTGTTCCCTTGACAAGCAAGAAGACCTGAGTTCAAATCCCCGAACCCAGGTGAAGGTGGGAAGGGAGAACTGACTGTGCAGAGCTGTACTCTGACCTGCATGCATGCATAGGCACACACATGGCTGCACAATGTGCTCCCACAACAAAGAAATGAATAGTTTTGTTTTTACAGCTGAACATGGCAGTAAGAACTTGAGATTCCAGTGTCGGGGAGGTAAAGGCAGATATCTGGGGTTCATTGGGCAGCCTGACCTTATCTGTGAGGCCTCAGGACAATGAGACATCCTGTCTCAGAAAACAACATGAGTGGCACCTGAGGGATGACAAGTGGCCGCTACGTGTACACGTGCAACGCATACTCATATACAAATTTATAGACGCAGATGCAAACACACTATACACACACACACACACACACACACACACACACACTAACAAGAGACTTGAACCCCCATGTTTGTGTTCCAAGCAGTGGTCAGAATGGCAGAGTGTGGCCTTCAGCACGTGGTGGAGATTAGGGACAGTCGAGAGATCAGAGGGAGCAGCAAGCCCAGAGCAAAGGGCAGGGGGACACAGAAGGCAGGACAAGGGGCCCAGACAGCCGGTATGCTGGCCCTGGAAGCGAGGATGTGTCTCTGGGGCATTCTGTCTCCCTCAAGCGTGACACAGGTTTTCCATTAGCTCCCAGAAGAACCCTTTTTAGACCGCATGGGAGCCTCTCAGGGGCTGTGCTACACCTAGGGACACTAGGTCTCCCAGGGCGCCAACCAGATATTTGGGTAATACAGTGTCAGTTCTGCTGCCCTTTTCCCGAGGTGTCAGCACGCTGAAAAGGAACTAATTGAGACAACTGTTGAAGAATCTTCCCGGAAGCTCCAGGGTACCTTTCTTTACTGATGGTTTCTGTTTGTTGTTGTTTCCTTCAGCCAAATAGAAAACTTTGAGGAAAACCGTTTTCTGTGGGGTCATGCGCTTAAAAAGGTTCTTGACCTAGTGTGTCTTTAAGGGTGTACGTGTACGTGTTATGGTGGCCATTGTGTTCCAGGTGGGCCTCTATCTACCTTCCACACCAAAAATCCGCTGCTTTCTCCATTTGTCTGTCTGTCTGCCTGACCTCTGGCTAGAATATACCCCTTTATCTGATCAAGGTTGTTTGTTATTTCCACCCCTGAGACACATGCACTCAAGGGGGCCAACAAAGCCTGCCTGCGTGGTCTGGCAATTGAGATGCATTGAGTCTTTGAGTAGAAGCCAAGTCCATGCAGAAGAAACCCTAAGCTAGACATCAACACCTCCAGATCAAATATGACCTGTGTCACCAAGAACCCAAGGTTGTCCCCACCAAGGAACTCCTGTGGGGCCTGAAGAGCCCATTGCTCCCAAAGTGTAACTTTAAGAATACTCCAATGCACAAACAGGGGAGGGGGGCGGGGGAAGAGGGAAGGGGGAGGGACTTCTTGCCTGCATAATGAGGCAGTGGAGGGCTGGCCCCAGTCCCTGTCTCCTGGCTGCAATGTGGGTCCATGTAATTGTAACTGTAGGATACTTTCCTCATGGTGTAATGCTACAAGGACTTCACACACACACACACACACACACACACACACACACACACACACACACACACACACACACACACACAGTACAGGGTGGGATGGGGTGGGGGCGGGGAGTACTCACTGGGAGTGAAGACATCAGGATTGTTTGGCCTCAACACCAAACTGGTGCAGATCCAACTTTCCCCCAGTGAACAGGCAAAGTCTGAATTCCCTTTGGCTGCTGCTGAAAACCTCTGCTTCTCCTGGGGACCCCAGGAGGCTCAGATGGGGTGGGGTGAGGGGTAGAGCGCTGGGCACTAAGCTCCATCCTGGCTCCACATAAAGAAAGATAAACCAAAATGCAAGCGGGGTGGGTGGGGGGGGGCAACTAAATTTAATTGGCTAGAAAGCCGGATTCCTGGGGCCTCAGCTTTCCCAGCTTCTAGAAGGATTTAAGAAGTGATTCTTCCCCGCCTGCCCCCGCAGCACCAAAAAAAGAAAGGGGTGGGGGTAATCCAGGTTTGGTCTGGCTAAGACAAATGGCATGCCCAGTATACAGTCGCTTTGCACACGGCCTGTGCTTTTTATGGAAGTGGAAGGAGAGAGAAGAAGGAGGGTAAGGGGGGGTGTAGAAAGAGGGGGAACACTAAAAACAACTTACTGTTTGCATATGGTCGGCGGAAAACGGTTTTGTCCCCAGCACTGTGCAGAATGTCAGTAGTGGGCACCGTGTCGTGACAAGTTTCTTTCTTTTTCTTTTTTCTCTTTCTCTCTCGTTTTAAGTTAAGCTAAGCTCACCCCGAGCCTTGGCCCCCCCAACCCCGAGGTCCTGCAGCTTTAATTGTGTTCGGTATGATCTGGCGAACAATATGTCTTGATAAATGTGACTGGCGATCCAGCGCGCGGCTCCCCTTGGCATTGCCGCAAAGCCAGGCCTCGCTTTAGTGAACCCGTTCAGGAATGTGGGTTAATTCGGCCGACCCTTTTTACCCCCACAGCTCTGTTTTTGTGAGGTTGGCAGAAACTGACACGTTTTCTTTTGCTTAATTAACTTGTTCAGTGGAAGGCTGGTCAAACAGTTGCATCTACGTGGGGAGTCTGGGGATGCGCAGAAAGCCGTGGGCGTTTCCAACATAAAAAGGGGGATTCTGTTATTGTTTGGGTGTAGACGGGTCATTTTTTCAAAGTTACTGCTGCCTGAATGACCACAACCTTGCGCACAGCCCTGAAAGGACATTAAAGCTACTTAGACACAACTACCTTGGGTTCCAAAGTGTATTTCTAAAAAGAGAGGCAAGATGGAGTGCACAAGTGAAAGAAAACTAAGGGGAAACAGCTCAAAGTCGTTTATGTGTAATATTTTTCCACCCTAGACTTTTTCATTTTATTTTAGGCAAAGCATGAGTTCGTTTAAATAAGAGATTCTAGGAATTAGGGCTGGTGAGGTACAATTCTCCCTTTTCAGTCAAACAAGACTAGTAGCTTGCCTTGGCACTGAGCAGAGAAGTGGGTCTAGTCACCTCGTACCAGGCACCAGGGCTGGCGAAATTCAACGCCAAACCCAGCCGGTGGCCTTCCTGCTTTCATTCCTTGCTGATGTCACGACAACCGCAGAAATATGGGTCTCGTGGGTATTCAGGGTAACTGGGGCTCTGATCCCAGGCACGCGTGCACGCGTGCACGCACGCACGCGCGCACACACACACACACACACACACACACACACACACACACACACACACCCCTACTCCCCGTCCCATTTGGAAGCCCCTATGCATCTAGTTCAAATCACCTTAATCATTCATGTGACCATCTCACCCCCATGTTGTGTGGATGTTTAGCTGGCCGCTAGAGGTTTCCCCACCGCACGTGCTACGTGATATTATTAAGAAAAGGCATGTGCTCGAGAAATGGGTCCTATTGCAAACACTGGTCAAGATCTACTATATGAGCCTGGGAAAATTCTTATGAATGCCTTTGTGCCTCAGTTTACCCAGATCTCTAGGCAAACAAAACAAAACATCTATTTTGAGCTGTAGCTCCGCCTACAGCGTTAACTACGAGCAAAACCAGCCATTGCCAGAGTCCTTTGTGTGTCCAAGATGTCTAGGTTGTATACATATAGGTTCCCACCCTTCAACACACACACACACACACACACACACACACACACGTGTTTCAAGGTCCTTCCAGCCTGAGTCTGTGGAAGGCTGAATTGAGAAGCTCTGGTTGTGTGTGTGAGAACTCCAGGAAATCTTGGGCTTCAGCCCCCACCTTCCACCTCATTGGAGACTGGATCCCTCTTTGCTGTCTGCTACCTCATGCATCGGGCTAGCCGGCCCACAGAGCTCTAGGTGTTCCCTAGTCTCTGCCTAGCATCTCATGATGGCATCCAGCTGCTGGGGTTTTAGACAGGCTACAGGGTGCTGTTCTTATGTGTGCTCTAGGGATAAGAACTCCAGTCCTTGTGCTTGTGTGACAGACACTTTTATGTCACTGAGCCGTCTCTAGAAGGCCTGCTTTACACAGCCATTCTCCAAATGACTTGTTCTAGAAAACTAAAGCCCGGCCACAGGAAAAGAACAAGTGGTCTCTCCAGCTCTAGTGGCTAACATTTAGGGAGTCTGTAGGACTTGGTGTTCTTGACTTATTCTCCCCTCAGCCATGACTGAAGGGAGGCACTGGAATTCAGACCTTGTTCCAGCCTATGGCTCTGGGACGATGATGGTGGTGTTGCCTGACTTATCTTCAAAAAGGCAAGACTGAACCTACACACCCTCACATAGAACTCAGAAGGAACAGCTGTCCAACCAGTGCCAGCGTCTCTCAGAGCGAGGGCTGTGAGAGGCCAGTGAAGGCCTGGGCAGATGGGAGCCGAGATGGCCGGCCGGCAAGTGGCTGCCAGGGTCTTGCCACCTGGCACTCTTCCAACAGTTTGGGGGTGCTGTATGTGGCTGCTGATCTGATTCCCACTCGAAGCAGGCGGCCTTCTCCCCATCTCTGATTCTCTGACAGCCCGGGCAGACTCTCTTGCTTTGGCTCTTTAAAATCCAGGACACATTTTCCCTCAAAGTCACCAAGTTCCAGCTGCCAGGGAGCTGGCCTTTCACTCTGTTGCCCCACCACCAACATTATGTCTTCACATCCAGAGAAACAGAAGGCCTTCCTCCGTGTGGGCAAGCCCACAAGAGTTCGGAGTCTGCATTCGGGTCTTGGGGACAGAGGGAAGGATTCACAAGAGCTGGCCAGAAGCCATCCCACTATCCCTGGCACTTGCGGCACCACACGGAGCTGTGTGGCTCCTCAGGACAAAGAGGAGTGTTTTCACCAGCCCAACGTTCTGCTGACAAATGCATAATAAACTGACAGAAAGCAACCAAGCAGCATTTCAAAACCCCCCCAGTTACAGGGGAGGCCAAGCCTGAGTGGGGATGGTCACTTTCTGCAGGTGTCAGGCCAGCGTCCCTGCATTTGCATGCATTTGCATAGACTGTCAAACAGTTGGCTGACGGAGAGTCTGAGGAGGTCTGGACACAACCCAAACCTGTCAGGGGCTTTCTCCTTGCCAGTCAAGGTTGGCTTTGGCTGCAATTAAAACAGGAAACGAATCCTTCTGACATTGCAATGGACCTGGCCACAGCTGGGCCAAGTTAAATGGAAAAGTGTGCTCGGTTTAAAAAGAGAAGGTGTGTGCTCAAACAAAAGAGGAAGAAGAAAAAGGACTAGCAGCACTGGTAAATGCAGAGAAAGACACCAAACACATTCTTCTAAGAAAACCTATTATTTCACAGTTCTTCCAAGTGTCTGTGCTACAGCTCGGGGTGTGTGGGCAGCTCACCCCACTGATGGACACCAAGTGGCCATACAAGAAGACCTCTCCAGACATCGCACCTTCTATATCCAAAGCATCGGGAAGAAGCCACTTCTGCAAGTGAATTTCTACACCCCGCACACTGTCCTATAAAGCCCTACTGTGCCACTTGAGAGTTGACAAATAGGTGGCCTGGTTCGGAGGGGGTGAGAAAATTGAGGAGGCTGTTGTTCTACCACTGCATGGGCGCAAGGATTACAGATCATATTAGCATATGGATTGCGGTGGGAAAGAAACAAAAATCAGAGCTTCCACTACTGTAACCATGAATGGGCTCTCAGGATGGCGGGGGTGGGAGGGGCGGGGCGGGGAGAGAAGAAAGCCAGGAGGGAGGCAGCAGTTGCTTTTAAGAATATGTGAGATTTCTAGTTTCTGAGGTGCTGTGTTATAGCAGCTTTAAGCAAGACCTAACAATTTGTTAAATACTTCATCTCCAAACAGCGGTGGGCACTACAGTTTCATGAGCAGCAGATAATAGGATCTGTTTATTCACCAACAATACCAACACTGTTTAGCCCTGGACTGCAAGTGGCTGAGCCATCTGGCTCATATCTCCACAGTAAAACATTGTCCGTGACACAAAAAATGACTACATCCCCAGGACAAACTAAATAAAGCCTTCCTCTGAAGCTATGATATCACACTGCACAGGGGACACCAGCACAATTGAATCTGGTCACCAAAAGCCCAAGTGAGATAGGACTATGTAAATGGGGTTTTATAGGAGACGTTTTGTCCTCCGTGGCAAACCATCCAGATCCGTCCACAGCACTGAAACATCTTTCTCATTCACCCTGAGGACAACAGCGCAGTTCTTTTTAGGAGCTTGGCAGTCCTCTTTCTCCGGCCCCAGGCCGAGGAAGCACACATCCGTGTCCCAGAGGCGGCACCTGCAGTCACTCTCTGCTTCCAACAACATGTCACTGACAGCCCCACCTGCACCAGCCTTTTCGCTGATACTTCACAAACAAATAGCCCTTTCTCTCGCTTGCCAGGGAGAGAGCCCAGTCTGCCAGTTTCTTCACAAATAGCCGAACAAGTCACCCTCAGCCTTGTGCCACCTGAATGCTCGCTTCATGAGGCAAAGTACACACGCGCGCGCCTGCACACACACACACACACACACACACACACACACACACACACACACACACACAAAAGGATCTATTTCAATGGAAGAAGTGTCATTCTCAGGAAAAGACCCAAATCCAGTTGCTACTACCAACACATCTGTTGCTGTGGTGGGAATTTTTTATTACAGAAATGGAAAATGTAAGACCCAAAAGTGGGCTCAGCTTGTGTGCCTAGCTCCAACCCCTGTTTGTATTGCTTTGAGTTTTAAAGGAAGTCACTCATAGGCCTAAAACAGCTTGTACGTGGGATACCTCAACAAATAATATCTCTAAATCCTTTCTCCACGCAAAATGGACCAATTTCTCAGCCAGAGCCATTTGGGGAGACAACAGAAAGAAAACCATCATATTTGGGGGCAGACAGGGAGAGTTAAATAATTCTCCTCCTCCTCTTCCTCTCCTCTTTCTTTTCATTTACATATTTACATGTGCACATAGACAAGTGCATGTGTGCACGTGCACATGCTCATGTGTGCCATGCCACACACAAGACCATGTCGAGGTCAGGGGACAACTTTCAGGACTCAGTTCTTCTCTTTCACCCTGTGGGTTCTAGGGATTGAATTTGTCAGGCTCGATGTCAAGGGCTTTTACCCCTGAACCGTCTTGCTAGTCCAAAGGCTTAAATTCTTATGTGAGAATTTGCTAGTTCCATCCTCTCAGAGAAATCACGTGACAGCTGTTCTCAGCTGTAAAAAGGGATAACATTTATTTATTTCACATGTTTAGAAAATGGAAAGAGAAATTCTTAACAAATGCCTGGCCATATAGTATGAGCTTAATAAACGGTAACTAACAATAATTGTAACTTTAGAAATCTTAGTAGAAAAGTAATCTAGTGGGCACCTGTCATGTACTTAAATATGCATTGACCCTTCAGAGTAGTAGATATGTTAACACTGTTAAATTTTACTATAAAGGCAAACTGTTTGGCATTAGATTAGAAACTTGGCTTATGCTCTGCTTTATTTCTGGTGTAAGACTTTCTTTATGCAGCATGAAGCTGGGCACAATTTTTCTGTCTATTCTTATGACTGCCAGGCTTTTAAAAAATGAGATGCCATGCACACAGTTGTCACCTTAGGTATACGGCCATCTGTACAGCTTGAACTCTTGAACTCACTTTGTAGGCCAGGCTGGCCTTGAACTCACAGAGATCCGCCTGCCTCTGTCTCCCCCAGTGCTGGGATTACAGGCGTGCAGGCCACTCGGGATCTTAATTGTTTGCAAGTATTTTCCAAGTAAGTTCTGCACTAGGGACAGACTAGTCTTTAGAAATAACATTTAGGGTTTGGGGATTTTGTTGTTTCTGTTTCTGTTTTCGTTTTTGAGGGCTGAAATTTGAAAATGGATTCCTCAACTCCACCCCAACCTGTTAATCTTGAGATCACAATCAGACTTAAAATATAAGGAATGATTCTTGTAGAAAAAAAATAGGCACAAATGCCATGTTTGGCCAATTGTAAGCTGAATTCTAAAAGGCATATAAGTAATTTGCCATAGCCTGGTGACTTTGGCTCCCATCAAAGCACCCCTGTTGACATTTTCAGTAGAAATTTGAAGTGTAATATTCAGTAGAATATTAAATCTAATTGAATTTTCCACCTGGAACTGTAGGAAACCTAGATTTTCTTTGTATATGAAATGTACACCATCCTTGCAGGTAGGTTCAGGTGATGTTTTGGTAACTGTTTTGGTACGTAAATTGGAAACAGCTTCACATCACACTGTTTCTGTGAATTCTGGTTGATATGGATGGGAAACTGCTCCCAAGGTAGCTGTCACTCGGCAAAACACTCCTGACCCTGGACCCTGGGACCTACAGGAAGTGCAGTGAAGGCCAGACATGAATGGAATTGCATTTAGAAATACCTCCTGGGATGAGAAAGTACACCGGCTCTTACTTTGCTGGTGGCAATGCGAATTGTGACAGCCTGTCTAGGCAGTAATCTGACAGTTTCTAGCAACGTGCATAATATTTACACCCAGTGACCCGGAAACTACCCTCCCCCCCCGGGATTGTCTCCTAAAGACTCATCCTTCGAGTGTGCAAGGAAGGGAGACACGGGAATTTATGGCCGCACTGTTTACAGGAGAGAAAATGGGGATGACCTAACGCCCACTGGCAGGGGATGCTTACAGCCTGTGACCCCGAAGATCTCCTTCTGGGACTGGACCCTACAGAGCTGGCCCTTCGGGAATGCAGGTACAAAGGGCTCAGCAGCTAAAAGCACTGGCTGCTCTTCCAGAGGACTTGGGTTCCCTTCTCAGCACCCACACGCTGTCTTGCAACCATCTGTAAATCCAGATCTGGGAGATCTGAAATGCTCTCCTGGCCTCCAGTGACTACTGGGCATGCATGTGGTATGCAGGCATATACCCAGGCAGAACACACAAACATAATGATTTTACAAAGCAGAAATGAGTGGGCTGGAGAGACAGTTTAGGATAAAGACCTTGCTGCCCTTCCAGAGGACACTTGTGACCTCCATGGGCACCTGTGGTCACATACACACATTCAATTGCAGGAATACATATCTATACACAATTTTAAAATGATAAAAAGGATGTTTTATATGTGTGAGTGTTTTGCCTGCACATATGTATATATACCGTATGCTTGCCTGGTGCCCTTGGAAGTCAGAAGAGGGTGTCAGACATGGCTGTGAGCTACACAGTGGGTGCTGGGAGCCAAACTAGTCCCTTTGTAAGAACAAATGCTCTTGACCACTGAGCCATATCTACAGACGCCCCCCCCTTTATTTTTAATAGAAAAGAATGCAAGTACATTGATACAAAGGCTTGACTAGATTATTTGCAAAAGTGAAAAACTGGTGATTACCTGCATTTCCAGCAAGAGGGGCTTGAATAACTTACAGTGCACTCCATAAAAACAAAGTTGGAAAGCCACTGTGTGGCATCTGTGTTCACAGAATAAAGTGATCTGGGCAGGAATGGTGGCACATGCCTTTAAGCCCAGCACTTGGGAGGTAGATCAGGCAGATCTCTGTGAGTTCATTTGTTGTTTTTTTGTTTTGTTTTGTTTTGTTTTGTTTTTTGAGAGGGAAGAGGAGGAAAAAGTCTAGAAGAATGTATGCCAAGTCATCCAGAAGACTGACTAGAAGACTCTTCAGTTTTACAGGGGGCTCCATGTTTGTAGTTTAAGTTTTTGTTTTTGTTTTGTTTTGTTTTTTAAGACAGGGGTTTTTTTGTGTGTGTGTAGCCTTGGGCTTTCCCAGACTCACTTTGTAGACCAGGCTGGCCTCAAACTCACAGCAATCCACCTGCCTCTGCCTCCTGAGTGCTGGGATTAAAGGCGTGCACCATCATGCCCGGCTGTACTTTAAGTTTTAAAACTAAAATACACAATCCCTTTTGTACTTGATGAAGTAACGCACATCCAAACAATGCCCCCGGTAGCTGTTCACTGCCAGGCTGTCGATGGCCTTAGCAAAGGGTATATGGGCTCTATACTGGAAAGAGGAAAGATAGTTGGCCAGCCAACTTCCTGGATGCCCTCTGTGAGACGGTGGATCCTGAAGGCTGAGTGCACTGCAGCCAGAGATTTAGTGATCAGAAACTGTCTCCTCCCTTCCTCCACATCCATCCTCCTCGAGTGAGGCTGAAGATGTGTGTCTGGGATGTCCTTTAATCCTGGTCGCACAAGGCTGACATCAGAATGGAAAGCAACTGAAACAGAGATCAGCTTACATCACTGGACTAAGGGGCTCAGTGTCTAGGCGCACAGGCCCAAGCTGTCTGCTTGTCTCTGGGTCTTTGCTCCATCCTTCTGCCTTCTTTCCTGCAACTCATATTTAGCCCACACTGGCCACCGTACCCTGAACCTCACATGACCTCTTTACTGCTTCACCTGATGCCTTCACTTGAGGAATTTTCTCTCCCTCTCTCCCCATTCTAGTGTTCACCAGAAGAATGAGAAACAAGAAATTATCAGCAGATAATATCACCAAGGGTCCTTTCAGCCTTTTATGGGACTCTGGGTAGAAGACTACCCAAGCCAAGACTAGCACAAGTCAACAAAAAGACCCAGAGAAGACCTGGTGGTGTCCTTGACCCCTCTGGCTCCCTCTGGGTCAAGGACATCACAAGAAGGCCTACAGAGTAAACTACCTGGAGCCATGGGGGCTCAGAGAGATAGATCCACCAACTAAAGATCATGCATGGGCTGGACTTAAGCCCCCTACACATATGTAGCAGATGTGAGGCTTGGTCATCATGTGGGCTCCCTAACAATGGGAGTAGGGGCTGTCTCTGTCTCTGTCGCCTGCCTCTGGATTAGAGGAATCCCAGCTGGGCTGCCTTGTCAGGCCTCAGTGGGAGAGGGTGTGCTTAGTCCTGTTTTGACTTGAGGTGCCAGGGTGAGTTGGTACCCTGTGGGGGCCTCCCCTTTCTCTGAGAAGAAGGAGGGGGGGGGATTGTCTGAGGCGACTTGAGGGTGGGATTCGGAGGCGTGGAGGGAAGAGGCTAGGATCAGGCTGTAAAGCGATTAAATAAAAAAATTAACTCTAGATGCTGCAAGACAGGGGTGGGGAAGGACTCAGAGAGGGAACTTTTCCTGCTTTGGATTGGTCAGGGCCTGCATGTGGAGGCACAGGTGCAGAGAAAGCAGGAGGAATGGCACTATAGTGACACACCTGGGGTCAGAAGGTGGTGCGTGCCTGAAGGCCAAAGCTGGAGAATCAGCTTTGCAGCAAAGCCTTGTATTAATTAATCAATTAATGGTTTGAACAACTATGACCAAGGAATCCCCTTTTAATGTTTATTTTGATTTGTGTATGAGTGTCTTGCCTGCATATATGTATGTACAGTGTATACATGCCGCAGAGGTCAGAAGGGCACCATCTAAAGTTTACAGATGGTTGGGACTGGGAATTGAACCCAGTTCTCTGAAACGGCAGCCAGTGCTTTTCATCACTGAGTCATCTTTTCCCTCATCCTCAGAACGCACTTTTTTTTTTCCATAGCTCTTTTGCGATAAGGTGTAGCTCCCAACAAGAGTGGCCCACGCCATTTCGTCAGTGTGCCTTGTTGGTTTGATGAATATTAAGGCTTCCTGCAAACCATCATCTCTCATTTGAAAACTGCTTCACACCTGCTCCTCTGGGTAACCCAAAGGTGAGGGGTGTTTTAACATCTTCATTCTCTGAAGAGGGATAGTATTCTATAGAGAGCTCAGCTGTGTTTGCTCAAGGTCATGGAGCTGGAAAAGCTGAGAGAGTGAACTCAAATCCAGCCTCTTGAGCTTTTAGGCCAGTTTTCCTCACATGTTTCTGAGTGTTTCTTGAGATGCTCCTAGCGCTCTGGTCCTCACATCTCCTTCCTCTTGGTCTTGTTTTCCATTTAGGAAATCTTTCTGCTTAAGGGTCAAAATAGCAGACAAACTCAAACAAAAAAAAAAAAGAAAAGATGGACCAATGCAAAAATAAAACTTCTTAAAGATAGGAAAGGGTTGAGGACTTGTGTGGAACCCACCAATGAAAAACTGACTCAAGGGATGGGCCTGGCAAGGAGCAAAGTGTGTCCCCGGTGAAGTCTCCTTGCTGATCACCACAGCAGAAAAGACACAGCCCATGGATACTCCCCTGTGATAAGTTTCAATAGGAAAGCACATGGTGCCCACCTCACCTAGCCTCTGTGGCTTTCGGTCCTCTTGCTGTGATTGGGTACCCCTTTTCATTATCACCTGTGTACACATCCCAGCCCACGAGGAAGACTTCCGTGCCACCCCACACTCACCACACCCAGAAGCTGCCACGTCCTTCTTATTCACAAAGATAAGATTCCATTTCTTAAACAGAAGCGGATAGAAACCTCTACGTCTTTGGGGCCTTTCGTGAGACCTCCGTGATGGCTGTTTCCAGTGGCCTCCTCAAAACCAAGTTAAGCTAGCTACCACAGCCCCAAACCTCCTCGCTGAGCTCTGGATATATCCATTTAATACGGCCAGACAAGCAGCCAACTGCTGTTTTCAAAAGACAATCTGACAGATCCTATTCACTTTCAAAGTAGGTCTCTGTGGCTGGGATAATTATCACTCGTTTCTCTCACTCTGACATCGTTCAATGATTTGTTGACATCTGGAGAGTTGTGGGCGATCTCAGAAGGGCCAGCTGGACTTTCTACTCGCAAAGATACACAGAGGAAAGATTCCCATACAGCATCAGAAATAACTCTAATTTCTGCAGAGGGGCAGCCTGATCTACATATTAATAGGGCTCTCTCGCCTTAACCAAAAGCTCAAAGAAAGGAGAGGCAGCCAGTAACTCATTCACTGGCCGCTTTGAAAAGTTCGCTTCTCCCTCCAAACCAGGGTCCCCTCACCGGACTCACTAAACACACACACACACACACACACACACACACACACACACACGGGGTGGGGGGGTTGGGGGGAGGAGCAAATAACCCGTATTTTCAAACATCTCATGTTTGATGCAATCCTCCTCTGAGGGAGAGAAAAACACCCCAAGCAAACAGCAGGAGGCCCCCACTGTTTCATCTACCCCCCCCCCAGAGCCAGAGGAGTTTGGGGGTGAGCATCCTGCCTAGGCAGCTATTAATACTTTGCATATGTGCTCTCAGGACTGAGTGCTTTCCTAGAATGCATAAGGTCCTGGCTTTGAATGCAAGCACGGCATAAATAGGGTTCACAGCAGACTGACCCCCTGAGCCTGGAGCCGCTTACACTTGGGAGGTGGAGGCAGGAGGAGCAGAGAGGTAAGATCATCTTCAGCTATATAATGAGTCTGAAGACAACCTGGTCTGTGTGAGATCTTGCCTCAATAATAATGATAAACTCTTACTATTATTATTATTTAATAAAATATTATTATTTGTACTGTACAGCCCTTTGCTGCAGGCATCTCTAAGGACCTTTCTTTTCTGTGCATAGGCCATGGGTATAGCACCCTTTACATGTTTTCCTTAAAGCCCAGGCTAAAGGGATGATAGCAAGTTCTTTATTATTATTATTATTATTATTATTATTATTATTATTATTATTATTATTATTTATACAGTGTTCTGCCTGCATGTACACCTGCAGGCCAGAAGAGGGAAGGAGATTTCATTATAGATGGTGGTGAGCCACCATGTGGTTGCTGGGAATTGAACTCAGGACCTTTGAAAGAGCAGCCAGTGCTCTTAACCGCTGAGCCATCTCACCAGCCCCGCGGCAAGTTCTTAAGAGGCTGTGTGTAACCAATAACATTGCGAATGGAGAGCCCATCATCAGAGGTGGAACGTTCAGTTCAGTATTTAAAATGCTGTTCTTTCCTTTTTCCTTTTTCCTTTCTCTACCCCCCCCCCCAGAACTTTATAACAATTTAATAACCTACGGACCAAAGTGATTGGTCAATTTCAATATAGGTAGAGGAGTAGTGACGGCATTCAGACCAGTTGTCTTCAGAGATCAGAAAACCTAAAGACAGCAATAAGAAAAAAATGAGGACCTGATATATTAGCCACACCAGGGTGGGTGGTGTGGCCCCCACCCACACCCAGGAGTAGTGGGCCAACACAAAACGAACTCAGTGGCATTTATGTAGGCTTTTTGCCTCATTTTACTTTCTTTTTTGTGGTGTGTGTGTGTGTGTGTGTTGTTTTTGTTTTACAGAGATGGAGAGAAAAGAACGTAAAGTTGGGTGGATAGGAAGATTCAGATCTGGGAGGAGCTGAGGGAGGGGGGCATAATCAAAGTATAGTGCATGAGAACATTTTTCAATTAAAAAAAAAAAGGCAGGAAAAGATTGAAAACCAGCAACAACAAAGTAAAACAGAAACGAAGACCCAATCTGCAGCGGGCAGCCAGACCCATCACAGGGATCTCTCTGTGGGGCTTGGAGCCCTTGGTAGAGCTGAGAAGAGTCAAAGGGAAGAAAATCCTGGCGGTCCGGAAGCCTGCCTCAGGGGTGGGCTTCCATTCAGAGACTGCACAGGTGCTTTCCAATTCTCTTCAGTTCTCTCCCAGCAAAGAGCCAGCGAGCACTGACAGCACCCACCGGTTCCTTCGATCAACAGCGCCCCTTACTGGCCAATGTAGTATTGCAAACTCACGGGGTTCTGGGACCCGTCACAACCTTACCCTGGAAACTGGCAAATGAGTTCCTGTCTGTGGAACTTCAAATATGCAGAGCTGCAGGACCCTTGCGATCCCAGCTCAAAGGTCCTGGCTGCAGTGCAGCTCTGCCTTATCGATCTCAGCAGAGTCAGGTTTCTCTTTGGGAGCTGCGCCTCCTGGGAGGGCAATAACCACAGATACACTGTGATCACAGCAGATCCAGCAGCGCGGAGATCCAGGGTCCCAGAAGGAAAACCCGCTCCTGTGTTAGCCAGATGGAATTGAATTCTATTGGCGGCTGTCGCGGAGCAGGAACTGAAAAACAAAGTCATTAGTCTTTTCCAAATGCTTCTCTGGAGTTTTCCTTGAAACCCCTTTATTCGTGGGCACGGGGCTCCTGAAGCTAACGGACCACGGGAGCTCAGTCCTGGCTGGGTGCAGGTCGCGCTTGAGTTATTTTAGGTATGGAGGTGTCGCAGAGGGAGACAGACACCCAGGTGGAGGGAGTTTATTTTGGTAGAGGCACTATTTTGCTTTCTTGCCTGAGAGGATGTGTTTCCCTTGGGTAATTTAAAGTTTGTTAAGAACCTTGGAATTCCTTGGAGGGAGGAACACCGTTGCTAATAAAACAGGTCATGACATAGGGGTGAGAGAGAAAGGACCCCACGCTGGCTGCGTAGCATCTTTGGGTTCTGGGCGTTTGACAGTGGGGTTGGCTAAGGTCTAGGCAGCTAAGGAAACTGCTGCGCCTAAGGTAGCTCTCGTGCCAACATTTGTTATGTGCCTGGGTGTCTAATATTGCTTGTCCCCAGCACCATGCTATGATTTTTTTCCATGTGTTGGTTGACTCATTTCTTTTTTTTTCATACAGCCATCAGAAAACTAATTCTGAATCCAATCCACATGCCGTCTAATTAAAAGAACTATGTCCTGCTCGCCCCAGCTTTCCCCCACTCCCCTTGGAAAACGAGTCAGATGAATTGACTGCTCTGAGCCGGCCTTCTGAGAGCAGCCCAATGCTGTGGCCAACATACTGACCCCTAGTCTAGTCAGTAATGCCTGACCCATCAAGATGGGTTTTCTTCGCTTTGCTCAGAAAACCTCTGGAACACTCTATCCCTCTTCTAGCCTCACTCCTGTTTCTTTTTTTTTTTTAATTTTATTTTATTAATTTATTCTTATTACATCTCAATGGTTATCCCATCCCTTGTATCCTCCCATTCCTCCCTCCCTCCCATTTTCCCCTTACTCTCCTCCCCTGTGACTGTGACTGAGGGGGACTCCCTCCCCCTTTGCGAGGGAGCCCTTTCTATACTTTTGAGACAGAAGAGAAACCAATGTCCCTGTTATTGTGAAGTCCCGCTAACCCTTGGAACTAGAGCAAAGCCAGCCTTCTTTTTAATGCCACTGGGAGTGCCCAGGACCCTCACGTTCTCTGGGGATGTAGTTTTCTTTAATCCATTATTTATTGCGCTTAGGAGACGGTTCTGAAGTGTGGCACGTCAGTGTGTATATCTTTACAAGATGTTTATCTGTCAGTCATCTCAAGAACAGAAAAATGGCAAGGCTAACACAAAGAGCTTTAAAAAAAAATAATAAATTAATCTAAGAGGTAAGTGGCCCACATGTTTCCCCATTGTGCGGGACTTTTTGTTAACTTGACACAAGCTAAGGTCATCAGAGAAGAGAGAGGCCTAACTGAGAAGATGCCCCATCAGGGTGGCCTGTAAGCCAACCTGTGCACCGTTTTCTTCATTATTGATAATTGTGGGAGCAAGGGCTTGGTGCCACCTCTGGATAGGTGGCTCTGAGCTGTATAGAAAAGGAAAGTGGGCAAGGCGTAGGCACAGGGCTGTGAGCAGCGCTTCTCCTGGTGTCTGCTTCAGTCCCCTCACAGCTGACTGTAAGCTGTAAGATGAAATAAGCCCACTCTTCTTCAGCTCACTTTTGGTCATGGTCTTTATCACAGCAACAGAGAGCAAACTAGAGCGCCATCACATTCAAACACTCCCGTGTGTAGCCCCTACGGAACCCTCAGCCATAGCCCAGAAATTGGCACCGACACCTATGACCCTCTAACCTCCGAACGCCACCAGCCGCCGCTCAGGTGCTTACTCAGCAATCCAGGATGGCTCCCCACACCTCCAGGCTGCCCCCCAAACCATACTGCTTTTAGTTTTCATGACCCTGACACTTGGTAACCAAGGGGCAACTATTCTGTAGGCCTTTTTTACAGGTTGGGCTTTCTATAGTTCCTTTTCCATACTCCCGTAAGCTCTGTCATTGGATTCATGCTATGCGTCTTTGGCAGGGGCATTGTCACAAAGTGATGGTGACCTGCAGTCCAGGGGGACATAGTTTTAAAGTGTCCCAGTAATTACTGAGAGAGTCAAGATGAAGAAAGTAAAGTTTTCATGACCCCACTTCATTCTCCTTTATAAGGGATTCAGATCCCCAACACTCACTTAAATGCCAAGCAGCTATGGTGGCTGCTTGTAACCCCAGCACTCAGGAAGCAGAGACAGGTGACCTTCTGGGTGAACTGGCTCACTGGACCAGCCAGAGTTGGAAGCTTCAGGCTCAGCCAGAGGCGCTGCCCTAATAAAGTACAGAGTGACTGAGGAAAACACGCAACATCAATGTCAGACCTTTATAGTCAAGTACACATACATGCACATGTGTGTGCACACACATTTCTCACATACATGCAAACACAGCCATACCACACACAGTACATGCACTTGCAGAAAAAAGAAAGAAAAGGGAAAACAAGATGGACAGTGCCCAAGAAATGAATGACACCTGAGTTTGACCTCTGCTTGCATATACACACATATGCATAAACATACATACACAGGTATATACAAAACAGGCACATGCATATACATACATATAAATACACAAACACAAAAATACAATTACCATATGATCTAGCAAATTTACTTCTGAGTATATGTCCCCAAAGAATTAAAAGCAGGGATTTAGGGCTGAAGAGACCATCCAGTGATTAAAGTACAAGAATAAGGACCAGAGTTCAAATCCCCAGAGTCCATGTAAGTGCCAGGTGGGTGTGGTAATGCACCTGCAGTGTCAGCCTTGGAAGGTGAAGACAGATGCCCAGACAAAGCCAGCCAGCAAGACCCAGTGAGCTTTGGGTTTGATGGACAAACACTGCCTCAAAAAAAAAAAAAGAAAAGAAAAAAGAAAAGTAAAAGCTGTCAAGGATGCTCCTTGACATCAGCCTTGGGCCTCTGCATGCACATAGATGCTCACACACACACACACGCACACACACATACACACACACACAAATCATATGCACACACATACACATACACACCACACACATACACACATGCAAAATGGAAAAATGAGAGAATTCAAAGAGGCCTTTGTGTTCATAACAGCATCGTCCATGAAAAACAGAAGCAATGCAAGCATCCATCAACAGATGAACAAGTCGCCACAGTGTGCTACATGCATGTAATAGGACATTATCCAGGCTAGGGAAAAGACAGAAGGAAGTCTGACTCATGCCCCGTTGTGGATGAGTTCTTGAAGACAAAATGAATTAAGACAGATACAAAAAGACAAGGGTTTTACAATCCCGTTTATGGGAATATCTAAAGCTGGCCATCACAGAGACTAGAGAGAAAGGCCCAGTGGCAGTTGCCAGAAGCTGCTGCGGTTGGGGAGTGCAGGGAGGTGGGTTCCTGTTCTGTGGGTACTAAGTTTCAAGCTCCCAAAAGGACAAGCATTTTGCAGATGGATGGAGGAGGCACTCACCTGACAGAGTGCTTGCCCTTAGTACCGCTTGAATGAGACTAATATGGTAAAGTTTGTATTATGTGATTTTTATTGTAATTTTTAAAAACTACAAAGCTTAAAGTTCATGTGAAAATGAAATTAAGATCTACAAAGCCTTTGTACGTGCTAAATGCTTCATAAATAATATTATTATGGCTTTACAAAAATGCTGACTAAGTGATGAATTCACAAAGCTATGCCTTGTACCTCCTCCAAGAAAAGCTTCCTGGCTTTTATATAACGCGGGGATGGAATGGGATGGGGGGAGAGCTCACTAGCGTGTTTGCACGGAGCTAAACTAGAAATGGCTGACCGGGCTCATGACTGATGCATTGCAAGAGTTCCTTCCACATCCCCAAACTCAGTCCACTTGCTTGAGTTAAATTTCTAACAAGGGCCCCATGTCCAGAAAGCCTGCTGCAAAAGACTCAGGTCAGCCTATGAGAAGAATCCATTGGCCTCCCTGGTCGGAGGTAGCATGGATCGTGGCAGGAAGCAAGAATACTGTCATGGGGCATGGGTTATGGGAAGGGGATGCATGTGCTCAGGGGACCTCTCTGTGGCAGTCACAGAGCATGCCCCTGGTGATGAGACACTCACTGTCTGGTTGATTCTCACAACAGCTCTGCAAGGCAGCGGACAGCAGCAGCGTTTTATAGACGGAAGGAAACCAATTCCCAAAGCTTGCCCTCTGACCTCCACACTTTTGCCCTCCCACATCACACAATAATGATAAAGATGATGATGGTAATAACAATGACAGTTTTCATTCCTATTATCATAACTGCTACTACCACGGCAAGCTAGAGGCTCTTTTTGTTATTTTTGTATTTCTGTTTAATGTTGGGTTTTTGGGTTTTAGTTTTTAGATAGGGTCTTGATCAGTGACCTTAGCTAGCTGTGTTGCTTTGGAATTGCTGGACCATTCTACATCCGTAGTAATTCTTGGTTTGTTTGTTTTCATGTATGTGTGTGTGTGTGTATGGGGTGGAGGGTTGTTTTGTTTTATTTTGTTTTGAGACAGGGTTTCTCTGTGTAGCCCTGGCTGTCCTGGACTCCCTTTGTAGACCAGGCTGGCCTCGAACTCACATAGATCTGCCTGCCTCTGCCTCCTGAGTGCTAGGACTACAGGCGTGCGCCAACTGCGCCGGCTCAGTCCTAATTTTTTTATGCCCATAAACTGTTGATGGCAGTGACATAGAGGAAGACTCAGCATTAATCAGCTTCCTGTTTATGTGCATGCTCCTTTTCCACCGGTGAAACAAACTAGAAATTTCTCATGAGTTTGGTTAACAAACTCCCAGAGAAGAGACAGAAGCAAAGAGTCAAGAATTATTTTGCAAAAATGGGTGCTGGGTAAGATGGAGGGGGTGGGGATAGGGTGTGGCCTCTGAGCTGCTGAGTAGAGACGAAAGCAGAGGGGTGCCTGGGCCTTCATCAGCTGATCTCAAACTCCACTGCCGTGCGCTGAGTCCAAGTATGCTAAACAAGCTACAGACACTGAGAACATTTTACTGGCCTACCGGATGCTCCTAGCAACAATAGTATTCAATTTTGAGGCAAAGGACAGTGTGTTTTACATGGGTTGACACTGAAGAAAGGAGCCGTTTCTAACCACAGGCCACAAACTATGTGTCTGGGCCCCACAGGCCCACAGCGTGACACCGGAGCAGCGCAGGAGTTCTCACTCCTTGTCACAGTCTACAGAACACAAAAGCCTCCACCTAATGTAATTTTACCTCCGGCTGCACCTCATTACTGTGCGGTAGCTCCTTTCCTGCAAACGACTGCTGGTTTCGGCATAACGAGGAGACCCGTAGTGTCTGTATTGAACATATTCCTCGGAGAATGAGAAATCTCTAACCGGGGAAGGGGGGATCCTTGTTAAGCGCTGGAAAGAGGCTGAAACGTGCATGTGTGTCGCCTTCCAGAACTGCCTAATTGCCCATAAATGTCATTAAGTTGAGAAATGTTTTCCACCAAATTAGCTTCAACTCATGATGTCTAATTAGCTGGGGAAGCTGGAAGTTACTTACCTTCCAGCCAGTGTTTGAGAAAACATGGTTAGCGGGTGACTTTGGGCCAGCAAGGATGTGGAAGCAGGTCACTATCTGTGGGGCCCAAACCTGAAGCCAGCAATTAAGCAGTGTCTCTTTGTTTGTTTGTTTGTTTGTTTGTTTTTTGTTTTGGTGCCAGGAATCTTACAACTCCCCCCAGACTTTTTTTTTTTAAGCCGGGGAGAGTGAGGCTTTCCTAGAATTCATTGTATGCCTACAACATAGGCTTAGCGTGTTGGAGTGGGCATTGGTAATTAACTCAGACGTTTCCTTTAAAAGTTGGTAGGCAATGCATTTGAAAGGGTAGTTCAATTTTCAGTCTTTCTCCGCACTCACAGAGTAAGCTTGCCCCGGTTAATTAAGAATAAAGAATGTTCACCCTCAGCTTTCCCTGCAACCCCTTGAAAAACAGTGCCCAGAGGACCAGTGAGGCTTGAAGTTTGTGAACGCTCCAGAAAATGGGTCTTTTTGGGTTTTTTTGTACATCAGGTGAGTATAGAGAAAACGCCCCTTGGTCTGGCTTTCTCTGAAGCTCCCTCAAATGAACAGCTTTATGGAACTGCATGGTGGCCAACACACAGCCACACTCTCTCTACCAGAGCCGGGACCAATTCTGTGGCCACTCCTGTCCAACCTACAAAAGAATGTGTTTCAAAGACCAAGAAATAAGACTGAGTCAACGAGACTTCGAAGCCAGGAAGCTATCTGAGGTTCCCCAAGGCCACATGGTTTATATAAGGAGTGTCTTCTTTGATGTTGTCAAGAAAGTGGGAAAAGAAAGGGGAGACTGTAAAAGCAATGGGTCACCGAAGCTATAAACACTGGGAGGAAAGAGGCCAGGCCATGCTCGGGGCATCAGTGCACACACCCACCCTTCTCGGGGACCCGAAGCTGTGGTTCCTCCAGGGAAGGCTACGACAGACCAAATGGCAGTTGCCAACACTACGATCCAAGCTCCAACCAGACCTGTTGTCCCACATCCTGTGCTCACAGTGGAGAGGGGACTGTGTCCATCAGGACGGCAAAGGACCTAAGTGTGTGCATGACTCTGATTCGTTTTATTCTAGTCATCTGTGGGGACAAGGAATTATCCTCTGACACAGTGGAGTGAAGATTTGGATATTGTTTTGATTGAAGCTTCCCAGACAAAACTGTGCTGACAAGATGGGTCAATGTAGATGCTTGCCAAACTTAGTGCAGGGAAGTAGGAAAATACAAATATGTGAGTGGTTTGAACACATTAGGCCACACTAGTGGTATATAAAGCTACGATGTAAAGCAAGTCATTGTGATACTAATAATAGCTTACTCAGAGACAGCTCCGGCTTTCCATTTTGCTAGGGGCCATCATTCTCCAACCTGCAACGTCACCTGGACGGAACTGACCGTTGGGACTTACAGAATACACTTAAGGACGAAAAAGTGGGTCTCATCTATTTGGGTCTTTCTGCTCCTGGAGAAAGAGTGATGAAAATACCACCCTAAAAGCTCTATGGTGATGACCTGGCCATCTGATTAGTTAGAACAAAGAGTGGAAGGGTGGGTGGATCGTCTGCCATGTTTGAGCAATGAATCAAAACTTCAGGGTCTTAAAACAGCCCCTACATTGGCTACAGAATCTCTGTGAATTATTAGATTCTATCCTTTGTGTGGCACGAATGAAGATTCACAGATGTCTTTTTTTCTGCTCATACAAAGAGCAGAGAACCAGCCTAATTGTCCTGTGCATCACGAACACCTTATACATTTATAATTTTAAGGCTGTTTAATGCTTGTGAGAAATTATATGTTTTCAGAACAAAAGATGCTGACAATGGATCAGACCTGACAGGATTCATTCCTCCCAGCATGCTGGACGCTGACATCCTGCATCCTTCATGCTCCAGCACCAAGTGCTTCAGTTGCTGTTCCTCATCAGAACAGGACAGTTCCCTGGACAGCCTTGAAGAAAGTTTCCAATCCCAATTGGTCCAGCATTTCAGACTGTCCTACACAGGACTCTAATTAAGCCTGAATTTCTCAACATTTAGAAACTGGACTACAAACACTATTCTTAACTTGTTTAGCCATTTTGCCCAATTTTATTTGAGCCCCTACAAAGTTATTACTCATCCCAAATCAGCCAGAAGAAACCTTAAGAGAACGATGCCCCATTTCCCTTAAGAGGGGGTTGGGTAGGTTTTGGGTTGCTTTCTTGGGTAATAAATGTTTATTTTCATTGGTAGTTGATTATAAGTTATTATTGGTCTTATTTAGAGAGAAAACAAGGTTGGACTTAGGGATGTCTCTCCTTTCCTTTATCTTTCATTCTTAGGTTTGGAGATAGGGGTTGAAAAGAAAGAAGGAATATAGAAATATATAGGGATGACAGGACAAAAAGTAGATTCATCTACTCCACGACTTAATGCCTCAATTGTTACCCATAAGGCTATTTTTAACTCACTGGTATAGAATTTTGTATATAGATGCAAAGTAAGTTTAATTTTAGGTACACAGGTATAGAACTCAAATTTAAGATTATTCTTTCACGCATTATATATATTTCCACTCTAATATACAGTATTGTACCCATACAACTTAATTATAATACAAGATTTACTTCCAATACTTTGAAAGTGCTATTGCAGGCTGTTTAGGATAAGTAAGTTATACAAGTTAATTGTTAGTTGATCGAATCATGGTCATATCAATTACTAGTCTATTTTTATCATAAGAATATGCATCCTAGGTGTAACAGATAGATATGATTCTATAGAAACATAAGGTAAAATAGTTAAATAAGGTCTTCAAAACCCTCAGAGACATACAGAATCTGACATTTAAAGATGTTTTTATTATTTCAAAGATAAATTTACAATGAGACAAGTTAACTTCTGGCAGCACACAACCTACCTCAAAAAGGATGATGAACATCAAAGAACCTCCTTATGGAGATGGCTCCAAACATGGCAAACAAGCCACTGGGCAAAATGTCTTCATTTCTACCATAGATGGAATTCTGACTTAAAAAGGGCAAGCTTGAATGCAGGCAGAGTCGACGGCCAAACTCTGCCAAGAAAGGGTAAGCAAGTCCTCAATAATTCCTGCCTCACAAATATGTCTACCAGATATATTGGGCCAGAAGGCTAAAGATAATTCTCCAATGTTATAGAGAATTTTGGGTGACTGTTCAGGAAGCAAATTGTCTCTGTCATCTCCTCATTTGGGAAGCTGTTAAACTGAACTCCCTGTATACTCAGGTAATTAATTTTATTCCTTCTCAAGTCTCTGATGGGGTTGAAGACCAGATAGTTTAGTTTTACAATTAAGCTTAGCTGTTCAGGGGTTAAGATGTTTTTAGGTCTAGATAGATGTTTTAAGTTAATAATGACGAGATGTGATAGATACTGATTTACATTCAGAATTTTAGATGTAGCAAGGTAAGAAAGATGTTTTCTTCAAGGCTGCCAAATACAAATAGCCAAAACACTAAGAATGTAATATTTATATAATTCCTGATTGTTTCATGGTTCTTCTTGCTGAGGTAGTTTATTGTATATATTTGTAGTAATATAAATGTACATGTAAAATATTTAATAAAAAAAATTTTTTAAACCTAGTTCCTATGTTGTCTCACACTTGTCTATGTGTCTTGGGTTGGCTGGGACTGGTTGATGAGCCTCATCCTCATAGGCCCACAGGCTGGTCACACGTGCCTTTCGCTCAACATTGACAAGGACACAAGAGAAGAAGCCCAGCCTGGCAAGACCTGCTATGGTCTTGGATCGCTTTGAGTCTACTCACACCCCATTGACTGGAGTCACAAAGCTACCCCAGGCTCCATAGTGGCACTAAAGCCAAATGGTGGGTGACTATAAAGCATGAGAGGATTTCATGGGGCCTTTGAGGGGTGCAGCCCCTGGGAAGTTGGGGCCCCTGGGAAGTACTTTTCTTGTTTGTTGTGACAAAATACTTAAGAAGGTACAACCTAAGCAATGGAGGGTTTGCTTTGGTTCACACTTTGAGAGAACAGTGTGTCATGGCGGGATGCCACAGCAACAAGAGCTTGAAGCACCTGGTCACACGCCACCCACAATCAGGAAGCAAAGACCATTGATGCTCAACTTACTTCCTCCTTTTTAATTAGTCCAGGATCACAACCCAAGGAACGGTGCCGCTTTTCAAACTGGCTTTTGCCTCTCTCACATGGGTTATGACCCTACAGCATTTCCCAGAATTGCCTCCCTAATACATCCTTTGCCTTGCAATCTTTGCCTCAACATCACTTCTAGAAGAATCTAGGTAACAACATCAGGACTCTTAAAGAGCATGGTGTCTTACTAGACCTGTCTGGGTCCTGCTTTTCTGCTCTGTAAGATGTGTTCTTACAAGGCTATCTTCGCCCCTTGCACAGAGAAGAGACTCAGGCCACCAGCCCTTAGGTTAAGACCACCAGCTCTCAGTTGGTTTGGGAGACATCAGCTGCCTCTGTGAAAAACAGGATGAATTTCCACAGAGCTTCCTGAGGCATAAAGCCAAAAGGACCCAAAGCCATTACGGAATGGAGTCTTGTCCAAAAGAAGAAAAGGAGAAAAAAGCAGACAGGCAAGAAGGAAAGAGAGGAGGGGAGGAGGGAGGCGACAACAAAATCTGTGTCCTTGGAGTGTCACAGCTCAACAGTAGTGGTCATTGCCAGGTTGTCCTTAAAGGACACAGGGGATGCCTAAGGCCACATGCTCAAGGAAGGACATGGACAGCTTCTGTACAAGATTTAAAGAGACTTCACTTTTCCAGGCCACAGGACTACAATGTGACGATGAAGCTGGTGAGCTAAATCTATGGGTAAAGTTAGCAACCTTCCCCCCTTTACAAGGGAGACTCCACATTTGCTGATGCAACAACAAAGTTAGAAAGGGGAGAAAACATTCAATTCAATACTCCTTGGGTGACAGAGACAGGGGAAGCTGTGTGGTGCTCCCCAGTGGCGTCTTGGTTTACCTCATTGTTTCTGGGCTCTGTAGCCTGCCACATACGGTGTGTAATGTTATCCGAACACCATCACACACGGACAGAGGGAGAGCTACATCCCAGTCTTGGTTCAATGCCTCATTTTAAAGCACTCAACCTTTTGTTTTTTAAAAACATACTATTTTGTGCCTCATGAGAAGCGTGAAGGGAGCAGGGGAAGGGAGAGAGAGATTGCAAAGAAGCAGCTTCAGGCACACCTCTGGTGCACATATGAATCGGGTGTGCACAGCACAAGGCAGCATCCCAGAAAGTGCATATGCTGAGGTACTGTTCACACATCAGTAAGACAAGGAGTGAGGCAGGGTTCGGATCCATCTCAACTCCTAGAGAAACCTAGGTGGTGCATCTTGCTCCATTAAGTGCCGAACTTCTCCGGTGAGCTATTTAGACGAGAGGAATCAAAAAATGTAATTATATATGCTTTCCACTCTGCCGACACTTTACTTTTTAAAGCAATCCCTCCTTCCCTTCCTCTCAAAAGCACACACACAAAGCTAGACAAGTTTTCATTCCATATAAATTCAGACGATGAATTTACACAAAGCCCCCCAGGAGATTTGCAATGGAAATGGCCACTGGCTCTTAACTACAGCGCCCAATACGCAGCATTATCACAGTCTCTGATTTGGAATTCAAATTCTCCCCAAGACAACAAGCCCTTTATTATGGTTTCTGACACTCGTTACCTTGCCTTCTGGCTGGCCACATCCCATGGACCACATATCCTTGGAGCAATTTTAAGTCCTCACGAAAAGACATGGAGGCAACTGGCCAAAGGGAACCACCCAAAGACACAGAACTGACACCAACCCAGCTCCTGCCCCAGACTCCTACTCTCTGCCATCCGCTAACCACTGTGGCTGCCGCACCAGTCTCCTTCTGAACCAAAGGGGCCATCTCCGTGGCTGCACCAGGTTACCTGTTGACCAGCCTCTCTCCCCCACCCCCTCCAGCACAAATCCGCACTGCTGTCACTGACACATGCTTCCTGGCTCATCTGGGTGGCCCAGCCTCATTAGGAAGGGATTTGGTGCCTGTTAGTTAATTGAGGCCCGTTCCTGCCACCTGCCACTCGTGGGCCTCATCTGCACACTAACTGCCCCTAATTGTCATCATACGGTGGATCCCCGCAACAACTTGAGAACAGGTCCTCAGAAGTCGGTGCAGGCCCCCGTGATGCTGTGGGAATCAGGGTTCTGGGAGCATCGGATGCGGTGACAGTTTATCAGAGGCCAGAGGTCTGGAGAAGAAAGGCACCTTGGGCTAACATCAGTCTGGCTTTGCGAATCGGGGGAAACAAAGCCTTCCTCAGAGCCTGATAGACCGTGAAGTCCAGACTTCACAGTGTGTGGATATGGCTGGCATGTTTGTATAAGATGTGCAGCCCATTCATGTATTTAACCAAGAACGGCTGGGATGCCAAGGATATTCCCAGTATCCCTTGCTGGGAGTAAAAAAAAAAAAAAAAAAAAAGGCTAGAAAAGGAAGCAGAGGAGAAACTCAAACACACGGTAAATGAAAAGAGATGGGGGGGAGGGGCTGGGGCAGGAGAAGGACCATTGCATTGAAGAATTAGGAAGTGTGCTGAGGTACGTACAAGATGCCTATCTGATAAGAAACAGATTTCAGAGCCCTGATGCACAGTGTCAAGACTCTTGCCTACAGAAAGTGAGAGGACGACACAGGAAACTGAAGGATCTAGAGGCTCAGGAGTCAAGTCTGTTCAGAACCCACCTGGACCTCCCAGAAACCCAGCTGTGGCAAGTAGTGCGTGTGGTTTTGCTTTGGTTTTCATCTCATTTTATTCTCCACTGTGCGCACACTTCCCTGGGGCTGTGAGACCAATGCTCTTGAAACAATCCACCACCAGGGGACTGTGTGATCTCCCCACCCAGAATTGGGAAGTGGGATTTGCTCAGAGATTCCTGATTTACTGTTCCCCCCACACGGAATGCAAGGAAGTTAAAGAGGAAAAACCCAAGTGATTCTGAAAGAGAGAAGAGAAATAAGATAGGAGAAAGAAAGTCAAAAAGAAGGAGGGAGGGAGGGAGGAAAGGAGGGAGGGAGGAAGCAGGGAGGGAGGGAGAGAAGGAGGCAGGGGGAGTAATGGAGGAGGAGCTGGACCCACTGAGGGTGCCTCAACATGGGAGAGGTCATGTGTTTTTCAGAGGTCTCTGTGATTACTCACCAGACCCATGTCACCAGCTCCAGCAAACTCCCCACAGACAGACCTGAGGGGAGGGCAATTGTATTTGGGAGAACAAAGCCCCCTTCTGTCAGGCACTGTGCTCCCCCCCCCCCCCATTCTGACACACATATTCTTAGGTAACAGAAGTTTTAAACACACTCAGTTTCCTTTGAAGTCTCTTTAAGGAAGTTTTCCCCTCTCCTGGTGTGTACACTCCCTGGTCAGGCAGCCAAGTGTTAGCATGCCCTGGGCATCCTCACGCTGCCCCTGCGTCTTATGAAACCCAGCTTTGCCCACAAAGCAAGCCGCAAAGCACCTCCAGCTCTCTGAATCCCCTCTCCTCCACGCTGTCCTTCCCTGGATATCACTCACCACCTTCCCTGCTTGTTTCCTCCAGCCTGGGAACCCGAGGGGCCTGGTCTAGGCTGATTCCAAGAGCTGGCAGATTTGAAAGGAGAAAAAAAAAACCTACACACACAGAGGGAAAGAATGGCAGTTTGACACTGCACTGTCACAGTTAAAACGGGCCCCGGTGCGTGACCCGGGCTTGGACACTGGTGCCTCATGCCCAATCACAGCTGAGGTTGCATCTGCCACGGTTCACGGCCGCTGCTCCATGCTGGGGGACCAGATGCCTCTGTTGATGCTGCTCTCCTCCCGGCCTTCTGCCGGACACGCGGCCACAAGACACAGCCGGGCCACCCGTCACTGGACATCATCTGCCTCCACAGCCTGCCCTGTCTGTGTAGTCCTCCGTCCATCCCTCTCTGTCCCCACACCTCCCCACAAGCAGAGGAGATAGTTCTCTTCTTAAAGTTTGACCCGAAGGAGCCAAGTAGAAATAGAGGGCTAACTAGGGGGACTTTGATTCCTGCCACATGCAGCACAACACGGAATGTTCAAAGATGGGGCCAGGAGGCCACCAGAGCCCTGCTCTGTGTCCTCACCAAACTCCTGCTCAAATGTCACTGTGGCTGTTAAGAATATGGACATTAGAGAATAAGCTTAAACACTGTGCACTTAACCTCCTTAGTGGAGTTGACCTGTTTTGTTGGAAGTTTGGCAGCTGGGAGGGGGAGTGACAACAGCTCACTGTCATCAGTGTGGCCTCCAAACGGACTTGGCTTTTGTATTTTAAGTAAATCTTCCTGGAAACATCTTTTCTTGCGCTAGCCCTAAGACACCTGCCCTCCAGCGTCTGAAGTCTGAGGACAGGCCAGTGAAGCTCAGCAAGGAGAGGCCTTTGTGTCAGGAGAGCTCATTGACAGCTGTCACCACCCACAGCTCCTTGACTCCTCCCACAACTCTGACTCCGCCCACCCGCCACTCTGTAACTCACAAGCACTTTGGTCAGAGACACCCATGAGGTGATTTCCACTGAATGCCCTCTCTGGGTGGCCAGGTGACAGCTGTTGGTCCTCATACGCCACAGGTTGTTCTTGCTGGGGACTACTGTGACACCAGGGCTCCTTGTCACTGTCTTGGTCCTGGAGACCCACTTTTCTCCTCACTTCCCCATCCCGCTCCTCACCCAGACCTTGTTCCTGAACACACCTTCATCCACACTTGAACTTTCAGAATGGGGCCTTGCCTAGATTTTATATTTCAAAGCCCTTCTTAGTCAAGAACACATCCTATCAGTGGAGCCTGAAGCTGCAGATAGACCCCAATGCTATAGATGATATTTTTCCTAAGGGTGAAATATGCAATAAGGTTTGATCCATACTTTAGATACCATGAAAGGTTAACAATAACTCTTGGTAAACTATAATTATTCTGATATAGTACTTAAAAAAGTTATTTCAAACTTAGGAATTGCTCATTCTGGAATTTTCCATACTATGTTCTTTGATCACAGTTGGCCATGGGTCACTGACACTGTAGAAGTGAAAGCCACAGGTCCAAGGATGTCTGTGCCCACAGCGCTGGGTTCTCCAAGCTCTGGATCTCACCACAGGTGATGCTCATGTCTAGACTGGCCCAGAGCTGTACCAAGCAAGCTGGGAAGGCTGCTAGGCATTGGCAGGCAAGCGGATGAGAAGAGCACACAATTGCAGCAAAGTCTTCATCAGTCACTGCAATTCACTGCGCTAAAATGGCACAGGATGAAACCAATTAAGTATTAGTTAACATACTAGCAATAAATGTTTTAGGATGGGGATGCTGAGGAGGGAGGAAGAGACTGTGACTGATGCCCAGCAGGAGCATAAATGGAGGTGTTATAGTTGAGCCAGAGGAACTTCAGAGAAACACCAAAGGTGAGTGCAGGGAGAGAGGCATCTGTAAAGAGGAAAACTGTCACTTCCTCCACCATTGCATGCACACCATAAGCCACACATGGCATTAGGTAACAGAGACACAAAAACAAAGATGACTCTCTCCGTGCCCCTGGGTGTGATGACATTTTTACTGAGAAGTTCACAATAGAAGCCTCATGGTGATTAAACAAATGAGGTTCCAAAAGGCAGTGCATTTATAATCTGGCAGCTATCTAAATATAAATGTCAAAGACACTTGGTTATATTTAGTCCTTTGCCGTTCCCTGGGACCAGCATGTATGCAGCAAACAAGATTCGAGGGGATTACCGTATCAAGTGTCTAAATCTAGAAATAATATTTAGCATCCCTCAGGTACATGGAATGCATCCACTAAGTGCTCTGGGTTAATTTGTTCAAAGCATCTGGGTAGGTAGATTTGAGCTTAACAAACCAATATAATATGATGTGGTGTGTGTGATAATACAGTGGTGTTGTACATGCTTTATATGGTGCTGTTTTCTGAGCAGGGCCAGGTTAATAGTGATAATTTTAGATATCCGCCACTCAGAAGCCATAGCATGTGCTTTCTCTTTTGGAAATGACTTCCACGTGTCAACACAAGGTGACTCTAAAGTAGGGATATACATGGACTGATTAACTCCATGTCTACACCAGCAGCCTTGGAATTTCCCAGACACTGCTGCCCCCTGGGCTGCACTTACTGCAGCTTTGCTGTGGTTGCTATTTTAATAATCTTGTTCTTTCTGGGCTGTTTCTGCTCAGGGAATCCTCCATGTCCACATGTAAAGACAGGGCAAATGACAACCCAAGAACCCAACCATTGTCTTCCTCCAAACTTGTTTCTCTTCAAAGCAGAGACGTTTATAATACGCGGCTGCTGAATATGTGGTTCAGCACCAAGGACACCTCCCCGCCCTCCTTTTGGACCCTGCTACCCTTGCTTCTTTCTTTTGTGTAAATCAAACAGGGCTGATGAGGTTGACTCAGCTGGTAAAAGTGCTTGCTACCAAGGCTGAAAAGCTGAGTTCAATCCCAGGCAGAAGAGAACTGACTCCTGCAAGCTGTCTTTTGACAGCTTGACTGTGGAACCTCCAGGGGCAGCTGACCACCGACACTCCTCATTTTACAGATCAGGTCAAGCTCTGTCACGGCGGGGGCACCTGCCTGAAAGTCATAGGTCGGGGCCTTTCCTACCGACTGCACCCTCTTCTAAGTTGTACTCACCCCCTTTGAGGATTTATTATAAATTAACCGCTTTCAGAACATTCTCCTCTTCTTCTTACCCATGCCTTGGGCTTAACAAGATCCATATTTTCCATATCTTCTCTGGTGCTAGGCTCCTCATGTGTACGGTATTCATTTCCACATCCGTGTGCAGTAATGAGTGATAGTAACGTCTGTGTTCACAGGTGAGGAAGTGAAGATGCGAACAGCCAAGTTCTTACCCAAAGATACACAGCTAATAGATAGCGAGCAGAAAGACCCTCACTCGTTCTGATTCCTGAACTTTCTGTACTTGCCCATCGCCTGCTAGGAACCATTGGTTATGTAGTCCTCAGCCCTAAAAGGGCACAAACGCATTAGCTTTCTAATGTCTGCTGAATATTCATGTTATGGTTTGAGTACAAAATTTCCACCACTTGCTTCCTAGCTGGTGGTGCTGTTTGGTAAGGTTCTAGAGCATTTAGAAAGTAGTATGTACCTGAGGGGAAGAGGCTGGTGGATTGTAGCCTGGTTCCAGTCCCGGCTCTGCTCTCTGCTTCCTTAATTTCCAGTGTAATATAACCAGCTGCCCTCCAGAATGGCTGTCACATCTGGAAACCCTGTCACTATGCCTTCCTCACCACGGTAGACTGTATCCCCTCAGAGCAGGGGTATAACACCCCCTCTTATGCTATTTCTGTACGATATCTAGTGATGGTGATGAGAGAAACAACTATATGATTAATTTTATTTCCAAAGATAATTAGCCTTTAGGCTTCTTAAAAGTGTGTGGCTGGAGAGGTGTCTCTGCAGTTGATAGCACATATTGATCTAACAGAGGACCTGGGGGCTAGAGTAGGGCTCCCAACAGCCTTGTTGAATAGCATGCAGCATGCCTGTATCTCCAGCTCCAGGGAATCCAGCATTTTCTTCCGGCTTCTTTGGGAATCTGCATCACGCACACATTCCCAAACACAGACACACATGTATACATATGCTTAAAAATAAAATACAACCTGAAAATACTAAATGAGTCTATAGTTACAAAAAGAGCTTAAGTTATGAAAGGCAAGATCAAAGGCAGTTACACGTGAGAAGGGTGGGACAAAGGGGCTAAATTGCTTAGCATTTTGAAAAACATGGGTACCTTCAGCTTCCTCTGGGTTGGCACAAAAGGCGAAGTAATCAGAGACCAGCAGATACAGGTGGGACCCCACAAGAAGAAAGCACCAGGCTAGCAGGAGCCACGCAATGATGGGCAGCAGAGGATGCCCAGTGTGGATTTTACCAAAGTGGGCACACTATTGTCCCCAGGCCTGTGGACTCTCCGAGAACATTGCCACCCTCTATCAAGGGGATAGGAAGTAGAGACAAGGTGATGTGAACACGGGCTGGACTCTGACTTCCTCAGTGAGCAAAATGCAGAATGTGTGATGGAAGTCATGCCCAGTTAATAACACAGCCCTGGCCAAGCTCACTCTCAGAGCCCAGGCCACACGGCGCTGTCCAGCTGACAGCCCCAGCTAAGATCTCAACTGCAACAGGCACCCACTGCAGCCCTGTGAGTGAGGGGCTTTTCAGGTCATGGCAGCTCATACCAATCTGTCTTCTATAGGCAACATTGGGTACATATAAATGAGAACTTCAATGACGGTGACAAAGGAAGCCTAGTTATGTTTTTAACCCATCTGGCATTCCCAAGGTTTCAACTGAAAAGGAAACAAACAAACAAACAAACACTTTTACCATATAGTAAAAATTCATTAGCAATATGGTGGTGGCTAATAGTAATTATCAACTTGCAGGGTCTAAAATTATCTATGATATGAGCCTGTGAGAATGTCCTTGAGGGTTTATCTTTGTTGAGTTCATTGAGGCAGGAGGCCCGCCCACTGTGGGCGGCACCATTCCTTGCCTGGGATCTCTGCCTCCTGACAGTATGATGCAATCAGTCCTCTAAAATGGACTCTGCTCTCCACGTATGAGGTAGAATAAATCCTTATGTTTCTCTTGCCATGGTATTTTTTATCATAGAAACAGGAAAAATAAAGTAAGACAAATACATTAACAGTGTCTAAGAAATGGAAGCAGCATCTCTGAACTCAGACAGTGGTGGTGGTGGGGAGGAGAAGGAAGCAGGTGGCAGGTACTACACAGGAACCATAAAGATGTGATGGGTCAAAAAGCCAGGGCGAGATTGTCATGAAAGGCATCAATATCAAAAAAGAGTCCCTTGACTCAAACCGTAAATAAGTAAATAAAGCTGGGGGCAGGTATTATGATGGCAGATTCTAGTGTACATGTTCCTGACAGTGAGAGCTATCAGAGACTCTGCGGAGCCTTGTCTTAGACAAAAAGCTCTTCAGACACATCTGCCCAGCAACCCCCTCTCCAGCTAGGACTGAGTCCATCACTGTTGTTGATCCTCACTGACCCCTTGACTCTGACTGAAGGCTAACAAGAAACAGACAAAGTATAAACACGAACTTTTTGGGCATGGTGGCACACGCTCGTAATTTCCGGATTCCAGAGGCTGAAGCAGGAGGGATTGCCATAAGTTTCAGACCAGCTTGGGCTACAAAGAGTGCTCCAGGCCAACCTTGGCTAATGACCAACCAACCTGCCTCAAGCAAAGACAGAAAACCATGATCCTCAGCATTAACTCAAGAGCAGCAAGCTGTTGTAAGACCAGACCCTCAGATGCAGGCTCAACTGCATTCCAGGGTTGATTCAAATGAACACTGTTCCCAAGGAACCTGGGGCCACTCTCCCGTACTTGGCAACACTGAGAGGAAGCTCTGTGCTTCTGGAGACTGACTCAGAGTTAAGTGCCTCTCTGGAAACTAGGTTTTTGCACAGACTCTGTTCCTTGGGGGCATCTGGACCAAACAAGAGAAAGTCAACAACCCTGCACATTCCCAGCCTGAGCCTGGAAAGTTGGGGCTGCTGTGACCGGGACATGGCTGGTCCCTATCTGAGCCTATTCTCCTCAGCACAGCATGCTGGGAGGTGAAGTGTGGTGGGAGGTGGAGGGTTCATAGCGTGTCCGTGACTTTCTACAGTTGTGAATGAACCGGAGTAAGAGTCGGCCCTCTCTCCTCTGTTTTGCACGCAGCCATTTGCCTTTCCACCTCACAACAAGAACAAAGCAACATGAAGCTCTAATGAGAGGTGGCCAACTGACCTTGAACTTCTCAGCCTCTAGGACTATAGGCCAAAAGCAACCCCTCTCTCTCTCTCTCTCTCTGTCTCTCTGTCTGTGTGTGTGCGTGTGTGCGTGTGTGTGTGTGGTGTGTGCATACACACATACACATATATGTGTATGTGTGTATATGTATATATGTGTGTGTATATATATATACATAGATATATGTGTGTATGTATATGTATACATATATATAAGTTATCTAGTGTCAGATACTCGGATTTGGCAATTATCTTTTTCATTTATTTCCATTTTCTTGTTTGAGTTATTTAATCAGAATAACAGAGTAAAATATTTTCAACCAACTGCAGCAGTCCGCATTTCACCTGTGTAAACTTTCTTGCCTGCATTCAAGGCTGAAATCAGACACAATTCCCATCATTCCTTGCAGCTCACCAGACATTTGTAGCTCCCCCTCCCACCCCCGCCCCTGCTCATCCAGAAAGAGTTGGAAGAAAGAACTGCTGTGAATTTTACAGAAGTCATTGCGCTGTGACAAAGTTCACGGCTCCCTGCGCCACCTGCCTCTGATTCCCACCAGAAGCCATCATCCCTGATTAAAGCAAACACTGTCAGTTCGGCTGCGGCCCAGGCCATTCAAGTCCCCTCTGAAAACATTGCCAAACAGCTCCCTGACTGGGTCACGTTAGGTCACAGTATCCACGGGTGGACAAAATGTAGTAAAAATTTTATGGGCCACTTGAGACCTATTGGATCGGCAAGGAACAAGCTAGGTCCAAAAGAGCCCAGTTGGATCTAAGGCTTTTCAGAAACTCCTCACATATGGAAACTTCCCCAAGACTTCGCCGCCCCTCCGCAGCCTGTGTCTCAACCACCATCACTCCTCCTGTCAGCCAGGCCAGTGCAGCTATTCTCTGTTAGCTTCCCAGGAACAAAGAGAATTTCAGGGCTGTAGCTCTCTCCTTTGTTACAATTCCAGAGAGCTCTTCAGGGAACAGGGTGGAGTTGGGGGTGGGGGACTGTGGCCTGGCCAGAAGGCATTATCTCGGCCAAATGCCTACAGGCCTCCTTCCACTAGAGCTGGCTTAACTTTGAGGAGCAGTATGTACACTTGGTGTGTGTGTGTGTGTGTGTGTGTGTGTGTGTGTGTGTGTGTGTGCACCCACATGTGTGCCCGTGTGTGTGTGCCCGCCCACATGTGTGTGCCCGTGTGTGTGTGTGTGTGTGTGTGCCCGCCCACATGTGTGTGCCCGTGTGTGTGTGTGTGTGTGTGTGTGTGTGTGTGTGTGTGCCCACCCACATGTGTGTGCACACACCATGTGTGTGAGCATCTTGCACATTTGAATCTGCTCTTGCTGGCGCTGGGAGCTACTGAAGGTCTCTGAGCAAGACAGTTGCAAGTCAATTGCCCTCCGCTCTGTAGAGCCTCTGGGGTCAACACCAACTTCCAAGAATTACATGTGGGTCCTGAGGCCCCATCAGAATCCATGGGGAAGCTTTCAGTTCTGAAACCACCAATGCAGACTCCTGGCTACTTCTGTTGTATGCTGGGCCCTGGGGTGTCTTCTCAGAGCCTCAGTATCCCCACCAGTAAAATAGGAAGGAAGGTTTGTTGAGTTGGCACCCACACATCAGCCAATGCTGTTAAGCAATAGAAAAAAGAGCAATTCTTTATGGCTTATCCCTCAAATTCACTTGACAGGCTTCTGAAGAAAGACCTCCCAGGGTCAACAAAAGGGAAACATTCGACTCCTTGAGACCGGTCAGAAGAAAGGCAGCTCCCCTCACCACCGACATCCTTTGCTGTCCTTTTTTTTCCAGGCAGGTTGTCATGTAGCCCAGACTGGACTTGAACTCACTATGTGGCTAAGAATGACTTAGAGTTTCTGATCCTCCTTCCTCCACTTCATGAGTGCTGCTGTTTATAGACGTGCGCCCACCCAGAGACCTTGTTTCTATAGTAATTTTTTGATTTAGGATGCAGTATATACTCTATCCCTATAATTATGTATAATTATACCTCTACATAACTACTCATATATGTAATTATTCACATGTATAAGTGTGGCATACTGTTATAGATGCGTGTGTAATTGCCAAAGATGGCCGCAGGAAAGCCTTCTGTCACAGCTGGTCATCCATAATGGGACCCATATTTCTTCCGTTGGGAGAGATGTCTAATGCCCATTCACCTTGATAAATCTTATTAAGACATCTAACTCGCCTGCATCCAACAGTCTGAGATGGGAGTGAGTTACAGGACTCTTGGAGCAAACCCATAAAAAAGTGCTGCAGCTTCCACAGTGGCCCCAGACACATTTCTACAGGCCCAGAAACCCCGTGCCCTGAAAGGCAGCCATGCTGTTAGGAAGCTACGGTGACTAGTGTTACGTCAACTTGACGCATGCTACCATCGTTTTTGGAAGAGAGAATCTCAGTGGAGACTGGCCCATGGACAGGCTTATGGCTATTTTCTTGGTTGATGATTGATGTGAGAGGCAAAGCTCACTGTGGGCTATTGCATCCCTGGGCCGGTCATCCTGAGGGTTAGAAGAAAGCAGACTGAGCAAGGCGTGGGGAACAAACCAATGGGAAGCAGCACTCTCCCATGTCTCTGCTTCAGTTCCTGCCTCCAGGTCCCTGCCCTGAGTTCCGGTCCTGAGTTCTCATCCTAGCTTCCCTTGGGGATGGACTTATAAGCTGTAAGCTGAAATAAACCATTTCCTCCTGAAGCTGTTTATGGTCATGGTGTCTTATCACAGCAGTAGAAACCCTAACTAAAACAGAGGCCCAAATAGCCTCACATAGAGAGGCCTCCTGGAAAGGCCTCTGAACACACACAAGGCCCAAAGAACATGCGTTTTCAATAGGCCTGGGCCTCTGGTCTCTATTCCTGGCCACCATCCGACTGCAGTTATATGAGAGACCCCAAGACTTAACCCTCAGAAGCTCAGAGCTTCCTGAACCAGAGCATCACAGCTATGAGAGGTAATAAAACGGCGGTTGCTTGGGCCACCCATTTCCGCATTGGTGTGCGGCCACAGAGTGACAAGGACCAGAGATGCTCGGTAGCTGATGCTCCAGGCTTGCTGCTGATCCAGCCAGCCTGCTCTTCTCTCAGCAGCCACCAGCAGCTCAATGGGTGCACCACCAAGGCCTTATACACATCCGAACCCCAAGAAAGTCTGGCCTGTCATCCCCTGCCTCCTCCAGCAGCGGTCTCAACGGCGGACTTCCCCTCTCTGTTGCTTCTAGTCTCCTTCTTCCCATCTCCTGCCTCTTTGAGTCCCCTAGACAAACCACTCACACCCAAGCCCTTGTCTCAGGCCCTAGACAAAGGAAGGGAAACAGCTCCAGGCTCTGTGGCTGGTGATGGGAGAGCCGGAGAGCCACCAGCAACCAGCAGAAGCTGCCCTGTCCCTTCCCCTCCCTGCCATCTGTCCCTGTCTGTCTGTCAAGCAGGGTTACAGAGGAGGATTTACCTAGGCCTGTGACAACTGCCTTGTGGCTCCATGACAAGGCTCCCAGGGCAGGACCATCTTGAGGGATGGCAGGGAGGTGGGGAGGCTGGAGCAGCAGCACAAAGTGTGGGAACAGATGGGGCTTCCTGGGTACCGGGGCTAATTAAGACTCTCAGCAGCTCAGGGCCTGGGCCCCAGATAGTACCCATAGCCTCCAGGGGCTGAGCACACATGGCCGCACACTGGATCCCAGGGCCAGCAGTCTAAACTGAAGAGCCCAGCCCTGAGGGAAGGCTGGAGGGAGAGAGGCCATCTCTCCATCCTAGGCCCGGAAGCCATCATCAAATGAGAAAGCAGTTTCTCATTTCCACAAGTGGTCGTGCCACAGGGTCCAGGGCCCTAAAGGGGATCCAACGGATGGGAGGGCAGGGAATGAATGAAGGACTTCTCATGAGGACAACGCTGCCGCCACCCTGCCCCAGGTAACAGGACTGACCTTACATGATACATGTAAAGCTCTCAGACTGACTCTGGGTGCACATGTGTAAGAGTGTGCAATGTCTGAAAAAGTGTGTGTGTGTATGTTTGAGCCTGTGTATGAGAATGCGTGAGTATGCTTGCATGTGTGTGTGTGTGTACATTTATGTGAGTGTTTATGTGTGTGAGAGTAAGCATGTGAGTGTCTGAGTGTAACTGCATATGCAAGTGTTCGTGTGTAAGTGAATGTGCAAGTGTGTGTGTGTGTGTGTGTGTGTGTGTGTGTGTGTGTGTGTCTGTTATGCTAGGGATGAAACCCATGACCTTGCACATGACAGACAAGCGCTCTGTCACTTGAACACTGCCAGTAAAATTATAAGCAAGAAATAGTTCCCTGACACAGATCAACTATACACACCTCTGCCACAGAGAACTCAAGTAGCGTGTGTGTGTGTGTGTGTGTGTGTGTGTGTGTGTGTGTGTGTGTGTTTGCTTTTGCAGTGCTCACAATTGTACCTAGGGCCTCAGACATGCTGGCCAAGGACAGCCCTCCTGAGCCACAGCTGTAATCCCTGCATTTGTGTTTGTATGTGTGTTTGATCAAGGCAGTGTCCAGTTTGGAGTGTTTTATCTCTGAAAACCCCATGCATGTCACACTTGAAACATTAGCAAATTTTGCAGAATACATCAGTTCTCCTTTCAAATACAACCCCAGACCATAGAAACAGAATGGCTAACACATATGCTATTTGGGGATGGGGAGGTGAGTTTTTTGAGACAAGGTTTCTCTGTGGAGTCCTGGTTGTCCTGGAACTCACAAAAGTCTACCAGCCTTTGCTGGGATTAAAAGCATGTGCTACCATGAGCAGCTAGGTACGCTATTTTGTATGTATATGTATTCATGTGTGTGCACATGAGTGTGTGGGCACACATACAAGTATGTACAAAGTGTATGGAGGCCAGAAGCCAACATCAGGTGTCCTCCTCAATATCATGTCACTTTATTTTTGGAAACCAGGTCTCTCATTGAACCTGGGGCTCACCAATTCGACTAAGCCAGCTAGCTAGGTAGACCCAGCGATCGCCCTGTGTCCACTTTGCCAGCACTAGGATGACAGGCACACATGTCCAGCTTTTACATAGGTGCTGAGGGTTGAGATCAGGGCCTCATGCCTCAATTTACCAGCTGAGCCAGCTACACACCCCTGCTCTGTTAGATAAATCCAGGGTTCCCAGTAGCAAGCGATAGTGACAAAATAATTCTGGAATTAGATCCTTTCCGCAGCCGTTGATTCTATTTTGCCTTTATTCTATATTAGGGTGTGTGTGTGTGTGTGTGTGTGTGTGTGTGTGTGTGTGTGTGTGTGTGTGTGTGTGTGTGTCTTTAAGGCACAATGGTGATTTGGTGAAGGTTTGGGTTTGTTTGTTTGTTTTTTAGGGTTTTCTTTTTAATGTGTCTCTTTGCGTGTGTGCCTGTGTGAGTTTCCTGTGTACCATATGTGTGCAGGTGTCCTTGGAGGCACGAAGCGGGCATCAGATGCCCTGGAATGGCCTCACAGGCAGTTGTAAGCTGGCTGCTATGCATTCTGGAACCAGAACCTTCTACAGTAGCGATGCAGCTCTTAATCCCTGACCCATCTCCCCAGCTCCTATTGCTGTATTTTTTATGCACCTTTTTCTCACTTTCTAAGGTGTTTGTATGGAAAAAATTTAAACTGTTTGCCTCAAAATACTCCTTAGGCCTACATACACACAAACACATGCATGGGCACTTGCCCACATACATGCAAGCACACATACACACATGTACACCACACACACATGCACATATAGAGAGAGAACATTTCTTATGTTTGGGTTTGTAGGACTCTCAAATTCTTTTCCTTCATTTTTGTATTTGTTTTTTATGTCCCCAATCACAACCACACACTCTCCTCTCCTTCCATGCCTGCCACCCCCACCCCCTTCCCTGGGTACCAACCCACGTTGGCACATCATGTTGCATCAGGACTAAGTGCCTCTTCTTTCACTGAGGCAAGACACGACAGCTCTGCTAGGGAAACAGGATCCAAAGGGAGGCAACAAAATCCAAGTCAGACATAGCCCCTCCTCCAATTGTTAGGGGACCCACTTGAGGACCAAGCATCCCATCAGCTTCATATATGTAGGGAGCCTAGGACCAGTCCACGCATGTTCTTTGGTTGGTGGTTCAGTCTCTATGAGTTTCCATGGGCCCAGGTTAGTTGGCTTTATAGGTCTTCATACGCACGCACAAAACCCTCAACCCCAAATTTGTCCTGCCTGCAAGATGTGCAGGGATAAAGATGGAACAGAGATTGAGGGAATGTCTAAGCAATGACTGGCCCAGCTTGAGACCCACGCTGTGGGAGAGCTCTAACCTCTGGCCCTATTAATGATACTCTGATATCCTTGCAGACAGGAGCCTAGCATAACTGTCTTCTGAGAGGCTCAATCCAGCAGCTGACGGAAACAGATGCAAAGACCCATAACCAAACATTAGGCGGAGCTCAGGGAGCCTTGTGGAAGAGTTAGGGGAAGGGTTGAGGGAGCTGGAGGGGTCGAGGACACCACAAGGGCTCTCAATTTTAATGGATTCTAGAACTCTCTGTTCTGTGTCTTCTATATACACTTTGAAAATCCAGATGTAAAAATTGATTTATAGTCCTTGGGTTCTCATCCTTGGCTCCAAATTGAAAGGCATCCAAGTACCTAAGTATTTACTATCTAAATGATATTTCAGAAAGTGCTATTCTTTTGAAAGCAAAATGAGTCAGTGTATTTAAACACTTTAATGGACTCCCTAGTACCAGCCAGAAGACCAGGTTATCCCATCAAAGAGATCATCAGTATGAGACCAAAAGGAAGCACACTGCATGATAGCAACTGTCCCTAAGCTGGGATTTGAGGAAGCATGACCGTAAATGCTGAGGCTGTATTTCCAAGGGACTCCCAGGGGACCTTGGAAGCTCAGTGCAACGAACCGGGCCATTTTGAAAGGGAATAGCTGGACTTGGGAGAAAACAGCACATGCACGCATTTTATCTCTAGACAGATGTGATAAGGGAAGAAAAGGCTCAACTCCAAAGGATGGACCTAGGCCTAAACCTTTCAATTACTGTTTTCTATTAATTGTGTTTTTATATACATTATATATAACACACCATCATTCCACCTTTAAGAAGGGACATGTGGCTGGGCTGGGTGACATAAGGCTCTAATGCCAGCACTTAGGAGCAGAAGCAAGCAGTATCTATGAGTTTGAAATACCCAGCAAGTTCTAGGCCTGCACATAGCGCAACCATGTTTCAAAAAAAACAAACAAAAAACCCGATATCTTTCTGTTTGCAAAAATGTAAATATTTGGACTACTTTAAGCAATTCAGATATTCCTAGAAAAATATCATGTGATGTCACTTCTGTGTGAAAGCGGTCAAGTACATAGAGACAGAAGCAGAGAACAGGGCAGTGGTTTTACAGGGTCAAATGTTCAAAGAGTGAAAACCTGTGGTTACAAAATAGACCCACTCCAGAACCTTAACACATAACACTGTAACAAAAGTCGAGAATAATGAAATAGACACATCTTGGGTGTTCTCATCCTCACGCACACAAAGTGACTTGATCTTCTGACCAGGTTAACCACAGAAACCATTTCACAAAGCATATGCGTGTGGCACTGCCCTGTCCACCCTGAGTTTTCAGTCAGCTGCTGGTGTCTGTGGGGACTGGTTTCAGGGCTCTGCACAGATGCAGCTCATCCACCTCAAAGATTAAAGCCAGAGGGGACAGAGAGATGGCTCAGGGGTCAAGCTTAGTTGCTGCTCTTCCAGGGGATGTGGTTCCATTCCCAGCACCAACATGGTGGTTCACAAACATCCATGACTCCTGTCCCAAGGGATCTGATGGCCTTCTGGCCTCTCTGGGCACTTCAGACCCTTGGTGTACAGACTTAAATGCAGCCAAAATACCTATACATTCAAAATAAAAATAATTTTAAAAAATTAAAGCCAGGATCCACAGTGGAAAGTTCTGCCAAACCTGGGACAAACAGGGCTGTTTTAAAAGAAATGAAAAGCAATGCGGCTTCCTCGGGAATGAACAGACAGGCAACGACATCGTCAACAGCAGCTCAAGTCTTCCCCAGCTCAGCTGTGGTCAGCCAGCATCATTGACTCCACCCTCTTCCACTGCAGAGCTGATCTCTTAGAAAATCCTAAGTTTTTAAACATATGGAGAATATGGCCACTTCTCATGTTCCAATGCAGCCTCCATTGGGGTCACTGCTGTGGTCCTCAACGGCGGCCTTGCTGGGCCACAGGCCTTCCCATGAAGTTCCTTTAACCTAGTAGCAAGCCAGTCCTCTCAAAACCTACATCAGACCACGTCTGCTGTCTGCCCCGCAAAGAGTCCAGAACTCCTCTCCTGCATTCAGAGAGAAAGCCCAAGTGTTCCTTGGGCTCCCTGGCCCTGTAGGGTCTGCCCTCACCACGCCCTACCCCCTACCTCCTCTACTGCTGTTTTCTCTTTAGCTGATTCTACTCCATGTACATAAAACACCCATGTACCTCAAATATGCAGGAGCTTTACATTAATCTCTCCTCTCCCTCCTCTTCCTCTTGTGATACAGGCCTTGTGCATGCTAGGCAAATACTTGCTATAGCCTACACACACACACACACACACACACACACACACACACACACACACACACGAGAGAGAGAGAGAGAGAGAGAGAGAGAGAGAGAGAGAGAGAGAGAGAGAGAGAGAGAGAGAGAGCTCTTTCTTTGAGAGAGGATCTCACAAACTGCACAGACTGGCCTTATACTCACACTGTAGCATCCGGCCTCCTGAGCTGCTGGATCACTGGGCCTCCAGGCCTGGCTATTCACCTGTTCTCACGACTCTCCCTCACCTCCTGTGAAGTCTCACTCACACGTCATCTTCTCAATGAGCTGTGCCTGGCTAAAACTGTATCCTCCTCCACCGGTGCTCCCTTAACCCTGTGCTGTTCTACCCCATGATACTTTCCAACTTTCTACCTGTATACCAATAACCTATTTTGTCTTGTTTTAACAGAGAACTCTCCATGCGTATTGTACGCAGTCTCTCCTGCCTCCCATACACAGTGGGTAAGGACCAGGGAGGCAGGAATGTTTACATCCCCCAGAGGGTCAGCACCAGGCTGTGGCAGCCACAGAGTGAATAAAGTAATAAGTAGGTGAATGAATGTAAGGCCGGGAAAGGTATGAGATAAACACCAGCCTTTCAAGAATCTCTCCCGCCTCCCATCTTTATGAAAAAGATGTTGATGTGAAAGAATACAAAAGCCCTAATATACTGGTTCAAAGTCATAGGTCAGAACTTTCCCCCAAAGCCTTTAGACTCAGGCGTTAACAATGAAAGTAGACTTTGGTCAAGGATGTTCCCTGAGCTCAGCACAGGGAAAGAGGGTGTCAGTTCCCAGGAATTTGGGAGCGTACAACTTTGGTGCTTGTTTGTGATAACTATCCTGATAGCAGCTGGTGTCCTGCAGCTCTTGCCACCAGAGTGAGGCCAGCCCAACTGAGAGGCTCAGGCCCACACAGGACAGCTCTTACTGCAGACACCAGCACCTGGTCCTCTGACTGGCTGGCTATGCATTCAAGGTTTCCATGATCAGTAGCAAATCTCAGAAGCCGGGGCGTCATTATGTGTACACGGAAGGCAGAACTTGGGTGCCCTGTCTTCATGGACTATAGGTATGTCACCTTCAGGTACATTGATTAACTAGTCCATGTAACTAGGATAACTAGTCCATGTAACTAGTCCACCGACCAGTCCAGCTGGTCAGTTATTGGGGGGCCGAGGGGGGTCGCAACCTGTATTTAAAGACATGGGCGAGAGAGACGCAGAGCTCAAGCGAACAGTTGCTTGTCAAGAGCCGTTTATTGAAGGTAATGGCAGGCTTTTTAAAACCTGCTTTAGGGAGGGCGGGGGTACGCAAGGAGAGTAGTGGAAAAGTACAAAATCTTCTGGGATTGAGCCCCGGGAACATTTGCAAGGGGAGGGGTCTTCCAGGTGAGACAAAGCAGGATGTCTCTGTGGTTATCTCAGGATCAGATCGCTGTCTTCTCAGGACTAAGCCGGATGCCTTGCATACCTAATGAGTGGCCCAGCAGGATGTTTGCTGCAAATGCTGAATGGGTGGAGGTCGGCCTCAGGCCGTTTGGTCCCTGGCACATTGATATGTTTTTCATTAATCCCAAGTGTGGGATATGTATAGCAGAATATTTTATTCCATTGTGAACTCTGAGACCGTAGACTATGAAAACCTGCTTAGTCTTTGGTGTGGCTCAGCCCTACACGCATCTTTAATCCAAGAGCTTTATGTACACAGGATTTAATAAAATTAATCCTAGGTCAAGAGGTGGAACTAGAAACCAGCTGACAGGGATTAAGTAGAAAAGAGGGACTTAGAACTGAGGGCATTTAAGACAATGTGGAGAAAAAGACGTTCCTTAGCTATGTAGTGTTTTGGCTTTCAGCTGTTGGGTTTTTCCTCCTGGGCTCTTTGGTGAGCTGGCAGGCCTTTCCCTCCTGTGCTATCAGCTGAGCTAGCAAGCTTTTGGCCTTGGGACTTGGGCTTTTGACTTTTGGCTTTTTCCTTCTGGGATGTGAGCTGAGTAGGAAGGTCAGCTGGGTGTTTTCTTTGCTCTGTGAGCAAGCAAGTTTTTCTCCATAGCATCTGACATTTTCCTTTTTTTTTTTTTTTAATAACAACAGATATGGAGCTGCTTTAGATTGTCCACAGCAGCAGACTATTTGCCTTATGTGGGTTCTAAGAGGGGCGTGATCTTTGCCAGCTGCAGATTGTTTAATTCTGAGGACACTAGAGAGGGATGTGTGCCAGAACTCGGGGTGAGGTGGCAGGGCACCTGGAGAAGAAGACAGCTGCTGCTCTCCCTGCCACTGCCCACCACTGCCCACCACTGCCCACCACTACCCACCACTGCCCACCACTGCCCACCACTACCCACCACTGCCCACCACTGCCCACCACTGCCCACCATTGCCCATAATTGCCCACCACTGCCCACCACTGCCCACCACTGCCCACCACTGCCCACCACTGCCCGCCGATGCCCATCACTGCCCACCACTGCCCACCACTGCCCACCACTGCCCACCACTGCCCGCCGATGCCCACCACTGCCCACCACTGCCCATCATTGCCCACCACTGCCCGCCGATGCCCATCACTGCCCACCACTGCCCATCATTGCCCACCACTGCCCGCCGATGCCCATCACTGCCCACCACTGCCCATCATTGCCCACCACTGCCCGCCGATGCCCACCACTGCCCACCACTGCCCACCACTGCCCATCATTGCCCACCACTGCCCGCCGATGCCCATCACTGCCCACCACTGCCCATCATTGCCCACCACTGCCCATCATTGCCCACCACTGCACATCATTGCCCACCACTGCCAATGGTTTGTCCCGATGCTGCATTTGCTGTTGTATTTGATGGTTTGCTGGATATCCTGACTACAAAAATTGGATTTTTCCCCAAGAAACTCATCCCTGAGCACTAGGAAGTAGTCTAAAGAGACACATTCTGTCCCTTTCCCCTCTTTCTTTCTCTCCTACCTAGTGTTAGGGGGTTGGAAAGGAAGTAGAGGTACAAGAACCCCAATAAAATAGATTTTAAAAACTATATGCCTACAAGTGGCACACAGACGTAGGTCTTAAAATAGTGGAAAATCTGGATCCTAATGCTGTAGAGGAAGCATCAGGGTAAGAAGAGATGAATATGCTGTTGCAGGATGTGGGCGAAAGGTTCCCTGTGGCTGTTTCCACTGGGTTCTCTCCCACTTTGCTCCCAGAGGTAATTTTCTGTTTTTGCTTTGTCTTCCTGTATTCCATTTTTTAAAAAAGGTTGGGAGAATGGGTGAGCGATTGGAAAAGTTGCAACTGGATATACAGGGTTCTGAGGGGGGAAAATGGATGAAATAGGAAAACTAGAAGTGTCTCTCAAGTCTCTTGGTTTTGAAAGGACTGCAAAGTTGGCTGTGCAACTAGAGAGTTTGTGGGTAGAGATGGAAGCACTTGGGAAGCAATAGTGCCCTGGAAAAGGGAGACCAAAGGGTTCAGACCTGGTGGCTGAGAGCTGGACCTTTCCACAATGGCCATCATGCCCTGATTTGGGTACTTCCAGCGTCAAGTTCCCACAGCCCCTGGGCATGCTGGGGAGCCAGGAGGAACAGAAGGCTGTACAAGGTGAAAGGGTTAAAGAGAAACATCCCCCTTTTGAGAGAAAGGGTTGATCTTGAGCAAACTGAGCTGCCAGAGGAGCAGCCTGGGTTACAAGATTACCCCCATTAGCTTCCCCGGTAGCAGCCAGAAGCCTTAGGTAGCAAAATGCTCAGTGCTTCAATTGCAGTAAATTTGGTCATTTGAAAAGAACTTGTGAAAAAGCCACTAAAATCCCCAGAGCTCAAAATGGCCAAAGCATTAACTCTAATAAACAGGGTACTTTCTGCCAGAGAAGCAAACAGTTTCTGGTGGCAATGAGTTCTCTGAAAGAATGCCTAGGTGTCTTGAGGTTTATAGATGCTGTGGTAAAGAGTGTCACTGCACTGGTGAATGCAGGTCCAAGAGGGACATACAAGGTAACCTCTTGCTGTTAGGAAGCAGCTTTGGAGCGCTAGATCAAGGCTCAGCAGCGGAAAGTATGAGCCATTCCAGACAAGAGCAGCCAAGAGTTACAAAGTCATAGAAAACAAAACAAAACAAACAAAAACACTGATTTGAAAAGCATTTGGTTTGTTGATAATCTCCTTTTAAGAAAGCAACAGCTTCATTCATGTGAGAGAAAAGGCCATATTTTGGACAAAAAGGGGGAAATGTAGTAGGCGTTTTGGTGTCCTTAAAAACTCAGCTATGTTACGTAAACATGTTTCTGTTTTAGTCCCAGGTGTGGGATATGGGACTGTCTGAGATTGTCCACAGCAGCAAACTATTTGCCGGGTGTGGGCTCTGAGAGGGGGTCTTTGCCAGCTGCAGAGAGTTCAATTCTGAGACTCTGGAGAAGGAATAAATCCCAGAACCCAGAGAAAGAAGAGGAGGGAGCACTTGAAGGAAGAAGGCAGCTGCTGCTCCCCCACGGCTCCTGGTTGCTGCTGTTGTTGGAGATATCCTGAAATGAAGATTGGACTTCATTTCCCAAAAACCCTAAACAGCAGGAAGTGCTAAAGAGAACTACGCCCCCTCTCCCCACTAACCTCTCTCTCCTACCTGGTGTTGGAAGGGATTGAGGTGGAGAATGGAGGTAGAGGCATAATAAACCCCAATAAATAGATAAAAATATACACTACAAGGACCTAGTTTTCCTTGCAGTGATATGATTGATTGAATCACTGGCCATGTGACTAAGCTCAGAATCTGTTGCCCTCAGCCCTTCCTGTAGGCCAGGCTGCCACAAAGCCCCACTCCTTTGATCCCAAAGCTGGTCTATTTGGTGAACAACTCCTACCCTATGTCATTTCATCCCTTAAAATAAAACCTAGGGCATCTAAGAAGCTCAAGAATAGCAAAGATGGCTGGGCATGGTGGTGCACGCCTCTAATCCCAAAACTCAGAGAGGCAAAGGCAGGTGGATCTCTGTGAACTTGAGGCCAGCCTGGTCTACAAAGGGAATCCAGGATAGCCAAGGCTACACAGACAAACCCTGTATCAGAAAAAAAGAAAAGAAAAAGAAATACCAAAGACGGAATCTATGGGCACCCCAAGGCTTTAGCTTTCTCCTAAGAACCAGTAATTCAGCTCAATTCTTTACTATGTCATGGTGGCATCACCTACAAGGAGGCCCTTTCACTCATCTGGGGTCTTGCGAGGCCTTCTCTGACCCATATTGGAATGTTGACAGGCATGGTTTTATTCAGATCTTGTGCACAGAACCACAGCTGTTGAGAGGTCGTGGGTGCTGTGCTCCTGTCATTGCCAGAAGATGGCGTATTGCAGCACTCCTTCTGACTCTCTGGCTCCTACAATCTTTCCAGTGTGCTCCTTCCTGAGCCTCAGGAAAAGAGGCTGTGTTACATATGTCCATTTGAGGGATAGGCACTCCATGGTCACTTATCCTGTGGGTTTGAATTCTCTACAATAGTCCATTTACTTCACTGATACCAGGTAAGAGCTACATTTTTATCTCTGGCTGTAAGCATTAGGAAGGCAGCTGCATGTCGTATCAGTTTAACAAGATGGTAGTAGTATGTCCTCAGCCACGGGCTTTGGGCTGGCTCAGTACCAGAAAAGAGTTACCGCCTATTGAGCAGGCCTTAGGTTCACGCGGACAGCTGTTGGTTACACGTAAGATATTGGTGACACTATTGCAGCATTTCCCCAGCTGGTCACTATTGAAATTAGTAGGACTTACAGCTAGACATGGCTGTTGATAACCTTTCTTCCCCCAAGAGTTTTCCTAATACCTTATAACACTATGAAAGCCAGTTATCAGGGATGAGGCACCCACACCCGTACAGTTTGATTTCTCCAAGCCCTGCTGCTGAGGTGTATGCTATCTTCGACAATAATCTTATCTTCAAGTTCTAGCCTGTATTGTTTTCAGAATCTTGTAGATGACCCCTCCCACCGATGTAATTACTAGGAGGGAGGATGCTGAGCTGCTTGTGTGATACTCCGTGGTGTCTGGGTCGGGAAGAAACATCATCCCCTTGTACGAGGCAAAAGAAAATAATCGAAGAGTTCACCATAAAACAATATGTGGTACACACCGGCATTGGCCTCATACATCTTGTGTTTACAGTGTCTCTTTGATTGATCACAGACTGCACCTATACATTAATAGATACAGTTATTTTTGGCATTGCCAAGTCTGGAGTTACCATTATTCCCCCAGTGTCTAGCACACAGAAAATCTTTGTAAAATGTATGTTGTCAGGGAAATGGATCCTGCTGAGGATACTGGGCAGCTGCAGAAGAATGCCTGAGGCTGGGCCATTTATAGACAACATAAGTGCATTTCTCACTGTCCTGGAGGCTGAGCAATGCATGATCAAGATGCCCACACACTAGAGCTCGGGCTCTCTGCTTCCAAGATCAACACACCACGTGCTGCATCCTACAGACAACGGATGGAAAGGATAATGGGTCAGTGTGGGTACCTGCCCCGTCCCACGCAGCTCTCCGTTGTGCTATTTGTAGAGTCACAGCTTCCTCTACTGTCACACTGAGATGACATTTCAGTGAAAACTCCAGAAGGGACACAAAATGTAAGTCAGAGCAGGATAGAAACCTGATTTATCTTTGACAAAATGGATGCAATTAAGTGGCTCAGTGGTGTGATAAAAAAAAAAAATGGGTACTGTGTCTGGCAAGGATGCCTTGCTTGTGATGGGGGGGCATCAGGCACACAAGTAGAATGTTCCCTCTGCACTTGCCTGACACATGAACGCTCTTGTTCCCAGCTAGTACCACACCGTGGCCTCCTTGTTTCTGAGTTCACTAACAGGCTGTCCTCCCTCCTTCTGGTTGGGCTGGAATCTGGATGTAAAAAGGACATTTGCTCGTTGTCAGTGAATCTTCAGCGTCACCTATTGGTACCTAACACTCGATGAAGAGGCTGATCATTGTCTCAGAGCCGAGCTAGGGCCTAGGACGGTGGGCAGTGAGGCTCGCAGAGGTGTACAAACAGAGCCGCTGGCCTTCCCTTCTAGGAAAGGGTTTAGTGCCAGCTAAGGGGGACAGGCTTCTTAAAGGAAGAGGGTGGAGACACAGTGCAGGATGTGGCGGGAGGGAGGGCGCAAGCCAAGGCTGGAGTATGCTTACGGAATGGCCAGCATATCTGGGTTGGTGTTCAGAGACTAGATGGGGCTGAGATGACCCTGACTGACTGACTGAACCAGTGATGTTGTACCCTGCATATGCTTAGTCCCCAAGCCCTAGGCGGATTCTAGTTCACTGTGGGTCACCAGCAATGACTACCTGTGTGCGCTTTCCCTGTGAGCTGGGCTGGTCCGTGGTGTCACCCAAATGGCGGAAGGATCCCCAATGGCTTTGATTATTTTCCTGTCAAAGAATGGAAAATATAGAGGTTGGGCTTGCAATTCTGAATTGTAGAGACGAGGTTCCCCCACCCTACCTCCAGTGCTACTGGGGAGCAGGACAAGCAACAGGTCTCCAAGAATGCTTCAAAACAGGGTTCATCCAGACAGCAGTGAGTTCTACTGGAAGACAGAGCAGGACAGGATACTAACATATGAAAAGGTCCCGACACCCTAAAGATGCTGGCACCAGCTTCCTAACCCAGAAGCCTGTACCATGGCTGCAGAAAGTCTACCATTTCCTCTCATGCTTCACCGGAGGCAAGAAACAAACGTTAAAACAATTACTTGTGAATGACTGTGTATGTTTCTGTCATCTAATTACGTAATCTGCCCAGGTGTTTAGCACCAAGAACTCGGTGCTTTAATTGGAGAAAGTTAAGGACAGAAACTAATTAGCAGCCATAACCCAAACCAGAAGTCTAATGATATTAACCACAAGTCACCATGGCTACCAGGAACCTTTACCACCATCGCTCACCTTCTAAACAGAGGAGGACACGCATTTTTAAGCTCTTAAATGCTGACATTCAACACCAATGCCAGGCAACTTTGGTTCACAGTGTCAAAGAAATGCAAAGAATTGTGAATATGAGGCAGTGCAGAGCGATTAATTGAATGGACACTTTATCTGTGCCTCCTTCTCGTGTGTGTGTGTGTGTGTGTGTGTGTGTGTGTGTGTGTGTGTGCACATATGCATGCATCTGGAAGCTGGAGGGTGACCCTCGTGTCCTCAGGAGCCTACCACCTTGTTTTTTTGGGCTGGACATTACCAAGTGAGCTAGTCTGAGAATCCCAAGGATCCTCCCATCTCGGCCTTCCAGCAATAGGTTTGCAAATGTGGCCCATTTTGTTTTTGTTTTTAATGTGGGTTCTGGGGACCAAACTCCCCGAGCTTGCAAGGCAAGCACTTTACCAACTGAGCTGTCCCCCCACTTCCTCAGCACTCTATCTATGTATTTGTATTTGTTTGTTTATTACCTATTTATCGTGAGTATGTGTTTGTGTATACCCACATACCACAGCTCCAATGTCCAGCTGCCACATTTACCTGAAGGGCCTTCTCTCCTACCAGGTCCCTTTGTCTGGTATGTAGCACAGTCAGTCTGGCCTTGGACTCCCTATGTATCTCAGGCTAACTTCCAACTCTTGATCCTCCTGCCTCAGCCTTCCAAGAACTGGGACTAGAGGCATGTGCCTCCACAGCAGGCTCCAGGCCGAGTGGTAAGCATGACATCATTAAAACTGTCTAAAAGTTGGTTCCCTTTGTTCCCCTCTTACTGAGGAGGACCCAGAGACCCTGGAACTCTCAAAGAAGCAAACTGATTGTTATGACCTGAAACGTCTTCTAGTGTTCCCCTCATTCAATCCTAGTTTTCCTCACAAAATGGAAAAAAAATAAAGTCATACACACACACATACACACACACACACACACACACACACACACACACACATGCACATACACATACATCCTAATTCCAAAGTGGCTGCTGAATTGTTGGGTAACAAACCCAAGAGGCTAGTGTTTTTATTGGAGATTTTTCCGCTTGTACCCTTGGTTTCCTTCTAGAATGTTCCATTTCTATGGCATTTACTTCAGAAAACTGCCAGCATGAAAACGCAGAAACAGAACACACGGTATTGGCCTGCTTTATTTTGCTGTTCATGGCTGTAAACGACATTAGACAATTTTAGCTCTCTGGTAATCTGACATTTTAAGTGACTAATTAGCTGCATGTGAAAGTGGATGGAAAGCCAGAATTAGGTTCCAGAGAAAGACAAAAAGAGACTCTCTATCACAGACCAGGAAACTCAAACACATATCTTTTCAAACTTGTTGTGACAGAAGTGTGCTGCGTTTAACCCTTCATTCCCTGGCTAACTCCACTTCCTTAGCAGGGCCAGCCAAATACTCAAACCTGGGCCCCACGAGTAAAGAACCTCAACCTGTTATTTTGAGCTCCAGTTCACCTCTGATTTTGTTCCTTATTCCCCACTTTCACCATTTCCCATCAACTCCCTCAGAAAATAAAACAAAACAAGCAAATGTTTAAGCAAAACTCTTCAAAGGAAAAAAAAATATAACAGTTTGCATAAACCAGTATTTTTTTTCTTCAGGGGAAAAAAAATAACTGGAGAAAAAGTATTTTTATTCCATCTCCTAGAACGCAAAGGGACTCTGCCTCGGGAGGACACGCCTGCGGCCCCAGGACTGGCCCCTGAGAGGCTGCGGCTTGGAAACGGGAGTGAGTAAATAAACCGTGTGTATGTGCGATGCTCTCTCTCCACAGCTGCGTCAGGTAGGGGTTTGTTTACGTGTTTTCCTCCCATACTCTTTGTTTGACACTGGGCTTTTCTAGCTAGCTATCAAACGTTGCTCATGTTCAAGGGTTAAAATAATGGCATCATTATGGGCCTATTCCGGAGGAACAGGCCAAAGAGACCCACAGCGGACTCACCGCAGCTGTCGGGAGCCACCTCCGGCCACCGGGGAATTTGCTTATTTCTCTACCACACTAACCCACCTTGATACCAGGGACAAAAACACACCCACTGCATTCGGGCCCTGTGCTAAGAATAATTGTCACCAATATTGATTGGCCCTTGGGGACTCGGCTGAATTTAAAAATTGCAGACTGTGAAATTCCCAGGTGAGGTAGCCTCCCTGTGATTGGGGCTTATTTGTGACATGTTCCTATGTTTAAACTTACCTGTGAAAACTGTGAAATTAATAACCTCGCGTTGGGTACAATATGGTAACACGCCCTGCTGCAGCACGGCTGGTTTTGTTCTTATTGTTTTCAGGCTGGTTCCAGTCTCCACCCCCTGGCAATTGTCTGAAAATGAAACCTGCGTGCGTTTACTCCCCGGCATCTCACGTTCCCATGGTTTCCGGGGACTGTGAAAACGAGGGGGTCTCTCTCCTCCTTTTGCTGGGCCGTGGCTTTCCAGCTGGTTCTAGGACCTAAGAAGGCTGGTAGGCGGCCTGGGTGTGGAATGACCTCAGCCCCGCAAGCTCCATTTCTGCCCTGTGAGGACGGTTCAAACTTAACAGCTTTCATCTGCACTCAAACCAGTGACATGCGCTGATGCTATGGGCGGCAAAGTTCACACATGTGGGAGGACAAAAATTCCAAACTTGTGCTGAGAGTAGTTACAGCTGGGGAAAAAAAAGGCGGGGGAGACACTAACCCCGCTCACACTAACCCCGCTCGGGCTTAGGCCTCTCAAAAGGGAAGAGCTTTATGTCACACACACAAATGTGCGTCTCTGCTGAGGAAACTCCCAGAGAACCCCGGGCCTGGCTCCTTGGCACGATTAAAAACTGCTGAAGACAACTTCAATTCTGCTTCCTGTGTGCCCTGAAGTTCTCTGTGAGGGGCACTAGTGTCATAAGCCTTGCGAAAACTCTGCTTCCTTCCTCTTTACTCTGGTTCCCCCTCCCTCGTGATAATTTTGGGGAGGGAAGCCGTAAGTGATGTATTTTTTAAAGATATATAAGAAAAATGAAGCAGTCGAGGCAAACAGTAACCAGCCCTTTGTTTCGCAGTCCTCTGACCTTGTATTTTCTCTGGTGAATCTCCATACAGTAAATCTGCTGCGGACTACACAGTCAGCTTTGGTAACTAGAATTGTAATCAGGTATTTAAAAAAAAATACAGCTGCTGAAAATAAACAGCACACTTGTATCCCTCCCATGCAAATATGTACATAATTCCTCCTTTGTGTCTTAAAGTGGAAACTCAGTAAAAACAAACAAACAAACCAAACCAAACACCATTAATATTTACCTTTATATTTCATGTTTAAAGAACTCATTTTCCTGCTCAATTTTTTTCAAGTTTGTCTTAACGCCTGCCTCCTCAGGAGACGCTCAAATACAGCTGCTTTGGTTTCTTGCTGTCTTGTACTTTGAGAGGACAGACTGGTGTTATAATAATTATTATCGTTGTTTAACATTTATCTTTTATTGTCGTCTAGACTGTCGAAGACTGAGCATCATATTTTTAAAGACATAAGAAAAAAGAAGTAGTCAAGGCAGACAGTAACAGTATCGTAAATATAAATTATAGCTGATGAACACGCGCAGGGTGTGAGAAATGCGAAGGCAGCACGCACTACAATTTGCTTCATTACCCACACTTTCAAAATAGTCCTTAATATTTTGACTACTTTGCTCGACTAATTGAGCAAATATGCTTCCATTGGACCAGAGCAGAGCAGAAAGGCAGGCCAAAGCCTCTGAGCCACAATTTAATTTACATAGCAATTTAATGTGTCTTCAAATAGGGCCCTTCTTGCTTTTTACTGAAAATAAAGCCTAAGAAACAAAGATAAAGTGGGTGGCTAATTGCCTGGGAATAAAACTGTCTGTGGCAGGGATATTATAGGATCTATGTGTTTGGGGATGTTTTGTCTCAGACCAGTGAGCAGCGTGGCGGGCAGCGTGGTGACTCTGGTTTAACAACAGTATGCTCTATCTTGAAGTTTGCTAGGAAAGTGTATCTTAGGTAATCTCCCCCCCCCCCCAAAATTTCACACACACAAATGATAGCATATGAGATGATGTATCTGGTTTTTTGTTTTGTTTTTGAGATGATGTATGTGTTAACTGGACTGATTCACAATATATATGTTTATCAACACACTTTCTATACTTAAAGGATATGTCACTTTTGTTTTGTTTTGTTTTGTTTTTTGAGACAGGGTTTCTCTATGTAGCCTTGGCTGTCCTGGACTCATTTTGTAGACCAGGCTGGCCTCGAACTCACAGAGATTCACCTGCCTCTGCCTCCCAAGTGCTGGGATTAAAGGCGGGTGCCACCACTGCCTGGCAAGGATATGTCACTTTTGTCAATTACTCTTTGATAAAGAAGTGCTTTTTAAATAATGAAAAATGAACTGTTTCAAAACTAATATGGTGTGTGTGTGGTTTTGTTATTGTTGTTTATTTAGTTTTGTGTTTCAGGCCAGCTCTCACTCTGTAGTTCAGGCTGGCCTGGAGCTCACTGCATAGCCCAGGCTAGCATGGATGTCAGGCTAACCATCCCACGCAGTGCTGGGATTCTAATAGAAAAATATGGAACGCTTCACGAATTTGCGTATCATCCTTGCGCAGGGGCCATGCTAATCTTCTCTGTATCGTTCCAATTTTAGTATATGTGCTGCCGAAGCGAGCACAGTGCTGGGATTCTAGATGTGAGCCCCAGATGGAAGAGCAGTTTGAGGCTGTGAACACAGTGCTGATTTAAGTTGTGGGGCTTTTGTTTGTTTGTTTCATTTTTTTTTCCTGAAGAAGTTATTTTCTTATTTGGTCTGCTCCAGCTTTCCCCTAAAAATGGGCCATACAGAAACTACAGACCTTACAACAGGCTGGCAGTCTCTGCGCCACCACGGCCACATAAGGAGGTCCCCAGGCAGCAGAGGACACTGGATTTCTAAAGCCAGCTGAAGCCTCCCACTGGGGTATCTTGTTTGCAGTCACCTCTTGCTTTGCGTGGCGTTGAGAGCAGAAGGAACGAGGGCAGACTGACCTACGAGGCGACCTTAGGGAAATCCGGAATGTTGAAGCCGTCATTCATCTAACCAGGAAGCACATAGACTTTGTGTTCTAGAGCATTCTGTTGAGCCTGGGGGCTGCAAGACATGATTCCCACAAATGAGCCCGACGCTGTTGTCTCTGTCACCACAACCTTGTGGTTAGGTGTGGCTTGAAGGAAAAATAGAAACGGAAGAAGGACTGTGGACACAGCATAGTGGTGGAGCTCTGGCCTAGCTGTGTGAAGTGCTGGGTTTTCCTCATTACTATAAAACTAAAATAATAATAATAACAATAACAATAATAATAATAATAATAATAATATAGAAAAGGAGCCGGGCCCTTCTCACGTTTGGGAGGTGAATGGCTTGACCGTAAGCACAGTGCGCAGACATTGCCATCAGGAAGAGTCAGGGAAAGCCATGCCCCCATATCAAGGCAGCGCTGGAAAGCAGAGCACGTGGCCTACAGACTCACCCTCAGAGCCTCCTAAGCAGGCTGGAAAGGGTCATTCATCTGGGGTTTCTAGTGCATGACTCACGTGAGCCTCACGTACTTGCCTGGAGGTCTTCTCAGCTATGCTAGTTAGCTAAAAAGGCCATCAATGTTATCTACTTAGGAGATGTTTATCAAGTGCGCAGGAGCAGAGTCCACACATCGCCTGTGGAGAAGGCGACAAGGCCACAGGTGGCCACTGGCTCGGAGGCTCTATGTCTTGCGGACACCAAGAAGAGGGAACAAATGTTTTGTTTTGTTTTGTTTTGTTTTTGAGGTCATTTCCATTGCAATGGCCTAGCCCAGGAGGCCCGGTCACACAGGGATTCACCAGATAAAATACAGCAGACCTATCTAAGTTTAATTCCAGATAAACAGTGACTCTCTTGGTATAAATATGTCCCAAATGCTGCACTGGACATACTCAAAAACGTATTTCAGAAACCATCAGTTCTCACAAATCTCCCTAAACTCTAAAGGAAAACAATATAAAAACAATGAGAACCAGCTCTGCAGGATGAACACAAGCTAAAATGGTGTCTGCTGTGTGGCTTGCAGTGCACTGCGGGTGCAAACCTCTGGGACTCTCTAAGATGGCCTCCAAGCCGGCTGCCTGCATTTTGACCCCTCCACTGGGAGAAAGTGGAGCCATTCCTAATTCTCCTGAGATGACTAAAAGTCACTTGTTCTAGAAGCCCTAGTTTGCTTTCTATAGGTGTGAGAAAGCACCAAGACCAAAAGCAGTTCATAAAGGAAAGGATGTGTTTGGCTTTTTGGCTTTCGCATCCCAGTCCGGCACTGAGGGAAGAAGTCAGGACAGGAACTCAAGCAGGGCAGGAAGCTGGAGGCAGGAGCTGATGCAGAGGCCGTGGAAGGTGCTGCTTACTGGCTTGCTCCCCATGGCTGGCTCAGCCTGTTTTCTTACAGAACCCGGGACCAGTCAGGGGTGGCAGCACCTACTGTGGGCTGGGCCTGCCCACACCAATCATTAATCAAAAAAATGTCTACAGACTTGCCTACAGGTCAGTGTGACAGAGGCGTTTACTGAGGTTTCCTCTTCCCAGATGATTCTAGCTTGTATCAAGTTGACTAAAAACTAACAAGTACATCAGAGTAATGACTCCCTAAAAGATGATGAATTCGGATTCTGCTCGTGTCTGTGCGGTTGTACTGACTCTGCTGTTCCTAGTGGACTTCACTGTGTGACAAACAGAGGTTAAAGATGGCTGCCTGGGGCCTAAGGGCCATTTCTGTCCCAGGTGGTTATCGGTGAGCCCCTTTTGAAGCTTATGTGTCCCCTCTTATGTGAGTGTTTACAGGGGATTTTTTTTTAACTATTTTAACTTTACCTACATTTCCAGGAAGACAATACAGTGTTTAATTCCATCCATATTATTTTTCTTCATTTAAAGGTCTGAAAATATAAAGTGGAATATGTCTCGCCAGGGAAATAAAGGAGTTGACGGGCTCCCTCTTCTGCGACAGTCTTTTCACCCACAAGTTTTCCTGTCTTCCACCCTTTTCCTTGAGAAACAGCACCACCTTCTGGCTATTAAGGGCCACAACATCTGTCAGTGAGAAAACCTGACTAGTTAGGTTTGGTTAACAAGACAGACATTGAGAAGAGGGAACCTCAGCTGAAGAACAGCTTGCATCCGACTGGCCTGCGTTTTCTTAATCAATGATTGCTATAGGAGGGTCGAACCCACAGGTGAGTGATGCCATTCCTGAGCAGGTGTATAAGAAAGCAAACCGAGCAAGCCACAGGGAGCAAGCCAGTAAGCTACAGTCCTCTGTGCTGCCATGCCGGACTCAAGGTTCCTGCCTTGAGCGCCTGCCTTTGGCACCCCGATGATGGGACATTACCCAAAAGCCAAGTAAATCTTTTCCTCACCAGGTTACTTTTGGTAGTGGTGTTAATTATGGCAACAGAACCAGTCCAGAGTTACACAAAGTTGTCTTATTGCATTTTACACCACTCCTTGGGAGTGAATTTCCACACTTTTCATTAATAGCACCCTGACACCCAGGCCCAGAGTCAGCAGAGCTGAGGCAGGTTTGCACGTGCCACCTGTAGATTGTCCTCCTCCACAGACAAAATAGTAGCAGCCTAAAAGACAAGGGCTTTTCTCTCAGCACGGCGCTGCCGTCAGCACCTGGGGCTGGATGGAAAGGCCCACTGACATCTATGAAATAAGATCTGCACATGGAAAACAGCTCTGTACTTGCCAGCCATGCTTGGTGACCACACTCCGAGTCACTGGCTACAGCTGTGTGCCCTAGGGGTGTGTTACAAAGTACTGTTTCTGAGGGCTGACTCCTCCTTCACACCTGATGGAAAACAGTTAAAACACCCCCTTCAGTGATACCCCAAACTCATAAGCTTGCTTGGTTAGGAAAAGGAGCACATGGAGGTTATGGGGGTGCATCCAACAGGAAAATGACATTGTTCCCTGCTTATTGATGAAAAAAGAAGGCAACATCTCTTGTCCACACCGGAAAGGCTTAGGGAGTATGTCTCCTGTTTATGACCACGTATACTCAAATAATCTGGGAAAGAAATTGGGGCTTCTGTTCCTGGTTTCCTCTATTCCTTTTTACATAATTCTGGCACGCAAATATGAAATAACTATACACACACACACACACACACACACACACACACACACACACACGGTGCTGGACCCTGAATGCTGCCATAGCAACTTGCCAAGCAAGAAGTGCAATAATCGCATGACTGTTACCAGGTAACCAACTACTTCCTGAGTGAATTTAAGGCATGTCCCACAGAAGGAAATTCCATGTCTGATACTGTAATCCTGGTCAAAAGCCCATGACTAGGGAGTTCACAGGATAGAACCTATTACTGTTATCTTACTAACTGTTCATATTGTCAGATTGCCTTCTGAATGTTTATGTTTATATCCACAGACCTGGATGCTCTTAACCTTGGTCTGAGAAGCTTCTTTTTGCAGCAGCCAATGGAGAGTTGATACACGGCTGTCAAAGTGCTGAGGGTGACAGAGTGGGCACTTAGCCCCTAACCATCACTTAGGTTCACCACCTCTTACACACACTAAGGTTCAGGGAACATTTCGAAAGAGAAGGTAGAAAGAACGTCAAAGCTGGAGGATGGGCAGCAGTGCTATAAAATGCTGTCATCTAGACGTGACATGGCTATCAAACTCATGAATTCACAGCACCTGTGGTGACCTGCTGATGACCTATCAAGATCAAGCTAGCCCAGATTCCAACAGAGGTGGGTGGTGTGGTAGTTATAGTTTCTATCGACCCAAGCAGTTTGAGGAGCAAAGGGTTTATTTGCTTTACGTATCCTACTGAAAGAAGCCAAAGTAAGAACCCACGCGGGGCAGGAGCTGGTGCAGAGGCCATGGAGGGGGCTGCTTACTGGCTTGCTCCTCGTAGCTCGCTCAGCCTGCTTTCTTATAGAACCCAGGACCAACAGCCCAGGAGTGTCCCCACTCAGAATGGTCTGGGCCTTCTCACAATAATCACTAATTAAGAAAATTGCCCACAGGCTTGCACACAGCCCAATCTTAGGGAGGCATTTTTTTTTCAGTTGCTCCTCTTGGATAACTTTAGCTTGTGTCATAAAACTAGCCAGGAGCTTGGGTAGACACCAGGTCACACCCCTTACTGAGGAGCTAAGGACAGTTGGTAGATGCCAGCGAGGGGAGGGAGAGTCACTCTCTTCTGAGGGTGTGGTCACTGGTACGTTTCCCATGCTCACTCTAGTAGGCGGCCCTACTTTGTACCCAGGCACATATGTACAGCACTAACTGGACTTGGTGGTTTATGGGGAAAAAAACAGACATGAAATTGGGAGTGGGGTTGTTGGAGAAATATGAAAAGAACTGGAGACGGAGGAAATAGGAGTAAATATGATCATATTTCATTATATATCAGTATGAAATTCTCAAGAATGAAAAAGTTAACTATATATTTAATTAAATATAGTTAACTATATATGTAACTAAATATATGTTTATATTGATTAAATTGATTTAAATAAGTTGATTTTTTTAATTAATTAAATATATATTTTTTAAGTGCTGGCTAATTTTATGTGAACCTGAGAGTACTTTTGAAGAGGAAACCTCGACTGAGAAAATGCCCCCACCAGACTGACCTGGAGACAAACCTGTGGTGCATCTTGTTGGATGATACATGTGAGAGGGCCCAACCTATTGTGGGGTGGTGCCACCCCAGACCCATGGTCCTAGGACATATAAGAAAGCAGTCTGAGCAAGCTGCAAGGAGCAAGCCAGTAGGCAGCACCCCTCCATGGCCTCTGCACCGGCTCCTGCGTCCAGGTTCCTGCCCTGACTTCCCTCAGTGACAGACTGTAATGGAGAACTGAAAGCCGAAACAAACCCCTTGTCCTCGTGCTGCTCTTCTTCAAGAGAATCCATAAGATATGTAGTGTGTGAGTGTGTGTGTGTGTGTGTGTGTGTGTGTGTGAGTGTGTGTGTGCACATGTGCATGTGTGTGTTATATAATATATATCTATTCTACCCACATAAAACAGGAACTTCATAAGTTGGAGTTTAGACATATCAGAGACAATAGCTGAAGTTACTCTGGGACAAAGCCCTCTCAAAGAAACTGCTCACAAGGGGGAAGTGCTGGGGACCGTTAGTGCAGACAGGAAAAGACCAGATTGAACAGGACACCAAGATGACTCGACTCCCTCAGGAAGGAGAAGTTGCGATATTACGTGTGAACCGAAAGGCAGATGCCGGAAGACCAAAGTAATAACACGTTGCACAGGGCTGGAGACGCAGCTCAGTGTAAGGAGTGTTTGCCTGGCAAGTATGAGGCCTTGGAATCAATCCTCAGTGACACACAGGAATGGTGGCATAGGTCTGCCATCCCAGCACTCAGCAGGTGCAAGCAGGAGGATCAGAAGTTCAAGGCCATCTTTGACTACACAGACACTCACAGGCCATCCCAGGCTACATGGGATCCTGTCTCAAAATGATGGTGATGACGACGATGACGACGATGACGATGATGACGATGACGACGATGACGACGATATATCATATAGAGTGATAAAAAAATCATTTAAAAAATAAATAAAATAAAATAAATTTTAAAAAAACTTTTATATCGGGAGGAAAGTGCTGCGCAAGGCTGCTAAATTGGGGCCAAGCCAGATCTCAGGAAGAAACTCCTGGCCATTGCTAGCCAGTTTTGCAATAATCAGAGCTATATGTCAGCTCTGTGGTATCTCAGGACCTGAGACGGGAGCGAGAAGAAGGAAGGGAAGGGAGACACCGCGGACACACCACGGAGCAGCCTCCAAGGGTGAAGCAGAGCAGAAAAGCAGGGCCACCTACAGGGTGCTCTACAGCAGTGGCCATCTCTCTCCTTCTTTCTCCTCACCTTCACCTAGCCACGCCTCCCTTCTGTGGTGTCTAATCTGTAGCGGGCTAGGACAGCAGAGCATCGGACGTGGTTACTATTGTACATAAAATAAGAGTTACGAAGCTGGGGCTGCACACTAAGCAGTTCTGTGGTGTCACGAGCAAAGTGTGCCGTGACGGCTCTCTGAAACAACTTCTTCTTCTCCTTCTCCTCCTCCTCCTCCTCCTCCTCCTCCTCCTCCTTCTTCTTCTTCTTCATGGGTGTTCTCAGAAAGCCCCCCCCCCCACATTTTAGAACGTACATTCACTCAACTGTTCATTTCCTTGAAAGCAGATAAGGTACTTAACTGAATCCAAGGGATTTAAAACTCACGTATGCTTAGCCAGGGTCACCAGTCTGTGCGGGTGTAGCAGGAAGTAAGTGTGCAAGGAACTGCAGGGTTGAGAAGGGCCCGTGGGTTCCAGTTCACTGTCACGCCCCTATGCATTGCATAATGGCATCCCGAGATTTATCTTGGAGGAGCCATGGGGTTAATGAGACCTACAAGTCCACAGTAACCGCACTGCCTCCCCTCTGAGCAGCATGGCTCTGCCAAGACACGCCTTGTGAAAATGCTGTCCCTGCTCAGAGTCCTGGAGGCCGAGGCTGAACAGACTCCTTGCTTCTGTCAGACTTCTCTTATGCATCTAGAAAGAGACACTCTTTGCTCTCTTTTCAAAACTGGGCCACACCTAACCCAGACTGAGGGACGAAGGCGGGCCTTTTTTTTTTAATAAATCTTTTTTTAATAATTTAATTTCATTTTATGTGCGTTAGTGTGAAGGTATCAGAGTAGCCAGAGTTACAGACAGTTGTGAGCTGCCATGTGGGTGCTGGGAATTGAACCTTGGTCCTTTGGAAGAGCAGGCAGTGCTCTTAACCACTGAGCCATCTAAAGGTTGTTGAGACTGTGGATTGGCATCCACGCCTGGAAGCCAACTGTGAGAACTTCCTTTTCATTTTGTTACTAAGACATTAAAATAAAACCTGCAGGACCTGTGGGGCTCGCCCAGCACTAGCCAGGAGACTAAGTTTTCCCTTCTCACCACAAGCCTTTGAAAAACAAATTGCTCTCATTTGCTTGCTCACTGCTCACACCAACAGCATGAGGCTGGGGTGGAGGAAAGTTTAGCCTTCTACATGAGACACACTGAGTTTGACCTCTGGTTATGTTCGTAGCCTTGACATTAGGCTCTGACCTTCAAGGGCCAAGGGAGGTCTACATGTTGGTGACAATAAACCACTGTTAGGCAGTGTTTCCTGCTTGGAAAACCCAGCATTTATGGACTACATTCCTTGGGTTACAGGAAAGTGGGGCTTGTTTACTTGGAAGTGGGAGGCTGTGTGTACATGCACGTGGAGGTCAGAGGTCAGTGTCAGGTGCCTTCCTTCTATCACTTCTCCCTTGTGTTTTTTGAGGCAGGGTCTCTTTGTGATTCTAGAACTCACTCGTTTGGTTAGACTGCCCAGCCTGTGGGCTCCAGGGATCTGCCTGTCTCTGTCCCAGATCCCAGCACTGGGGTCATAGTTGTGTGCTGCCTGAGAGCTTTCACAAGGGTTCTAGAGGCTCCGAACTTGGGTCCTCACACTCACATAGCAAGCACTTTACACTATGCTCCCTAGAGGCAAGTTTTTTTTTCAAATATGTTCTGTCTGTGATTTGTTAAGTTGGTCAATGCAGAACCCAATGGAAGAGGGGCAGTCATACTTTAGCACCTGATTGAAGATGAATAAATAGGTGAGTCTGGTGGTGCACGCCTTCGGACCGATCTGAGCTCGAGGACAGCCTGGTCTACATAGTAAGTTCCAGGCCAGCCAAGGCTATATATATCAGCCCATGTCTAAAAGAGTATATATATATATATTTCCGTAACTAAGTATTGCTTATGTGTGTTCCATAAGAGTTCCGTAAAGAACATAATCTGGCTCTCTAGTCTCTGCAGTTCACATTTGAAATTCATTAGCTTTGAGTCAATAACACAAAGAGACAGAAGGGAGCGCTGTTCCCTAATAGAAAAGGAGCGCTCTCTCTCTCTCTCTCTCTCTCTCTCTCTCTCTCTCTCTCTCTCTCTCTCTCTCTCATACACACACACACACACACACACACACACACACACACACATACACACACACACACAGGCTGGATGGCTCACACAACAAAAACACTTTTGTTCACAATTAAGGACTAAAACTCTGAACTTAATGAATTCATAGGGCTGGCTTCTTAACAGAAGGCCTCTCACTGGCTAATGGGTGGTATCTCCCTTCTCATCGTCGTCCTGTGCATGTGCCCTGGCCTGGAGAGACAGCCCAGTGGTTATGAGTCTTTCAGAAGACTCTGGTTCAATTCTCAGCAGCCACAGAGGGGGTCAAACATTGTGTAACTCGTTCCAGCCTCCTTGGGCACCAGGCATGGTCATGGTACAAAGATACAGGTAAAACACACACGCACATACCACCAAAATAAACAAATCCCTTTCTAAAAGTCACATTAATTAGCGCCGAAACCAATAACCTCATTTAACCTCTTTAGAGATTATATATCCAAATACAGTCACATTCTAAGATTATGGCAGGTTGTAGCCTCAGCATATGAAGGAGGGTCAGGGTGTGGCTCAACACACAGAAGGGTCTCTGTTTTCAGTGTTGTTAAGCTGTTAAACGACACGGGCAGACATCCCTAAGCTGCAGTGCTTTGATTCAAGGCTGTCAGGCATTGCAAGAAAGGGAACCCGAGAGACTGTACTGTGAACCTCACATTTGACTCTTTCTAGGCTGTCACTGTGTGGTTTAATTCTCTCTCCAAGCTCATCTACAGCCTCAGTGGCCACAGCTCCCAGTGAGCCTGGTGGTCAAGAAGAGAGCTGCTAACTGCCTGGTGCAAAGCTGGAGTGTTCCGTAGGTTAGCCACAGTCAACACATTTCCTTTCTGCTTCCTGTGTTTTCAACATGCAATGAACTTAGCAAGAAACATCTGCAGGCCAAAGCACTTTTCAATTGTGTTTCCTTTTTGCATGTGTGCCTCTGTGTGACTGTGTATGTGTGTGCGGGGTGTGTGGCACGTATAGTGTGTGAGTGTGTGGTGTGTATGGTGTATGTGTGTGTGGTGTGTGTGATATGTGTGTGGTTTGTGTATGTGTGGATGGTATGTGTGTTTGCATATATAACGTATGTATGGAGGCCAGAAGTCAGCCTTGCTTGTTGGCATTTTGGTTTTCTTAGTAAGTTGATTTGTTGCTTTGTTGATAAGATCTCTCACCGGCCTGAAGTTCTCTAATTAGCATAGCCTGCTTGGGCAACAAGCCCAAGGGATCTGTTCATCTGCACCGCACAGTGACAGGGTTGCCTGTGCACAGAACCACACCCAGCCTTTTTATTTTTTAATATAGGTTCTGAGATCTGAACTCAGGGCCCTCTTGCTTGCAAAGTAAGCACTTTGTAGGCTGAGTCATCACCCAGACACACTTTTCTAGAATTATATTGCCTAAATGGTTTTGATTCTTGCAATGATCGAATGGTGTAAAGACTTCTTCCTCCCAGTACACTGACTTGCATCCCTGTGTGTTCAGAGGGATAGGAAGTGAGATTTGCCCCCTCCCTCCCTTCCCCCACCCATCCCACTGTCCTTCAG